>NC_056727.1:758821986-759156986 GCF_019279795.1 Protopterus annectens
TTTCTACACATATTTCCAGATTCCAGGTTGATGTTATGCACATACCTGTCCATCTCTTATTGCACACACTCTGGGCATGTCTTGACAACATGCAGGTGAAACCGGGACATATTTTGACTATTGCCCTCATAAAACTTTGGTGAGCTGTACAATGACAGGTTTGTTTTCATAGACATTTTCCAAATATGTACAGGCCTGAAAGTCAGTTATATGACATTAAATGCTGCCTACATGTCAAAGATTAGCACGCTGATATGCCAGGGGGACAGGGAAACAGCCAGCAGATATGGGCCAATTAACTGGACATTCTGGACAAATCTGTACACTTGTGGGGTATGATTCTGCTTACAGCTTACTACCACTCCCAGGATTCGAACCATGGCTCTGTCTGCTAAAAATAAAACAGTGTACATCACAGTTGAGTGTGCTATATAGATATTGCTGTGTATCTCTTCTATGATTTCTGTCTATAAGTCTCCCATGGTTTTACAATCTAACATTGTAATTGCAGCACTCTTATACAGGGTTTCCTAGACAGTTTTATTATGTAGTACAGTGTGGATGACAGTGATGAGTAATACATTATTATTCAGAGCATCTGCAACACTAACAATGCCATACAATGCCAGAGTAAACAGTACCAGTCCAGGATTTCAATATTTTATTTTTAGGTGCAGTTTTCGTATCTGACAGACCTGTGGGGGTAATGTTTGTTAGCATTACCTGACTGTTGGCACACATATTACCAGATTCCACATTATTATTATGCACATACATCTCACTCTGTTACTGCACGCACTCTGGTCACAGCTTCACAACATGGGGGTGGAGATGGGACATACTTTGCTTATTACTCTCATAACATTTTGGGGAGTTGCTAGAATGACAGGTTTATTCTTATAGATGTCTGACAATCAGTTGTATGTCATTATTTGCTGCCTAAACATTTGACATCATCCCACTGATTTGCCAGGGGCACAGGGTGACAGGCAGTGGGTATGGGCCAATTTACTGGACATTCTGGATATATCTGTACAGTTGTGGGGTATGATTCTGCATACAGCTTACTACCACTCCCACGGATTCGAACCATGGCTGTGTGTGCTAAAAATACAACAGTTCATGTCTCAGTTGAGTGTGCTATTTGGATTATGTTGTCTGTCTTTTCAGTGTTTTCTGTCTAAGTCTCTCTTAGTTGTACAATATGACCTCTTGTGATTACAACAGTCATATACGGACATTCCTACACATTTTATTTATGTAGCACAGTGTGGGTAGCAGTGCTTAATACAACAGTACTATTAACAGATTGCAACACTACATTACCTTATGATACCAGAGTAAACACAGGCAGTCCGGCAGTTAGACCTTTATTGTCAGGCTGTTAATCTTTTATTCACATACAACCTATAAAAGACTCTTCTTGCCATATTGTCTGGTGTATTCAGTACATGTCTTAAACAATACAGGTTTTATACTAGCAATTCATTTTCTACTACTTTTAGATTTATTTCTTATGACAGTACATGCAAGAGTATTACTAACCTGCCTCACGACACAACCTCTGCAATCTACAGGCATGGGCTTCCCAGTTCACAGCCCGCTCATCTGCCACTGTCAAAAACATAAGAGGAATATTTAGCCATACCTATCCATAATATACATGAGCTGGCAATTATTAAACAGGTAATGGACTGATACTTACACACGGCTGGAACATACCCCATCCGCCTAGCCTCTTGGATCCACTGATCCAAGAGCTCCCTCTTTCTCCACTTCAGGTTGGCATAGTGATGCCTGACCTGCTCACCTGTTTGAGGTATGTCAGTGGCACTGATGAGGTCATGACTGAGACGGTCCTAGGCTTCCACTTTATATTGGGAACCCTGGTACTGGCCCTGCAGCAGTCTCTGGTCATGGTCTTTAACAAGGAGTCTTGCCAGGACTTTGGACTCCTGGATGCCCCAGCGCTGCAACCGAATGTGCACTCCTTCTCTTACACTGGTCATAGTGCCTACAGGAGGAAGCTGCAACCAGTTATGAGATATATTCCCACCTGTTGGGTTTAAATAGGGCCGATTTCCCACACTTTGCATGTCTGCACAATTTTGAAAATGCTAAGCTATGGGCAAACCAGCTTAACTAAGATTGGCATTGCTTAAAGGGGTATACCAATGGGCAAACTGATTTAGCTGGCCTACACATCGCTTACACCTAGTAAGCAGAGCTGTGCAAAGCTTAGCGTTGCTTAATTTTTAATTTGCATACTATTTGCTGTTTGACATTGATTTATTATTCATTACATGTTATATATATGTTTGGTATGCATGAGTCATGTATATGTACACTGTATGGGGTCCTTGTGTTTATTATGGGATTTCAATACTTTATTACAATGACACCTCACATCTGGACTTAATGCAGTACTTCAGTTCACATATTTATGTTATCTAGTAGGTTATATAACATAAAACTGTATATAGATTCCTTTCACATATTAAGTTTAATATTCCTATACTGAGGATTTGTTTGGTGATATCTCAGTTTTATGTACTGCTGTAATGACTTACTGGTTAACTACTGTGAATATACTGCACAGGGCCTTGGGTTCAAGACCTACAAGGGCTGTTTATTTTGTTGCTGGGCAGAACAGTGGCTGTTGCATACAGAGTGACTAAGGCACTTTTAAGCAATTGTAAGCGGGTTTGCACAGGTTTGCGCAATGGTAAGCAATGCTAACTTCCAGTTATTTATACTTACAGAGAGTTAGCTTCAATATTGCTTAACCTATGTGCGCATTGCTTACCCCCACACAAACAGGCTTAAACCCGCTTAAATATGCTTACTCTCACTTACTACTGCTTAATAGTGCTTACTCCCACCTACACCCACTCTAATTTAAACAGAAATGTTTAATGGTTCTTAGGAAAGTGGTGGATTTGGACACTATGGATTTGTCATTCATTACACATTATACCGTTGATGTGTATCCATGATTCATGCGTACATATATTGTATGGGGCACTTGTGTTTATCTGTGGATTTTACAACATTATTACAATAACACCTCATATCTGCATTTAATGCAGTACTCCAGTTCACAAATATATGCTATTTAGTAGGTTATGCAAAAAAACATTGTTCATAAAGAGATTTGACATGGAAAATGGAATGTACTGGAGCGAGATTCAAACCGGGAATGACTGCTCACAAGGTGAATGCTCTGACCACTACACTATTGCAGTACCACTTTGTTTGCATATATCTTGATATTTATCTTCTTGTGCCATTTAAGCTGCAGTACACGTAGCTAAGCAATGGGCAAACCCAAATATCTACAGTTAAATTTTATTTGTTTGATAAAATAAATAAATTGTTTATATTATGATATTTTAAATATTGCTCTTATAAACGTGGGTGGTGTTACTGGGGGTATGCAACCCCCTATGAGTGGTCTCACTCATTGTACTAGCTAAACTGCAGTTCCTGACTGCAGGAGCATGTATATTGTGAGAGCTCTGCTCTCAGAGATCCCCCTGCACTCATCCATGCTCCATGTCCGTTTAGGAGCTCAGGCAGCATGCCTTCATTAATATGCATGGTGTGCTGCCATGCTGCTCCTAAATGGTCACTTCCATGCAGGACTAAGCTAGAAACATTGCTTTGTATTTTCAAGTTTGGTTTATTAGAATGTTTCAGAATTTTCGTTTCAGTAGCTCCATGGAATCAGAGTCATAAAGGTAATAGAGTGATGTATTTTGATTGTGAATAGGAAAAAGTAACACATGTAGAAATCGTGGTATTGTACGTATGTACTTTTACAATCATAGATCATGGCAGAATCACATCTTTATTAGACACTATAGAAGGGTTTACTATCAATTTTTCAAACGGAGATGCCCCGCAGATGGACAGTTCAGAACTTGGATGTTCGCATGTCCATCTTGCTGAACATCTCCATGTTCAAATGTTTATTTCAGCAAATGCACTGTGTATTCACTGATATGAACTAGATCTACCATACGGAGATTGCTGTACACTGCGGTTTGGAAACTCAGCCATTTCCTCACTGTAGTGCGATCTCATAGATTGGAATATATAGTTAGCAGGGGGTGTGGGTGGTGCAGCCCTCCACAGGGGGTTCAGGGGGGCATGCCCCCCCTGAAAAAAATGTGGTGTGAGGTATTGGTATAGGAGTTTCATTTACATGAGCTCCTATACAGAAATCACGTGCCCTTTTCAGACAATGTCAAGTCTGCTGAATTCGGTCAACTGATTCGACATTGTGCATTAGCAGGTATGCTGATTTTCACTGTTGTGATTCTGTATTGCAAACGGCATTTATTTTGCCATTCACAATTTTGACAGTAAACCCTATATTTATTTTATTTATTTATTACATTTGTTAACCGGTAAGTGTCTGGGCTGGGAGCTCATTTGCAGCGGAGGCCTGGGGAGAAAAGCTCCAGACATACAATACAGTATACAACGTGTTCAAATTAATTATTACAAGCGGTAAATTAAACTACAGAGTTTATCCAAAGTTAAAAAGAAATAGAGTTGTTAAAAAATATAGTTTCACAACATAATTAGGCAAGTAGCATATATAGAGACATAGCTGGTTTGCTATGGTTAGGAGATTACAGTAGTGGGACTGATAAGAAGTACATTGGGTGAAAATAAGAGAGGAATAGAAAGGACAGTAAGAGAGAAGCAGCAGCAAGAGAAAACCCCTCTAAGGTAGAAGTAGGGTGGAAAGATGTGAATAGTGCAATTAGCCAGGAGTATGACAGGAGCAGAGCCAGTGGTTTGTTAGATATTTAAGTAGTTGTTGTTCAAACTCAGGATAGTGGGGACAATTAGTAATGGATTGGGGTAGAGTGTTCCGGAGTTTGGAAATCTTATGGGAATATAGACAGTTCCCGTGATAGTTGTGTGAGAGGGATACCTCTAGTAGTAGTTTATTTGAGGATCTGAAGGTCCTTTTATTCCTAGTGGGTTGTACCAACTTGGAAAGAGCTGGACAATTGGTGGGTTGGTTTATTAACTTGTGGACTATAGTAAGTTGGTTGAGAGATAGAAGCTTTCGGAGTTCGAGCCATTGTAATTGGGAGAGGGCAGAACAGTGTTGTGTCCTGTGTAATGCATTTGTAATGAAATTGACAATATTATTATAGCAAGGTTCCAGGTTGTTTAGGTCAGATTTTCGCAGGTTGGTGAGAATTTGAGATCCGTAGAGGAAGGAAGATAGCAGGAGAGAACAGACAGTGGCAAGTTTGGCATTGTGAGTGAGATATGGTCTGACCCTGTATTAGGTGCCCATTTTGATGCGTACTTATTTAACTGTAAGGGAAACATGTTTGCTGAAAGTTAGATTCTTATCTATAGTGACCCCTAATAGTTTTGTGTCAGTAATGGGTTCGATGATGGTTCCATTAGAGGAGTGAATTGACAGAGGGGCTTAGCAAGGTTTGGCTTTTTTATTTTTGAAGACTATTAATTTGGTTTTATTAGGGTTTAGTATAAGTTGATGTTCTAATAGATATTTTTCTATGCACTGGAATGAGGATTGCATTTTTAATTGAAGTTCTTGGGGTGTGGGGGCAGAGTATATAAGGGTAGCACCATCAGCGTATTGAACAATGTCTGCTTGGTAGACTGCAAAACTAAGATAATTAGTGAATAGAATGAAGAGGAGAGGGCCAAGTATTGAATCTTGGGGGACACCCACCGAGATGAGAAGAAGGGAGGAAAGAGAAGTTTGCCATTTGGTTGCTTGCTGTCTATTAGAAAGGTAGCTAAGGAACCAGGACAGAGATGATTTGCTGAGCCCATAAGTTGAGAGTTTGTTGAGTCGAAATTGATGAGACACAGTGCCAAAGGCTTACGACATGCCAAGAAAGATGGAGGAGACTGCCTGGCCTTGATTTATGTGTGAGTGAATAGTGTTAGTAAATGAGATTAGAGCAGTGGAAGTCCTATGATTGGGTCTGAAACCATGTTGTGAATTTGATAAGAGATTGCTGGAAAGCAAGTGGTTGAGCAGTTGTTTATGGATGTTGTTCACGGATTTTTGCAAGGGGAGAAAGAATGGATATTGGGTTGAAGTTGGATAGGTCTTTAGAAGCACCACCTTTGTGGAGAGGGATGACGTGGAACACTTTCCATAATACTGGGACAGAGTGTTCAGAAATAGAATGATTGCTCAAGATGGATATGGGGTAAGCTATAGATGGGGCTGTTATTTTCAGAAACTCGTTAGGGAGTAGATCAGCAACCAGACAGCAGGGTCTGAGTTTATATAGGAGAGATCTTATAAAACGTGTTTGAATGAGAGAGAAGCAGAAAGGGTTTGGGTTACCAGGTGTGGAGGTGGGGATGGTCAGAGGTGTTATAGGTAGATTACCTGGAAGGGAGGCTATGGAGTTTATGAAGTGAGAGTTGATTTGAGTTTCAATGGGATCAGTGTTGTTGTTTTCTGGGGTTGGGGTAGGGGAGTGGCCTTGGATTAGGAGATAGTTTATGTTTTTCCAGAATTTTCTGGGCTTGTTTTTGTGTTTTTGTTGGCAGGTTTGGAAGTACACTTGTTTGTCTGTTTTGATTTGTTTTATTACAAGATTCCTTAGATGTTTAAAGGTAGTAGAATCCGCTATACTTTTGGTGGTATGGTACTCTGACCAGGCTTTGTCCCTTTTTTTAATTAAGTGTTTGGTATCATTGGTTAACCAGGGTAGAGGTTTGGATTTTGAGTGTACGTTTTTAATGGAGCTAGGCTGTTGAGTATGCTAAGAAAGGTAGAATTAAAAAAACTGTACTGCTAGATCTAATTGGAGGCTTTTTAGTGGGAACCAGTCAGAATTTTGGAGAATCCGGTTAAAAGTAGGAGGGAGAAGTTTTTTTATTATGGGTGTATTTGTAAGAGATGTATTGAGTCTGTACATGTTTTCTATATAAAAAGGTTGGTGCATGGTCACGGAGAGAGTCGGGCAAGCAACCTTCTATGCAGCTTAGACTGGGCTTGTTGGTTAGTATCCAGCCTAATGTAGACTGTCTACTTGTGTGTTTGTCAGTACAAGTTGGGCAATTTATTATCTGTGAGAAGTTACAGAGATTGAGAAAATTGGATGCGGTTTTGGAAGTGCAGGTCAACCAGTCAAGGTTGAAGTCGCCAAGAATAATAGTTTCTTGGCTAAAATTGATGGAAGCCCATGATAGTAGACTTTCAATGATGGGTAGGTTGTTACCTGGAGGGAGATAGGAAGCTATAATAATTATTGATTTGTTTGGATTTAATTCTAGACATGTGATTACAGTTTCAGTACGAGGTATGTCGGGAAGGGAGCATTGGAGTTGCTCACCTTTAAGGTTGTCTTTAAATAGTACAGCTACACCGCCACCCCATTTGTTAATTCTGTCAAGTCAGATAATGTTATATCCTTTTGGGATGATCTCAGTGTCCTTGATATGTGGCTTTAACTATGTTTCTGTTATTACTGCTATGTCAGGGGAGTAGGTCACTATGGTGGCCTGGAATTCACTAACTGTTAATTATACTACTGAGGTTGAAATTGATGAATAGGATGTCAAAGTTGGAGGTTTTGGGAAGAGAGTGATATGGATAGGAGGAAATATGGGCGCGGGAAGAGAATGATAAGGTTTGAGGAGGGGGAAGGTTGTTAGAGGGACCTGGGTTAGGATGAATGTCAGCATGCAGTTTAATTCCTGAGATACAGTATAATATACAATATTTTAATTTTAGAATCAGTTTGGGATGTATGGATGAGTGGGGGTTAGAAAAAGTGGTACAAATGACTTTGAAGGGAGCAAGGATGCAGGTTGAGTGATTACATAGTTGTGGGCAGATATTGGAGAAGGAATGAGATAGGGGTTAGAGGTAGATATTGGAATAGTTGGTGAGGAGCTGTGGTTAATGTGGTATATATCTAATGATATGGTGTAGTGGGTGAGATAGAGTGACAGACATAAGAGGGAGTTAGTTATTAAGCAGTAGTAGAAGTATATGTTTGATAGTTTAGAGGGGTGTATGAGTAAAGAGGATATGGTACTAGAGGGAAGGGAGTAGGAGGAGTTCAAGAGAGTCAGGTGGGAGGGAGGGGTTTAGGAGGAGTTCAAGAGAGTCAGGTGGGAGGGAGGGATTTAGGGGAAGGGGAAGGCAGAGTTAGTTAACAGGTGGAGGGGCAAAAGAGGTGGGGTTTGGTTAGGTATAAATGTAAGGAGTCTAGGGGTGGGTGAGAATGGGGGTAGGGTAGGGGAGGTGGAGTGAGCCTGAGTGTAGTGAGGGCGAACGGAGCAGGATGAGCTGAGCACCGAATTGCGTACCTTGGGAAATTCAATGTAAAAGGTGCAACATCTTGACTAGGTGCCTTGCATCAGGTTAGTCTGACTATGATGACAAGGTACCAAATTGCGTACCTTGAGAAATTCAACCTAAAAGGTGCAACATCTTGACTAGGTGCCTTGCCTCAGGTTAGTATAACTATGATTCTGAGAGGCTGACTGCAGATTTATTAAGAAAAAGGCTAAGAAAAGTACTAAAGATGAGCATTTGTAACTATGGTAAAAATTAGAAGGACTTGATTAGCACTACCAGCAGATTCCTGCTACACAGTGTATTTCAGAAAAAGATGTAGTGGATTAACAAAGTGAATGGTCCAATATGTGGCTAAACAACTCTAGAATGCAGTATCCTTAATGGGCATTTGGATATCTAGTGAATAAATAAAGTAGAAAAGAAGAGTTATATTCTGAGTTAAATATGGAGGACAACCAATGGAGTAGGGAATGACTATGATGTGACCCAGGAGTGTGCATGCCACTTTTACATAGTATGGAAATTACAGGTATTAACTGATTTGTAGCCCAACTGCACAATATAGAACTATAGACGTATGTATGTGTGAATGGTGACTGCAATATAAGATGAAGTATATTTGCAAAGGCTGAAAATGTCACCAAAGAATTATAGGAAGTTTAGAAAAATAAAAATATGTGGTTAGCGAATGATTTTAATATAAAGAAAATATGTATCAGAGACTGAATTTTTACTGGGAAGTAAAGGGACAGAGTTTAGGAAGAACACTCTTGAAAAGACAGATTTTTCAAATCATAAGGTAGTAGTATGTGAAACTTGATAAGAACTAAAGGGATATTAAAGTGCAATTATTAGTTCTGTTTCCATGGGAAGGAAGTGAATACTTTAGAAGGGTGTAGGGTGACCACTTGTGGATGGGAGTGATTGTAAATCTTGGTTATTAGGGTGGGTAGTGTTAAAATATAAAATCTAGACAGTAGAGAAATTTAGTGATATAGGTAATAAATATAAGGAAGAAGAAATCAGCAGGCTGGTGCTATTTTATAAAGATTTAGAAAAGGGAGATGAGATAAATACAAGAATGAGAGTTATGCAGTCATTTATTGCATACAATACATAAAAGGGCAGATGTCTGAGACTGAAAGGAGAAAATAAAAACATGTCTGCTCTTATCTGACAAAAGAAAAAAATGAAACACAATTCATATAAAGTGTGATCAAAAAGGAGGGGAAGAAATGAATGAGAAGAAGGAGTTAATGGGAACAGTACAGAGATACCTGCAGAAGTTATGTTAGGAAATAAACAAAAATAACTTGAAGGTAATTCAAATACAGGTATAACACACACACGATACCATAGACACAGATGATCTGGCCAAGGCTGATGTTAAGATTGTTGTTGTCCTAGGCAGATAAAGAAGAATACAGTAGCCAAGAAGTGTACAGATGTGATCATCAATATTGACATGTATTAAATATATGGAATGTCGTACAATTGATGTCATCCCTGTTTGGGGAGTGCATTATCTGTCATAATGTAGATTCTGTAGTATGACAAGGCACACAAGCACAACATGTGAACATTTTCCACAGTCAAGACTGCAGGCAGAGGCACATGACAAATACAGTACAAACTAACATGATATGGAGGCACTTACATGACAGATGGTGAACATGTTGTCAAGATGTCCCTGTGTATAGATAAAAGCATCATGAATATCACACATCACAGTTGTTCTGAAATATGCTGAACCCTATAAGCAAGGTGACCAACCATACATCTGCACAGGCTATGTCTTGTGATGATGTATCTGAAGTTTACAATGGCATGCACAAATCAACATGTGAGCACAGTCCATTGTCATGACAGGTGGCAGAGGCAGAGACAGCTATGGATCACCATAATAGTATATGGAGACACTTACACCACATGAGTTGCTGCTGCGCGGATGTTGATGGACATATGCAATTGAAACAGACAAGCATGTTACATTTTGCTTGAAGTCTTAGGTATGTAATGTGTTGTTAACACAATATAACATGTTGGAAACCCATGTCCTGTGTGGGACCATGTTCCTGATGCACTTGAGTGTACTTTACAAAATAATATCACAATACATTAATAATTAGGACATTCTGTTAAAGGCTGAGGTAGTGTATATGCTGCAATGGTTTTAAAAGTATGACATACATGTATGTCATAGAACACTGGCTTCAATACCTCCACCAGGATACAATGATCATAACTGGTGGTATTATGTGATGCCAGAAATGCCATGATCTCTTCTGGGGGAGTTAATGGTGGCCCACCTCACGAGGCATTCCTTGACCTTTCATAGCGGCATATTCAGTTTGCTGCACAGAGGATCATGTCCAACCAGCATCAATGACAGGCCTCACAGGATCATAGGATCATAGGAATAGGATCACAGGGTCATAGTAAGTTACTTGGCTATTGGCTCTGAGGCCCTTACAAGCCTAGCCAAAAATTTAGCCTATGTTCTGACAAATCTGCACCTGATGCCCCTGTCCAGCAGGGACACAGGTGGAATCCTGGGGTATATTTTCTGTTCCCAATCCAGTTATCCAGGTTGTGCTTAAAAAGGGTTAATGAGGTACTCTGCTTGATGTGGAGAGGGAGTCTATTCCACAGAAGGGGGATTCTCTGAGATTCACATCTGTCCCAACAACAAGTCGTATTGATGTCACAGAGCAGGTTGAGGTCACTCATGGGTTACTCGAGTGGAGATTGACTTGCGGATATGCAGCAGTCCCATCAAGGCAGAGTCTGAGATTGCTTTGTATTCTGAGAGAGGTCACTTCTGAAGATCCTGTATGAGACTGAGTAGAAGGACAGGGCTTTTAGCCTATCTGTGTAGGGTAGATGTTTGAGGCCCTGGATTCTCCTGGTGAGGAACCTCTGTGGTCTCTCCAGCTGCTGCATGTGCTTTGTGAGGTATATGCCAAAAGGGGTGTTGTACTCAATAATGGGTCTTTTAAGGGAAGAATACAGGAATGTTATGACCTCCTTGTCCCTGGATGAGATACCCTTCCTAATGTGGTGGGCCATGTAGAAAGCTTTCCATACAATGGAGACAATATGGTAGTCAAAAGTCAGTTTGCTAGTAACCTGGATGCCCATGTCCCTCATGAATGATTGGGTGCTTAGGACCTTGTTATTAATGTGATAATTTGGGGGGATGTCACTCACCCTAAAGAGGATGATGATGCATTTTTTTAGCATTCAGTTTGAGGTCATGTTTCTGGCACCAGTCATTTGTTTGAGTGAGTCTCTCTTGGAGGATGTCTACATCACTAGGGGAATTGATGACAGCACCCAGCTTGCAGTAATCTGCAAACTTGATCAGCCATAGCCCACTGGTTTTGGCCTGCACCTCAGAAAGTATATCCCAGACAACAGAGGCCCCAAGACCGATCCCTAGGGGTACATTGCTAGTTAAGGGTCTACTGCTTGAGGTGGCATCCCCTGTTTTGACTAGGTGAGTTCTACAAGTGAGCCAGTTTGCTACCCATCTGATAACATATGGATTTATGCCTAGTTGAGAGAGTTTATCTATTATACCTGAATGGGGAATAGTATTGAAGGCTTTGGCCAGGTCAAGGTAGGCACTCTACAGCATCAACCCCTTGTCCATGACTTTGGTGACTGTCTCAAAGAAGTCAACCAAATTTAACAGGCAAGACCTCCTTTTGATGAAACAAAACTGTTTGGGATAGAGTGTTTGGAGGTTGCCAATGTCCTTGCTAATGAGATCCATGATAATACGTGCCATGGCCTTGCAGATCAGGCTAGTTAGGCTAATGGATCTATAATTTCCTGGATTGGTCGACACTCCACCTTTGTGCAAAGGGATGACAGTGGCTGTCCTCCATTTGGCTGGGCTGAAGCCAGTACTCAGGCTTTAGTTGAACAGGTTGCTAAATGCTGCTGCAAGTTCCTACCTGAGTTCATGTAGGATGCAGCCTGGGATGTTATCGGGTCCCATGGAGGCTGTATTTTTGGCTTTGATAGGCCAGTGGTGACTTGCTCCCTAGCGATAAGGAGGGCAGGTGCTGGGGATGTCCTGATTTACTGAGAGGGGACAGAGGGATGAAGTTTTTGCTGAACTTGTCTGCCAGCAGGTCGGCTATATCTACAGCATTTCTGTATGCTGTGCCCTTGACGACCAGTTATGAGCAGATCTCAGTGCTTCCTTTGAGACTGCGGACATATGTGAAGAAGGCTTTATGACTGTCTTTAGTAGATATGGCCAGTTTGGACTTGAAGTTTGCTTTGGAGGATTTCAATAGTGCTCTTACTTACTTGTTCAAGCTTACTTGATCTGCTGTCCTTACAGATAGAAGTTATGCAAAATAATCCTTTATCATGTATATTACTGTTGTTCATAGGTCCATAGGCTCATAGACTGGTACTAGGCTATCGGCCCTAGGGCCTATACAAGCCTAGCCATATCAATTCCCTGGATATTTCTTCCCACAATATTTACTTCCCTGGACCCCTGTCTGGCAGGACGACTGACGTGATGCCTGGGGAGAATTTCCTATCTCCCATCCAGTCGTCAAGGTTCCTTTTGAAGAGAGCCAATGAGGCACTCTGGTTGACATGTATGGGCATTCTATTCCAGAGTATGGGGAGTCTCTGGGTCAGGAACCTATCCCTACAGCATGTTTTGTTCATTGTGATGACAAGTTTTAGATCCCTAGACAGTGTGGCTCTGAGGGATTGGGATTTCTTTAAGTGGAGCATGTTCAACAGCTCAGGGTTTGACATGGCCTTGTATGTTAAGCAGAGATCACCTCTGAGTAGACGATATGCCACAGAGTATAGCTGGAGTTTTTTTAGATGGTCAGCATAAGGCATCTGCTTTAGGCCTGTGATTCTTTTAGTGAGGTATTTCTGTGGCCTTTCCAGCTGTTGCAGATGTCTTGTGAGGTACATACCAAGCGGGACGTTGTACTCTATAATGGGTCTAATAAGGGATGAGTACAGTGGGATAATGACCTGCTTTTTTTTGGATGAAAAGCCCTTAGTGATGAGGAGTGTCACATAGAAGGATTTCTTGACTGTTGTGGCAATGTGGTTATTGAAGGTGAGACCACTGTCCACCTGTGTCCCTAAGTCTCTCATCACACTTTCAGTGTTTAGTGTACTTCCACCTATGTGGTAATTCATGGGTACCTGGTTTTTCCCAAAGGGGTAACTATACATTTCTTGGCATTAAGCTTGAACCAATGGCTCTGACACCAAGCATCTGTTTCTGTAAGGCCCTTTTGTAGAATATCCACATAATGTGGGGATTCAATAATGGCTCCCAGTTTGCAGTCATCTGTGAACTTTGTTAGCCAGAGTCCCTTAGTGTTTGCCTGTATTTCAGAGAAGTATATGCCAAACAAGCGCGATCCCAGGACTGAACCCTGAGATACTCTACTTGTCACTTGTCTGGAGCTGGATTTGGAGTCAGCTACTTTTACAGTCTGGGTTCTGTCTGTAAGCCAGTTGGCAACCCATCGAGTGACATAGGGATTTATGCCCAGCTTAGTAAGTTTATCTATGATTCCAGAGTGGTGGATGGTGTTAAAGGCCTTGGCGAGGTCCAGATAGGTTGTGTGGACTGCCTTACCCTCGTCCACAGCTCTGGAGACTGATTCGAAGAAGTCAATCAGGTTCAGGAGACAAGATCGGCCCTTCACGAGCCCAAACTGGGTGGGGTCCAGTATTTGAAGGTTGCCAGTGTCGTTGTTTATAAGTTCTATGATAATGCATTCCATGTCCTTGCAGATCAGGCTCGTCAGACTGACGGGACGGTAGTTCCTGGGATCCAAGGTGGATCCCCCCTTGTGGAGTGGAATAACTGTAGCTGTGCGCCACTCAGTGGGCACAAAGCCTGAGGTGAGGCTATGATTAAACATGACACTTAGGTGAGGTGCCAGTGCATTTTGTAGTTCATGTAGTACACAGCCAGGCATGTCATCTGGTCCCATGGATGCTGTATTCTTACCTTTGGAGAGTGTGGTTTCTACCTGTGTGGCCGTGATTACTGGAATTTGGCAATCTTTTGGTATTGAGATGAGCCCTTTAGGGGGTGGGGGGGTGAAGTTGGCACTAAATCGATCTGCCAGGATATTGGCAATATCCTTGGGATCAGTATATTTAATGCCATTCTGTTGTAGCTCGGAGCATATCTGGGCATTGCCATTTAGATTCTTGACATAACTATGGAATGCTTGTGGTTGTCTTTGGAATCTTTGGCAATTTTATTTTCGTAACTAGCTTTGGATGATTTTATGAGGGATCTCAGCTTCTTACTGAGGCTGGTAAGGGAGTTTTTTTGCATCCTGGGATTTTCCTCTTTTCTGCAACAGTTTCTTTCTTCTGTTGTATAGTTTGTTTATGGCAGGGGACCACCAGATTGGCTTCCTTTTTTTGAAGGAGAGCATCTTGGTTCTATTTGGGATGGCCTATGTCCTTGTTGATAAGGTCCATGATAATTCTTTCCATGGCCTTACAGATAAGGCTGCTTAGGCTTATGAGTCTATAGTTCCCAGGATCAGTTGATGGATCTCCTTTGTGCAAGGGGATTACAGTTGCTGTTCTCTACTCCACTGGAACAAAGCCATTGCTGAGGCTATGGTTAAAGAGAGTGCCAAGCTGAGCTGCTAGATCATGTTTTAGGTTGTTTAGTAAGCAGCCTGAGATATTACCTGGTCTCATAGTGGTTGTGTTTCGACCTTGGACAGAAGGGATATGATCTGCTCATTTGAGATACTGGGGAGAGGACAGGTATCAGGTATGCTTTGGGGCATGACTGGTGGGGGCAGGGAGGTGAAGCTTGTACTAAATCCATCAGCTAACATGTTGGCAATTTTCTCATGGTCAGTGTGAGTGGTACCATCCACTATGAGTTTGGCACATAGCTGGGTATTTGCTTTTAGATTTTGGACATAGCTAAAGAATGCCTTATGATTTTCTTTAGCCATGGAAGCTAATTTAGCCTCATATCTAGCTGTTGAGGACTTTCCAGATATCTGATTTGCTTGTTCAGACTGCAGAGGGTATTCTTTCTCTGCTGACTAAGTCCCTCTTGTTTTCAATATCAGTTTCTTCCTTTTGTTATATAACCTGTTAATACTCAAGGTCCACCAAGGTGGCTTGTTTTTACAGGAGGACTTGGTTTTGATCCTGTCAGCTACAGCAGAGTCAATGCAGTTGTTCAAGTGGTTATATAGAGTGTTTGTGTACTCCTATGCATAGGAGTCATTGTTGGCTGTGTTAGCAGAGGGTTTGAACATTTTCAAACTATCTCTTAGTAGGCTATAGTTTCTTTTTGAGAAGTTTCTCATTTTTATTGCTCCTGTGGAGGTGTCAAGTCTGATTGTTACTTTGAACAAAACAGATTTATGGTCTGACCTTACTAGTGAGGGCAGAATACAGGGAGTAGTACACTGATCCCCCATATTAGTGAGTACTAAGTCCAGAACATTTGAGCCCCTTGTGGGGGTGCAGACTAACTCCAGAGCATTTGTATTAATAAAGTTCATGAACATCAGGGTGACTGAGTTTGTGCTCATGTATATTGCCCACTTAATAAAAGAATAGTTGAGATCTCCCATGACTAAGGTGTTTGGCTGTATAGTGAGTGACTCAAGCAAGTCCAAGTAGGCAGTGTGCTTCTCATGGGGTATGGTGGGGGATTTGTAGCTAGCAATGATGTGGTTGAGTGTTGTACCTTTAGTTATTTGGACCTGAAGTAACTCAAGACAGTCATACTGTTTAACCACTCTTGAGGTGTATTTGGATTTAGTGAAGATGGATACAACTCTGCCTTTGGCTGTTTCAAGCTTGTTTTGAGGTCTGAATGTGTGGAAGGCATTGCAGCCTTGCATGGCCAGGGTGCTGTCTGCAGCCTTGAACCAAGTCTTGGTGACTGCACAGATGTCAGCATTTTCCAAGGTGAAGAGAGCTTCCAGAGAGTGCAGTTTCCTGTTTAGACTCCTAGCAATGAGCAGCATAATCTTGAGTTTGTCTACTATGGATTTTTTTACATTGGAAGTTTTGTTGTTTTGGTATTGCACTATGGGGGAGGCAAGTGTTTTTTACAGCATTTAAAAGCCTAGAGGAGACAGGTGAAGACCATCTCTGGCAAAGCAGTATGGTTTATCAACCATGTCTTCCTAAGTTGGATACTGGATCCCCCTGGATTGACACCAGAAGCTTGTGCTACAGTCTGAAGCATGCATGCCTGCTTTTACATTTAGGATATACATGCTTACTTTGCTACAGCTGTATAGAAAATACATTTTTAATATTAAAGCTACGAATAATGCTTCTCTTGTGCTGCATACATACCTTTTGCTTCCTTCAATCTCTCTAGATGCTCAGCATGAGCTTCTCTATTTGCAGTTATCTCAGCATTGGCTGTAGAATAAACAGAAGAGAACAAGAGAAGTGCATTATGCATAACAGTCATGCCTATGTGTAGCTTTCTATCTACTATAAACTCTCTTTATTAGTATACTTACACAACTGTGGGATGTTATTAGACTGTACTCATCTATCCCCTGGTTGAGCATATCCCTCTTGTGCCTTTATAAGTCATTAAAGTGATGCCAACACTGTTCTCTAGTGCATGGAATGTCAGCCACACTGCAGACAGCCTTGATGAGACTATTCCAAGCATCAGACTTGTACTCGGAGCCATTATAGTCCTCCTGCAAAAGTGTTCAGCTGTGGCACTTTACAAGGAGTCCAATAAAGATTCTAGACTCCTCAACACCCCACCTCTGCACCCCAAATTGGGCATGTTTTCTTCTACCACCAGACATGTCCAAGTAGAGGGAACACCAGTAGCTAATAATGATTTCCTGCCAATTTCTATTATCGTGTTCATTGGTTGTGCACAAACGCAAACAACGATGCCAGCCACATTTGTGCAATGTTAAGTAGAAAGTGCCAAATAAAGAGGAAAGCAGTTTTTTTAATGAGAAGGTTAATATGATAGCTGGCAATAGTTTGAGGGTTGTTTTTTGCTGGAACTGTTAGGTGATTTCTCTTTTATGACCTGAAACATATTTACTTTGGCTTTATACAGTAATAAAACTGATTTTACAATGTGGGAAACCTATGCATAAGAGACAAAAAATTTTCTTCTACAGTGTTGATTTTACATATTTGCTACATAAGAAGTGCTCAGACATACTCATGAATTATGTATACGTACACATGACAGATTGAGGGATTAACCATGTATATGTGTATGACCTGACAAGGTCCTAGTTTATACATTCATTTTTGTATGAGTCTTATTGAAGTCTGAATGCCATCCAAGGCAAGATAGCATAATTGTAATTACAGAAACATAATAGTCTGTATACCCTCAGTCACACATATAATTCATATGAGCTCCACTTGTATACATACTTATTGTTGTTATTTATAATTATATTTATCTTTTTTATGTGAAATTTAATATAAAGTAAAATGGAACAACAATAAAAAAATTGGAATTCCCTTTATTAGAACCCAGGAGCATCTATGTTGCAGCCCTATGCTTATACATACTGCCATAGGAATAGTTAAGTAACAGGTGGATATTTCCCTGTTCGTTGTTAACTTTTTTATGTGACATTTAATATAAAGTGAAATGGAGCAACAGTAAAAATACTTAATTTACAGTATTAGAACCCAGACCAGTCAATATTATAGCCCTATACGTACACCTGCTGCCAAAGAAATAGTTAAACAGTTGGATATTTCCCTATTCATTGTTAATGTCTGTGAGTTAACCACTGTAAAACACTGCTTAGCCCAACAGAATTGATAGAATGCATCTGTTTTAAAATTGTTGAATATCTGCTTCCTCTCTGCAGGTGTTTTGAACCTGCAGGTGTTGGGGAAGGCTGCTAAATGCTGCTCAAGATCACTTAGCGATGTTACGAGATAGAAAGGAAAAAATACAATAATGCATCTTTTTTGAAATTAAGAATGTCTACATCTTGTCTGCAGGTGTTTTGTCTGCTTTGTGTGTGGGCCATTACTCCAAATTTCCTCAATGGAATGTGTCAAGCAAACAAGACAAGCAAAGTTAAACTTGCTTTAGCCTTGTGAGTAGTGCTTATTAGGTTTTGTCCTTAAAGACAAAGGTGGAACTTGACTCTTGAATTACTGACAGCATATATTTTGTGGGGATCAACATGTTTAGCAGATGTGCTACACACACATACACACACCTGATTCATAGGTGTAGTTGATGTACTGGTTATCAAAAAAGTACTCTACATGACATTTATTGTGTTTATCCATTTCCAGTGTTTGTGCTAAGCCACATACTGCATGAAGTACATCCTGACATTAAAAAATAAAAGAAATCAATAAAATTAACACTATAAAATATATGTTAATACACATAAAAGGTTTTTACACAAGTCTGGATTTGGACTCACACCAATGAACCTTCAAAACACAGTAAGGGTGTCTTATCCCTCTTTGCCACAAAAATAGCTTTGCAGCATAGAATGAAAATCATTGTGCATACAAGCAAGTGCAACTTCATACACAGTATTAACAAGAAATATGACACCTGTAAACTTCTGAATTATTTCTAGATGTATTAATTTCAGAGGTAGTACAATGAGTGACCACACAACAATCTATGACCCATTGCATGGAGAAATACAGCTGTGTCCTATCTTTCTGTGTATATTGCTCATTCTTCTCTTATCTGAGCAGTAATCTGTGACATGCAGTCTGTAAGGCATTTTGTACCATTGTCTTTAAATATGTGAGAATATTAAATGGCAATAATACACAGTTTTCAACAAATTCAGGGGAGGTTGAATGCTACTGAACAGAAAGTGTGAAATGGGTGCTGCGTCTTACATTTAAAACCTTGATAAAGTTACTTCTACACTTTGTAAGTCTAACCTGGCTGACACATCTGCTGGAGGTAAGGGAGTCTGAATTCATATTGTGTTATCCTTCTCCTTACCAGTAATTATTCACAGTTGCAATCCATTAACAACAAACACTGAGGGCGTACCTGCACTATATTTACATCTGCTACACTGAGCCAAGAATTTAGGATTCAGCAATTCTAATGAGTTCATACCTCACAGGATTATAGGAAGTTACTAGGCTATTGACCCTGAGGCCCTTACAAGCCTAGCCAAGAATTTAACCTATGTTTCAGGAAATCAAAACCCTATGCCACTGTCAAGCAGGGACACAGGTGGAATCCCAGGGGTGTATTTTCTGCTCTTCATCCAGTTATCCAGGTTGTGCTTAAAAAGGTTTAATGAGGTACTCTGCTTTACATGGAGAGGGATTCTATTCCACAAAACAGGTAGTCTTTGGGACATAAATCTATCCCACCAAAAAAGTCATATTGATGTCACAGACCAGGTTGAGGTCATGCATGCTGGTTACTTGAGTGGAGCTTGACTTGCGGATATGCAGCAATCTCATCAGGGCAGGGTCAGAGATTGCTTTGTATGCCAGACAGAGGTCACTTCTGAGGAGTCTGTAGGAGACTGAGTAGAGGGAGAGGCCTGTTAGCCTATCTGTGTAGGGTAGATGTTTGAGGCCATGGAATCTCCAGGTGATGAACCTCTGTGGTCTCTCCAGCTGCTGCATGTGCTTTGTGAGGTACACACAAAAAGCGTAATTTTACTCAATAATGAGTCTTATAAGGGAAGAATACAGGGATGTTATGACCACCTTGTCCCTGGATAAGATACTCTTACTAATGAGGTGGGCCATGTAGAAAGCTTTCTATACAATGGAGGCAATATTGTGGTCAAAAGTCATTTTCATCCTCACTGTGCTCACAGGCCTGAATCTACACTATAAAAATAGAACAGTGTAGCTTGGGGACGTGAAGGCGAGGAGACTTGTTTATGTGGATAACACAAAAGAAAAATTTTATTACTTTGGATTTATATGCACAGAAGACTACTGATCTTGATAAGGTATGATTTATTTTTCAGTTATATACTGGATATGCTCAGATGTTACTTAGAAAAATATTTTTATATATGTATTAGTAGATGCCACTTATATATATATATATATATATATATATATATATATATATATATATATATATATATATATATATATATATATATATATATATATATATATATATATATATATATGCACTTCATAGAGGTTTATTGTTGGCATAGACATTTTTGTCAGGGATCATATGATCATAGGAAGTTACTAGGCTATTGGCCCTGAGGCCCTTATAAGCCTAGCCAAGAGTTTAACCCATGCATAGACAAATCAGCATTCAATGCCCCTGACCAGCAGGGACACGGGTGGAATCCCAGGGATGTATTTTCTATTACCCATCCAGTTATCCAGACTGTGCTCAAAAAGGGATAAAGAAGTATTCTGCTTGACATGGAGAAGGAGTCTATTCCATAGATGGGGGAGTCTCTGGGACACAAATCTGTCCTGCCAGAAAGTCCTATTGATGTCACAGACCAGGTTGAGGCCATGCGTGTGGGTTACTCAAGTGGAGCTAGACTTGTAAATATGCAGCAGTCCCATCAAGGTGGGGTCCGAGATCACTTTGTATGCCAGATACAGGTCACCTCTGAGGAGTCTGTATGAAACAGAGTAGAGGGATAGGGCTTTTAGCCTATTTGTGTATGGTAGATTTTTGAGGCCCCTGGATTCTCCTGGTGAGGAACCTCTGTGGTCTCTCATCTGCTGCATGTACTTTGTGAGGTACATGCCAAATGGGGCATTGTACTCAATAATGGGCCTTATAAGGGAAGAATACAGGGATGTTATGACCTTCTTGTCCCTGGATGAGATACCCTTACTTATGAGGTGGGCCATGTAGAAAGCTTTCTGTACAATGGAAGCAACATGGTGGTCAAAGGTCAGGCTGCTATCAGTCTGGGTGCTCAAATCCCTCACGACTGACTGTGTGCTTAGAACATTGCTATTAATGTGATAATTTGTTTGGGTGAGACCCTCTTGGAGGATGTCCATGTCACTAGGGGAATTGATGACAGCTCCCAACTTGCAGTCATCTGCAAACTTGGCCAGCCATAGCCCACTGGTTTTGGCCTGTACCTCAGAAAAGTATATCCCAAATACCAGAGGCCCCAAGACCGAGCTCTGGGGTACGCCACTCAATACAGGTCTACTGCTTGATGTGGCCTCCCCTATTTTAACTAGGTGGGTTCTATCAGTGAGCCAGTTGGCTACCCATATGGTAACATACGGATTGATGCCTAGCTGAGACAGTTTATCTATTATGCCTGAGTGGGGAATAGTGTTGATGATTTGACCAGGTAAAGGTAGGTGGTGTGCACTATCTTCCCCTCATCCATGGCTTTGGTGACTGTCTCAAAAAAGTCAACCAAATTTAACAGACATGACTTCTCCTTGATGAAGCCAAACTGTGTGGGATCGAGTGTTTGGAGGTTGCCAATGTCCTTGTTAATGAGTTCCATGATAACCCATTCCATGGCTTTGCAGATCAGGCTAGTTAGGCCGATGGGTCTATAATTTCCCAGTTCAGTGGACGCTCCATCTTTGTGCAAAGGGATGGCAGTGGCTGTCCTCTACTCAGCTGGGACAAAACTGGTACTCAGGCTTTGGTTGAATAAGGTACCTAATGGTGCTGCAAGTTTCTGCCTGAGTTCATGTAGGATGCAGCCTGGGATGTTATCAGGTCCCATGAAGGCTGTATTTTTTGCATTTGAGAGAGCAGTGATGATCTGATCACTAGATATAAGGGGAAGGGGGCAGGTAAAAGGTCCTGATTTACTGATGGGAGGACAGAGGGGTGAAATTTTCACTGAATCTGTCAGCCAGCAAGTTTGCTATATCTACGGCATTTGTATATGTGGTATCCTTGACCACCAGTTCTGAATAGATCTGGGCACTACCTTTGAGATTACAGACAAATGTGAAGAAGGCCTTATGATTTTCTCTAGTAGATGTGGCCAATTTGGACTTGAAGTTTGCTTTGGAGGATTTCCCTAGTGCTCTTATTTGTTTGTTTAGGTTAAGGAGAGATTGCTTCCAATTTGGCACCTGCTCCGTCTTGGTCCTGGACAGCAATTTATTTTTTTTGTTATAGAGTTTATTTATTGCAGACGTCCACCAGACAGGTTTACTCTTCCTTACAGATGATGATTTAGTCCTGTCAGGTATTTCTGAGTTCATGCATCTATATAAATGTTTGTATAGTAATTTGGTATAGTTTTGGATACTGGTACCAGTTGCTAGAGAGGGGGAGGGGGCTGTGAAGCTGTTTCTACCATCCCTCAGAAGGGTGAAATCAGCTTTGGAGAAGCATTTTTGATTGACCCTACCTAGAGGGTGTCAGGGGAGATGGTGACTTTGAACGTGACAGATTTATGGTCAGATCTTACAAGGGAGGATGATACTGCAAGGATGCTGCAGTGGTTATTCATGTTGGTTAATACCAAATCCAAGATATTATCACCTCTTGTGAGGCTATCGGCTAGCTGTTCCAAAGCATTTGCATTGACACAATTGAGGAATCTCTGGACATTTGTGTTCTGGCAAGAGTAGTTCTTCCAGTCTATGTTTGGGTAGTTAAAGTCACCCAGGATCAGGGTAAAGGGTTGAATCTTGATAGATTCGAAGAGGTCTAGATAGTCAGTTTGGGCATCTTGGGTCGGATTTGATGGCTGGTAGCTAGCTATGATTGGTATAGGGGTCGTGTCAATAGTTAACTGCACCTGGAGTGTCTACTATGCGTCATACTGTTTGACCAGCCTGGAGGTGTGTATGTCTTTAATATATATTGAAACTCCACCCCCTTTGGCTTTACTACTCACAGTTTGGGGTCTGAATGTATGATAGGATGAGTATCCAGGTAAGGCTGAGGTGCTGTCTGCAGCTTTGAACCAGCTTTCTGTGACTGCACAGATGTTAGCATTTTCCAGGGTTAGGAAGTTAGAAGGGCAGTTTACTTTCTCAGATGCACAGCCTTATTAACTTTCATCATATGTGTAACACTCTTCTATTGTTATTTCAGTGAAATGTGAATGTCCTATATTGTCAATGACACAGGGGTGTTAGCATTCTAGGATGGCCCATAGACAACTCTAGGGTATTGCTGGCCACAGGTAGAGGTGATTGGCAATTGCATAAAAATGAATGTTCTGTGGTAAATGTGTATACATATTTTTGGGACAGTTTCTTTGGTAGCATTTATAACTGTTCACCGATGTTTTACTCCTTTGTTTGTTAGCGAAATGTCATTTCTCTGTTATTTTGGGGGTGGAGGAGCCAGGTTTCATTTTTCTGTTGGCACAAACAAACAACTGTTTGTATAGAGGATTTCTTTGATATTGTTGCTCCTCTTGTTTTGGATCCAACCTTGCTTTGTATGTGACTGTGATATGTTACAACCACATAAATCTTTTTTTATATTTGAATATCTTGAACGTTTTTTGTTTCTCCAGTGGGTAATATTGAAAAATTACTATTTATGTGTTATATCTAAGAAGTATGTTTGTTTATGTGATATTTATGTGTATTATCCTTCTTTTGTGTTTTATGTCACCTAGGTCTATTGCAGCCAGGCATTCCAATCCCCATAACCCCCTTTCAGTGATTCTGAGAATTATGTTATTGTACAAGCATTTAAGAAACATAGTGGCTTTCTGCTTGAAAGAGGCCATAGGGATATGTCAGGAAGAATGGAAATTTGGCAGCAGATAATGGACATTGTCAATGCTGTTGGGGGCCACAGCAAGATGTATCATCAGGTGCATCATAGGGCCACTCACATGATTTCATTAGCCCAGAGGAGAACAGCTGCAGTAGCCTATGGACAGATGGCTACAGGGGGCTTGCTACAGAGCCACCATTGACACCAAATACAGAGTTCCTGTCCACTGTCAAGGATCCAGAGAGCTTTGTGGAAAGTGCACAACAGCATTTTATTGACGTTGGTGCTTCTGTTTCAGGGAGGACAAGTATGTCCCAGGAGGAGCTTCCAGGTAGGCTTACCTACGTCAATTGTTAAATATTTCTTGTATAGCAAAATATTGATAGCAATACTTAAGTTTTTTTAACAATTTTTTGGGGGGGAATAGTTATAGATTGATACAGTTAACAACACATTCTGGTTCATTACACATGGGCTTGGGGTAGATGGCTCATCCAAGTTTCTGTTAAATGTATTGGTAATGGAAATATGAAGGGCCAACATTTTTTTAACCCATATTAATGTTAATTGTGATGATAGTATCCTTGCTATTTTCTTAACTTCTTCCAGGACCATACTCCCTGGGAACGGTGGAGTCATCTACACATGGTAAGCCAAACATTTGTATTTCAGTATTAATGAGCAGTTCACAGAAATATTTATTTTATCCATATGTGTGATGTGGGTGTCGGGACTGTGTGTGTGTCGCTGTACTGTCTGTAATAGTGGCACCACTGTTAGTTTGTTAGCATATACTGAACTGTAGCAGTGTAGCTATTAGTTTCTTTCTTGTGCTTCTTGCTTATTATCACAGGTGATCCTAACAGTGGAAGTGTAGGACTCATACCACCTGATGTCAGAGTATTGGCAAACTCTGATGACAATGGTGGGCAAACAGGTTAGATTCAGGGGTGCAGAGGTTGAATCTGACATTGAGGTTGACATTCATCCATCCCCTGTAATTCCATCGGACTCAGCCAGTAGGCCTACACAAACCCATTCCAGTGAGCCCTCAGATATTGGACAGGTGGAGGGTAAGACAATTGATTAGGGTAGTGTGGTAATTGCAGCTTCAGTGCCTTTTGACTCTGGCCATAGTCAAAATGTGGGCAAGGTACCATGCAGGAGAGTTGTTAGGGGTACTCGGAGGAGGCCTGCTAACCATCTTCCTCCTTATCCAGGTGTGTCTTTCCGCACCACTCAACATATGTTTAGGGCTGCAGAAAAAACAAAATCCAGCCCAAATGAATAGAATAGAAACTAAATCCCAGTTGTTGGCAGAAGCATACAATGAAGAAAAATCAAACTCTCAAATTTAAAAAAAACACAACGATTTATTAGCACACAAACACATAAGCGCTTTCACAGCTCCAAAAGACCGCTTCCTCAGACAGGAAGCTGTCCTTTGGAGCCGTGAAAGCACTTACATGTTTGTGTGCTAATAAATTGTTGTGTTTTTTTATATTTGAGAGTTTGATATGTTTAGGGCTGTCATGGAGGTGCAGGCACATTCCAATAGGGCCTCCAGAGAAATTCTTAATATTTTAGATGTGGCACAGGCTGACATGCATGACTGCCTGCACCATGTTGCTGATTCAATGGATCTGGTGAATGACACATTGGAATGGGCGGTGTCTGTGATGGAATGTCTGCTGGGAGGGGGACAGCATCCATGTGGGCGTAGTTCAGCCACATCATCTGATGTTAGTTGATGTGGCCATGCCCAATCATTCTCCCATAGTGGTACTACATCCACTGTTCTGTCAGTGGTTGAGGTGTCCACACCCAGACATGGCAGGCCATGGGGTCATGGTCCTGGGCATACTCATGAGAAGAGCTCATCCAGCAAACATCAGTCACATTCAGGTAGCAGAAGTGCATCTGACTGTGGGTGTGGCATGTAAAGACAATGAACTGCCACCTCTACCATGCAATGCTCAGACCTGTTTGATATACCAAGACACAGAGCTAGCACACAGCTTGGCTGTATTCTTGCAGAAACTCACACACCAACTTCACACACATATAACATTCACATGGTTCAGCCGTGAGGCTTAAAGCTCATTCTGTCACAGTGGCCATTTGATACTTTATCCAAATGTCTGCCTGTTTCTCTTTCTTACTCACATGCACTCACTTACCTTTTATGTCAGCTTAGGCTTCCTGCCCTCCAACACACACACACACACACGCACACACACACACACACACACACACACACACACACACACACACACACACACACACACACACACACACACCCACACACACCCACACACACACACACACCCAACACCCTGTGCAAGTGATGATAACTGTGCCATATCCTTGTTTTTAGGGATACATAAGCTTGAAGTCTGACGCTTGGGGTGCATAGATGACTTAGTGCTTAGTATATCTATTTTTGTGATGGTGTTTTGTTAATTGTACTTTCTTATCATTTTTTGTAATGTGTACATGCCTCCCACACTCTTACAACAACAAAGCTGGGCCAAGCCATAAATAAAAGTGGGACAAAGGCTGAACAATAGGGAGACTTTTTAAATATTTTGGTCTTACAAAGTTTGACAGCTGATAGAATCAAACAGTTTTTGCATCTCTATTTTTAAGATTTTTCTGAGGGATATGAAGCCTGAAACTGAAATGTGTATCATTCATTTCTAACTTCTCTCCTTAATGATTTGCCAGTACAAAAGTATGAGGCCAAACTGAGGGCATTCAGTGAGTATCAGTACTTTTGAGAGGTATGGCTGAGGCCTGTTACCTGAGGGAGGACAAATGTATCCACATAAGTCATTGCAGTCACATGTTGCAGTCATTGCTGTACAAATCACCCACCTTTTACTTACTTACTTACATTACCAAGTAACAGTATGCAAGGATATGCCATTCATTTGTATTATTACACATTTATTTTTATATTCCAGGTTCATCACTTACTTGTAAATCTGGCAGTTGCTACAGTTCTAGTTCAGGGCTGTGTCTGTCTGATGCTAGGAGTACACAGCCATTACATGGGTAGGTAAAGTTTGTGAACATTGTCTGGCATCAATGTTACTGTATGTATGTGCATAGAATGAAGGTTTTAGCCCCTTAGGTGGTGGGTAAGTTGCTATGCATTGCCACTTAGCCAATGTGAGGGCATACTGAGCACCCCTAAGTCTGCCTACACCCACAGGACCTACTGGTTCCCCCTCTGACTTCTCATCTGTGTGTGGCTGTGGTGACCTTGCCATTGGTGGTGGGATGTGTGCCCCTTCCCCTTGGTAATTCTGCTAAAGGTGTTTTCTCAGGATGATGTTGTGAAGCATGGCACAAACAGTGAAGATTTCAGTACATGTATGTGGATTGTACTGCAGGGCTCCCCCAGATGTAGCTAGGCACTAGAACCATGATTTCAGCAGCCCAAACACACGCTCTATGATATATTTGTTTTAAGTGTGTGCCTCATTAAACTGTTCTTCAGTTGGTGTATCTGCATTTCTGATGGCTTTCATCAGCCATGGTTCCAGTGCATAACCTACATCAACCAGTAAATGACTTGTGTGATATCATCCCTAATAAACATCTCATACAGCTGGGAGTTATGCCCAATATGTGAGTCATGGCAACTACCTCGATTGCCAGCACACACATTCCAGATAATTCCCTTAGCATTACATATGAGGCTAGCAACCCAAGGGCCTATACAAGCCTAGCCATAACAATTCCCTGGATATTTCTTCCCACAATATTTACTTCACTGGACCCCTGTCTAGCAGGGCGACTGATGTGATCCCCAGGGTGAATTTCCTATCTCCCATCCAATTGTCAAGGTTCCTTTTGAAGAGGGCCAAGGAGGCACTCTGCTTGAGATGTATAGGCAGTTTATTCCAGAGTATGGTGAGTTTCTGGGTCAGGAATCTATCCCTCCAGCATGTTTTGTTCATTGTGGTGACAAGGTTTAGATCCCTGGAGCATGTGGCTCTGAGGGATTGGGATTTCTTTAAGTGGAGCATGTCCAACAGCTCAGGGTTTGACATGGCCTTGTATGTTAAGCAGAGATTGCCTCTGAGTAGACGATATGCCACAGAGTATAGCTGGAGTTTTTTTAGATGGTCAGCGTAGGGCATATGCTTTAGGCCTGTGATTCTTTTAGTGAGGTATTTCTGCGGCCTTTCCAGCTGTTGCAGATGTCTTGTGAGGTACATACCAAATGGGGCATTGTACTCTATAATGGGTCTAATGAGGGATGAGGACAGTGGGACAATGACCTCCTTTTTTCTGGATGAAAAGCCCTTAGTGATGAGATGTGCCACATAGAAGGATTTCCTGACTGTTGTGGCAATGTGGTTATCGAAGGTGAGATCACTGTCCACCTGTGCCCCTAAGTCTCTCATCACACTTTCGGTGTTTAGTGTACTGCCACCTATGCAGTAATTAATGGGTACATGATTTTTCCCAAAGGGGATAACTATACATTTCTTGGCATTAAGCTTGAGCCCATGGCTCTGGCACCAAGCATCTGTTTCTGTAAGACCCTTTTGTAGGATATCCACATAATTTGGGGATTCAATAATGGCTCCCAATTTGCATTCATCTGCAAACTTTGTTAGCCAGAGTTCCTTAGTGTTGGCCTGTACTTCAGAGAAGTAGATGCCAAACAACAGTGGTCCCAGGATTGAACTAATGAAGTAGAAGCCCTTTCTATTTGCGTACACCTTTCCCTGGTCCCCAGGTTGTACAGCCTATTGCACCTAGTGCTTCAGAGCAGTGTGCTACAGGGTAGACTCTGGCATACTTGTGGCCCTATCCAGAAGTGTACATGTAAAATATATGTAGTCAATGGCATTTTGGAGCATAGCATTCAGGAACTGCTGGATCCTGAATGCTGATGGCTGTAACACCCACAACGTATTGCCTGTTGGTCTCTGAAAGGTTTCTCTAGCTAAAATTCTAAGTGCTACACATACCTTAGTCTTCACCGGTATTGGTTCCTGTTGGTTTGCCCTTGGTCTGAGTTGAGAATGACAGGGGTTGCAACGTTCCTGCAGTGTGTATCTATCCACCCTGTAGTGCTCTACAATTTCCACCTCATGCAGATTAAAATCAGTAAAACAGGGTCTAAAAACTCTTCTCCTTCCTCACCATGGTCTATTAGCAGCAGCAGCAGCATAGAATTCAGCCTACTGCACATACACATGAAATAAAGCAACAGCAGCCTCTAACATTATTTCTGTGTATGACTCATTTCTGTGGCTGCATTCTAATATGTTCTGGAATTTGCAAGGAAAACCAGCACAGAGTCTACACAGTTGCTTTATAGCTTGTTGAATAGCTCCTCCATCTTGGATTGGTTGACAAGTTTACAATTCAGCTGTATATACTGTAATTAGTGAACCTGCTTACTGAATCCAAAACTGTGGGCTATGACATGCACATGATCTTAGCAGACTGTGCTCACTCTGGGCCAGTGATCATTACTGACACTGGAGAGGGATGTTCACTTGGGACAAAATGGATACACCCAGTATTTCCAGATGCAGCTGTCTGTATCAAGCACAATTTCCTTTAAGAGCACACAAGGAACACGCTCAGTCTGGGGTCTGGATTTCTCTCTCTCTTTCTCCCTCCAGGCCCCCAATAAGACTCCCAACTGTCACAGCTATAGAGTTCAGTCCTCAGCTGAGTGTCCAAGCCAAGTCCTTCAGCATTCTCTCTGTGAAACCAGTGCTTCGTGTCTCTGCTCCAAGCAGCTGACACACACACTCTTTGAAATTTGATTTTCACACACACACACACACACACACACACACACACACACACACACACACACACACACACACACACAAACACCTGAGAAAGGCTGGCACAGATTTACTAACTATACCCGCGTCTGCTCAAACTATAAAGTAGTTACACTGCCATCAGACGCTCCAAAGCCAGCTACTCTAAGGTTCTTGCAAGGGTACCCAATTATAATGAGTGAAAATAATATTAATACAAATGGTAATTTAACCAACAGCAAGGCATTCAGAAATGGCCAGAGCTGTCACCAAATATAAATAATCACTCTCAGAGATTAAAATATTCCCTGAAAAAACAGTCACAATGACAATTTTAAATATATTTAATAATAAATAAGAAAAGAACATGAAAATAGTAAATATCTACTTGCAATAAACAGCAGAGTTTCAATCACAGGAAACATTACAATAACACAGATGAATAGAGTCATACAGATACAGAAAAACAGTGCTTAAATAGTCTCACTATATTTTCCTGATTGATGTAAAGAATTACTATTCCCTGGTTCAGTTTCTAGAGCAAGGCAAGATTAAGTAGGTGAGGGGTCCTTCTTTGTCAGGTTCAAAAACAGAGTGCAATAAGACTTCAGTCTCATGTAGTATTAAAATATAATTTTTAGTGATGGTTTACAGAATGACATCACATACATCTAGTCATCTGACGGGTTCCCATGCCCCCCCCATTGGCTAGGAGCAGTCAGGATTTAGAGCATATGTGTCAATAATACACACAGAGAGCCTTGCTAAGATCTGCTGCAGCTCCTGGAAGTCATAAAACAATTTCAAACCTCCACCCTTCCAGAGTAGAAATTAGTTCATCCCAAAGATAATGCAGAAAGCTTCCTAGTACAGACCTTTTGTCTTGGGCTGCACTGAGAACTGTAAGACACAATCTTTATGGCCTAAGCCAGGTAATTTAATTTCAAACTATTTTCAAAGTTAGGTGAATTGAGATTAACCTATTCGCTTCCAGTATCCTCTGGTAAAACTTATAAATTTAAACAGTTACAATAATACATTTATATTTTTTTCTGTCCAGCAGGGCACACTGTTGGTACATTTTTAACACAAACAGCTTTAGAAATACATTTTTCAACACAAGCATCTGTACAAAGTTTGATATACAAATGACATATAATTCTTTATAAAATTCCAGCTAGCTGTGCTGGCATATGTTGCACATCCACTGACCTGCTTCTTCTGTCACAGCTGGCAATACCTCACATTGTCACTGGATCTATATCAGTTGACTAAGCTTTCAGAAACTCAAAATTCATATCAGTGAGAGGATATAACTGAATTTCTGAAAACTCAAACATTAAAAAAACACACAAAAATCAGCCCTTGACAGCCCCCTGCATCCTCCACACCCCCTGCTAATTATATATATATATATACATATATATATATATATATATATATATATATATATATATATATATATATATATATACACCAGCTCCGAGATTGGACTACATTGAGGAAACCAATACATTTCCCATTCCTCACTGTACCATGATCTCCATTCAAAAACATCAGGTTTTCAGAAATTTGATCATATTGTCACACAGATATGAATTTCGGGTTTCTGAAAACTCTATCAACTGACAGGGATCTATATATATATATATATATATATATATATATATATATATATATATATATATATAATATATAAATGCCTTTCAACCTGGAAATATCAAAAATCTGGACAAAGGCCCATGAAGAATAGGTACAAATCTGTACTCTGATTAACACAAAATTTGCATACATAATTAAGTAACCTCACCCAATCCAATGGAATTGTGAGATACCAACATTCAAATGCAAACTGAGGAACAGACAACCAAAATATGCTCTCCCCAGACCCTGTAGTAAATGGTAACCATTTTTGAAATGTGTAGCAATGATGTTCACTGGGACTGGAGAATATGATGAACATTAGGATTTACTTTTGGTGACTTGCAGTGTGTGGGTTTTGTGTAAAAGTAGGGCATTTACTGGTAGGCAATATTATTATCTTAGCAAAATAATATTATAGTTTGCTAGGACCTCCAAAAGTCATTTTCCATGGCCTACTGATCAGTGGTGTAGCTAGACTTTGTGCCACCCAGGGCTGTCTCAGTTTGCTGCCCTCCCCCCCCTCACAAAGTCATGGTCGAATGAGACCCCCCCATACACAACCCACCCCCCTGCAGCCATTCCAGTGTCCCAATAGATACCACCCATACACAACCCTCCCCCCTGCAGCCATTCCAGTGTCCCATTACTTTGCTATTTTGCCTCATTTACCATAAACACTGCAATGTGCATATTTCTTTACTTCTACAGTGATTATATGGATTTCATTTAAAACTTTTATTTTACATTTTATAGCACAAACACTAATAGACATATGCTAAACAAAGTAATACAGTCTCACAATGAAAACAGACTTAGCATTAAAACTTCTTTGCCCTTGAAAGTCACATTCACTGAAACAGTATTGAAACCCACATTCAAAGAAAATTAATCTGGCCAGTAGCAGATAAAGAATACCTTTGTGCTGTTTTCAAATCATAGGCCCCTTTCACATGAAACATATATGTTTTCTTATTCCTGATTGTATTATATTCCTTGTATAATACAGTATACTTAGAGTGGGTTTTAAATGTATTGAACATTTTTCCAGTAAGCAATGAAACAAACTGCATGAACCAATAATGACAAAACTGCCCAATTCAGAACATTTCCATCATAGAAGTTTAATCACCATATAGACATTGTGTGTTCTTTAATTCAGGTTCCTGATTGTGTTAAATTATATTCCTTGTATAGTAGGCATCAGGTACTTTTCCGTTATCAGGGCAACACTGTCAGAGCAGTTCCTTGAATTCCAAATCCAGTGCCAAACATTTTTTTTAGATTGTTAATCTTAACAGGTGTGTGTAACTTACAGTATTTTTTAAATATTATCCATTTAATAATTTCACATCAAGAACAAAAACAGGATTCGCCAGTAGATTCAGAGCTGAGGAAACGATTTGAAACTGTTTGCCCAATAACAGAATCATAATAACAACACTAAATGAGTACTGTTACGGGTATTTCTCCATTGTAGGCAAATTATGCATGCTCTACAATGTTGTATTGAAAGAAGTCCACATCAAAATCTTTACTTATAGTTCCTTGCCAGCTTGCACCTGCAACAAAGCAAATACAGTCATGACACAGTAAGAGTTGTCTTTCTGTCGGATTACATATATTTAGCATGACTACATCTTTTTACATGCTCACCACAGGGACATAGTTGATTGTACGCAATAATTGCGGTGTACATATCACCATCTGATGACTGTGGAAAAAATAAAAACATAATCATTGCCTTAATTTGATGTTTTGCTGTATCTTATACTTTCCGTTTTTCTAACTTTTCCGGTTAACACTTTAATGCGATCATTCAGCTGTAATGTAGTACCTTAACACCTCTGACAATCAGATGTGTGTGAAAGTCAGAATTAAAAGTTATTTGCTACAAATTAAATCATTATTTTAAGTAATACTTTTTACTTTGACATGAGGTTACTGGACATGTTAGGGGACTGGATTACAGCTGAAAGATCACATTAACAGTGTTGCCCCGATATGGGAAAAGCACCAAGCATCACTTGTTAGAGCATGCTAAACTTGTAGTTTTGAACATTTTCAGAGTAAGCAATGGAACAAAACATATGAATCAATAATGACAAAACTGCCCATTTCAACCATAAAAAGGCCACTCAATATCAGACAATATACACAGTCTTTGCAGAAGTAAAGGTCATCTGAATTATTCCACCTTAAAGAGATCTGCAACTAATGAAAAGGTTGCTGCTAGCAAACAACTTTATATTTCAGTATTTCATCTACAAATTCAGTGCCTGCTATCCCTGAAGAATAAATTGCCTAGGTTACATTAAAATGGTAAGTTGGTAATATTGTAGTACCAGGTCACCCCGAAAAAGGACTGTGTGTTCAGTGGACCTACTCAATTAAATGAGTATAATTATTATTATTTACATTTTCAGCAGAATTTGAATCAATAGGTTTGAAACAAATGCAGCTGAATTTAAATAACTGGGCAGAAAAGAAATCAATTATGACAATAACCCATTTCAAACAATATTTAGGGAGTCACTTTACTCCTTGGTGTATGTGTCATACTGAGGTGTCAGTGGCATAGTGTTCTTGATTAAAAAAAAACATGTACAGCTAAATGTGCATCCATCTGCACACACTTCATGATTACACTGTTTGTATATGATAAATGTGAAATGAACTCACTATCACTGTAAAACTGGAACAGTGTACTAAAGTCTGTATAAGGCAGTATAACCCATATTTCCTGTGTCAAAGCGGTTTGACAATGCATCCAAGAATAAAAGTTGAAAATGACATGTACATAATTGGGCAGCTGTTCTGTGATCCACTGCACACACATATAAACACACTTAAGCTGTATTTAGTTTGGCAGTTATCAAGGATAATTAAGGCTATAGGCTGTTAACAAGCTGCTTCCTGTGGTCCAGGGTTTGATTCTCTCAGCCTCCATTTGCCTAACTAGACAATGTCTGAGTGGATCAGTGGTCCACCCCAATTAACAAATGAAGAATCAAAATGATATCCAAAAACATATAACAGGATGTAACATACAAGACATCAATACATAGATATAATTAGAAAGGCACATTAGAAAATTAGCCCATGTCATGATAATCTGAAAAATGGAGGCAAGAAATGCATGTGCTAATAGACCCCATGTAACAACACTTGTAAAACAATGGGTTATGCTTTTGGATTACTTGCTACCACTTTAAAAAGCACCATAGCTGAAATATATGCTCAAATCTACAACACAGAAAACCAGCACATTATAGGTATGTATTATGTAGCTCAGCATGATACTGCAGAAATAATAAACATTTAACAATCACACTAAATTAGAGAAGTAAACAAGTGTTAGCACAGATCTATCCTGAAGTAAGATCTGTACACCATACACTTACCTTAATGTTGAGCCTGTAATAGCCGGATGTTCATTATATTTAAAATTCTGTGCGTGAATGAGGAAAAGAAGAAGCAATAGCAGAAGGTATGTGCATCAATGCAGGGATGCACAGGCGCAAAGGCACAGGGTCGTTGTTCTCTTAAAGGCGAATGAACACTGTTAAACAAGAAATATGATTTGTGTTTGATGCCTAGTTCGTTCGGAACACTCACACACTATATTAATAGTCTTGTTATCTTAGAAATAAACAACAGAACAAAGAACACTACACTGAAATGCTGCTGGCAAATCTAGGTAGGTAGGAAGGGAAAAATATGATCGCCTCATTATTGCTGCTGCTTCCAGCTCAAGGAAACCAAGGTGAGAATGAGCAAGCAGAAGAACGGGTGCTGTATTGTGGTTGTTGTGGGTCGTAAATGAGAGTAGAGTGCTAATTTTTTTTTCATTTAGCATGACTTGTTCAATGTCATTTTGTGGCAGTTTTATTTGCTTTGCTAAGTTGCGTTAAGTTTGGGAGTACGGTACTGCGGTACAGAAGTACAAATATATGAGTAATAGTACTTAGAAAAACAGACATCACAAAGGCAGGTTTTATGTATATTTAGGTTAGTTTTCCTTTTTTTTTTAAAACATTGCTTATTTGACCTGGAAGTAAGACCTTTGAAAAGAGATCAGTTCTTCGTTATATTAAAGTGAGTTGTTTCTTACGTGTTCATATATCTGTATTCTATATGTAAGCATTGGTTTGTGTAATGCTGTTTTTTTAACTCATATAAGGTTTTCAGTGCAGTTTTCAAGAGACGATAGCGATCTTGCAGTGGCTTTTATAGTGCGTACTCCATTTTTTTTTTTTTTATCGGTGGACAGTGCATTTTTTTGATGCTGTTTGTTATTTAGTTGTTTAACTTTGTTGCAAGCATTATGCATAGTAACAATGGGAGTACTTCTTCGCTAGTGAAGTATGGCCTACAAATCAATCCTAGGGCAGCCGACACTGTAATGTTCAATTAGGCCCTGATCGTATAGCTAGTGTTCTTGAACATGGACTGCATATACAAATTATACCTTAACTGCACATTTGAACGTTGTGTGGTTCCTTTTATGAATGGTGGAGGGTAAACTATTTGCATTGCAGTGGAAATGTTTATAGGTTTATTGGCGTTTAAGTTGAGTCTTTCTGTGTGTTTATGAACTCAGAAGGTGCAGTTGCTGTCAAGCTGTACTCAATTGCAGAAGTTTGGCTTTGGAAGGATTCTTTACCTTCTGAGCTGGCGATTCTGATCTCCTTTGTTATTGGAATTTGGGCTGGCACTGTCGGCTTAGTTTGTATTCCTGTATATTTTTTGTTGTATGGGTTAAAGTTACTTTCAAGTCGGTGCATGTGTGGTGTGATTTACAGTTCTTGCTGATATGAACCTTGCCAAAATTGAAGTAATGGGCATGTAAAAGCACAGAAGTGCATGCACCGGATACAATGCAGTATTAGTATTTTCAAGAATTCTGCATCTGTGTTTAAAGGTATTAAGCAGTCCACCAAATATTGCTGTACTATAGCCAATAGAAATTCTTTCTGATGTACGATCACCTCCTCTTCTATACAAACTGTAAAACAAAGTCACAGAGTCACACTGCTACCACATTTATACATACAGTTCCCCTCCCCCAAGCAGCGGACAGCTGTGAATGGAAGGAGTAGAAGTAAGGTGATAGTAACTGCTGTAAAAACTCTTGCATTCCAGTTTAATTAAAAATGAATTTGGGATATAAAGGGGCCAATTGTGAATTCGTGGTACCCTATTATTTTGTGCCAAAAAATTGAGAGGTATGATTTTATATATATATATATATATATATATATATATATATATATATATATGTGTGTGTGTGTGTGTGTGTGTGTGTGTGTGTGTGTGTGTGTGTGTGTGTGTGTGCGTATATATATATATATATATATATATATATGGGTGTAGATTGAATCACCAAACTTACATTTCAATGAAGCTCACTTGGCCAAGACCACTTCTCTGAAAAGCCGTTAAACCAAAAGCACGGACTGCCAAAAACCTTTACCTGTGAAAGGAACCACTTGGCCACCATGGTGAACTTTGCCCTTTCATCAGTGTAGTGCGATCTTGGAGTTGGTATATTTAAGTAAGGTGGGTGTGTGGGTCAAATTTTGGTCTGTTTAGGGTTTATTCGAGATGGCCAAGTGGTTCCTTTCACAGGGAAAGGTTTTTGGCAGTCCATGCTTTTGGTTTAATGGCTTTTCGGAGAAGTGGTCTCTGCCAAGTGGGTTTCATTAAAATGTAAGTTTGGTGATTCAATGTAGACCCATACATATACATACTCATGGATTTATCACTATGGTACCATAAAATAATTTCTTAATTAACACTTTGTCCTTAATCATGTTGACAAGTTTTTTTCTCTTTTCAGCTCTCTGACCTATATCCTTATCCCTTCCAGTGCAGAAACAACAAATCAAGCTCGCCAAATATGCCATTCTTCTGAATGAGTACTTATCATTGTTGATGCCAGGTGTTATGCTTGCATCTTTTCTAAATTAACTTGTTTTCTCTAGTATCAAGATCCATCTGCTTTCCACCTGGATTCACTTTTGCTCACTCCTCTAACAATGTAATTAAGAATAGTCAATTAATAACAGTATTGGGAACTGCAAGAAAAAGAGCAACAATTAGTTTAGTTTTTTATCAGAGAATACACTTGCTCAATGCATCTTCAGTTTCTGAACCCTTTCTGATCTCCCATCTTTTTTTATCTAACATGTTGCAAAAAAGGCCCACAAATGTCCATTTTCTAGCCTTCTTAATAATATTCACTGAATTGTCTTACATTGCTAAGCCTGCCCATTCCTTAAGGAATGAGCTGAAAACCAAGTCTGTTCGGTACGCTTACACTGCAAGGCTTTCTTTAAAGCCAACTCAGACAGATACAATTAAAGTCTCCCCTGGGGAGGCCATCAGCATAAGTTCCTTTGACTGCACAATGCCACATAACCTATGCAGCATGATCACCAGTCTAACAAGGGAAGATTAACTCTCTCTCCTTTCTCCAAGATTACTTAGTGCCCCTTGCTGAACTAGTCATGCTTAGAAGCCATTAATCACAGAATTACAGTGCCTGTAAGTACCCGCGGTAGTAGTGCTGCAGTAGCGTTGTCGCCTCACAGCAAGACGTTGTCCCATTCGATTCTCAGCTAGAGCGCCTTCTGTGTGGAGGCATACGTGAATGGGCATGCCTTCGTTGAAGGTTGTGCGTCAGGGCTGGTAACTCAGCATGTAAAAATCCACTACCAAACATTAGCGGACCGGAGTTCCGCTGTGGCGACCCCTAACTGGGATAAGCCGAAAGACACAACGACAACAACAGTGTCTGTAAGTACCAAATCCAACCTCTATATTATAGATTGCAAGATCCTGTCTCCCTTTTGATACAGTTAATTTATGAAGATCACTCTATATTATAGACAAAGAGACTGGACCAGATGCAATATAATTCTGACTGCAGGAAACCCTTCAATACAAATGAAAGAGTTCTATGCCCTAAGGTTGCCTCAGATCAGCCTGATATGTCTGCATTCCAACCCAACCTTTCAATAGCCTCCCAGCTGACCAATGCTTAGAGAACTGCATCTTGTTATTTTGAAAAGGCAACATTTATGGCTGGCAATTATACTTGGATTCTTCTGACAACTTCACCCTGCTGCCACTCATTAATTATATACCTTTAACAAACCAACTTTTACTTTCCTGTGCTTTTGAGGAATCATATCCATAAAAGCCCTTTAAAAGCCAATATAGGTCTTTCTTGTTCTGGTAGTCTACAAGTCCATTATCAGCTGATCTACATGTGTTTTCTAATTCCCACACCTACTGGGAAATAACTCCTGCGGTTGATCCACGTCTGGAGGGAAAGACCAAAATATATACATCTATAACTGTGACAGGCTTTTTCTTGGACAGTGATGTGCAGAGACAGATGTAGGGCTTTTCAATCTCTGTAAAACTAGTACTTTTAACTATGTATGTACTCCCAATGATTTGGAGGACTTCTTGTTCAGTACATACACCACTGTCTGGTTGTCAATTCCGTTTTCTTGTTTGCCATCTGAGTAGCTCATACCACTATCTCTACCCAAACTGGAATAAGCTATAGAAATATAATGTTCCTCAAAATGTCTAACAACATCCATATATTCAGCCCATGGTAAATTAGTTCCATTCAAATATCCCTTATCCCTAAAGAACATGATGCAACTCTATGAATTTCTAAACCTACACTATCTACCTGTCTAAAAGATATGCCATTGTGGTGTTACAGAAATTCTTTCCACATCAACTAATCCTATTTAACCAGGTATGCTATCCTAATAGTGTGATGTTCCTGATCAGAATAAGTAAACACATTAGCCAAAGTCCTAGTGAATGTTCTTTCCATATCCTCTGCTCTACAGACATAGTTAAGTAGCCCAAATAAAGACATCATGTCTTCTGGTATAATTTTTTTCATACCATTCATCCCTTCAATCTTTTCATACAAGTAACAGACCTTGTCCCTAAGCAACCTAAAGCCTTGTGATTTAACATCTATTTCAAGGCTTAAAATATCAATGTCTTTGCTGAACCCTCTAGCTCGGCTTTCACCAAATAAATTCCTAACTACTGGCACCACTGCTGAAATGTTATCACCATGAGCGTAGTGTTATTCTTTCTTCACCTGATAAGCAGAAAATCATCCAAGTAATATAATGTCTGTATCTGCTTTGTGGGAAGCAAGCAGATACTGTGGCATTCCACTCTCCTTTACAAAAACAGACTGGGCACTATATTCAGACCAGGCACTATATTGTTGCTTTTGCTCCTTGGTACTAATCACCTTTGACATTTCATCCACCTTCTACCCAGCATAGAAAAATGCCAGTGGTGATCCCCTTCCTTGTTTTTTTGCCTCTTGACTATCAATCTTCCTGCCCTATGTGGTTCAGAACAGTTAGAGAAAGAGGCTCCATTATTAATATCCACAAATTATTCCTTGATAGTGACTTACCAGGGAGCAACACTGATTTGCTTTTAGAGATTTTGATTTATTAGAACCACTTGACCAAAGCTGAAGTATTTCTTAGTAACCCTCCAGCCCGAGAGCTTCCAATTCCAGCCTTAAATTTCCTTTTAGGTGATGTAAAAGCCAGTAAAGTACCCAAGGATAAGCATCCACTCATGTTAACTACAGACATGTTACTTCTGGGTCTGATAAAAACTCAGAAAGCCATTTTTGCCCTGTGATCTTCTAAGCAGCCTGGCAGTTCCCTACTGTTTCCCTCACACTCTTTGGCTAGTTAAGTTAGCAAGCCAGCACTATAGTTTATTTTGGAAAGGAGAAGAATAATTGTGCATTCTGTCCTAATTATCCAACAAGTACAGAAGTCTAGATTTCTTTGACATGAATTGCTCCCTGCTGAAATGCCAGAAGTCACAATGCCAGTTATCAAATGCCTGAAAAAATACCAAAAAGTAAAAAAGAAGAGCAAATACCAATCATCACTTTTCTCTTTAAACTTGATTTTTGTAGGCATCAAACCCTCCTTCACCCCCTGATGTGGGGGGCAAGTCCACAACCCCCTAAAACAGATATATACCAATTCTGAGATCATCATACCTCAGAGAAAAGGGAATATTCCAAGAAATTGCAGACCTAGTACATGTAATCCAAAGATTCAGTTATTCAGTCTCCATATTCTGGGACTTGGTATTATGAGTCTCAGCAACTCAAACAGCTACCCTGTCCAATTCATCATTTAAGTGTATTGGTAACTGCCTTTACTGTTCAACATGCCATTAATAAATTCACTCATAGCAGAGTGTTATGTGACAGATTATAGTCAGCCATATTAAACACTTCTTTTCACACTACCATACACTGTCTCTTTGAACATGACAAGTTATTGCCTACACTCAAAATGCCATGGTTTTCATGAGTAAATTCACAGGTCTTAGTAAACATCAGGCTATAGTCCAGTTATAGAATCTCTTAGGGAAAGCCAGTCCAATAGGTATATTGAAAAAAGGAAATCTACTTACTTACTGATATAATCCAGAACAATGAAAAGCAAAATACGCTATTCACCTTTTTCTATCCATGAGACAATGTTTCCCTCAGACTTCTGGGCATATTTCTAGCTATAAGATTCCACCCTACTGTCCTGCCTTTGGGGCCTAATTAGTCTAGGCAAATTCACACTATAGGCAGTACCTCCCTTTCTATCCATACAAGCCTTTTGGATGGCATTAAAGCATAACACTCCTACTATCTACAAGTATATTCAGGAGTCTTTCCAGTGCAATGCCCTAACCAAAAGTCAGTTAACTGTTGCCTTTTGTTTTAGTTGTAGGTCCTCCAAGAACCCTATGGTACTTTGTAATTCCACAAAAAACACTGTTTTTTTTACATGAGGGGTATTAGAACTCTGAAGGGTATTAAAAGCCAATGTAAAGTGTGAATGTTGGCTATGAAATGAAAACTTTCAGCAAAGTGGTGCAGAGATAAAAGCAGACTCTAGAATCTAGACAGAAATTTTAAGTATGTCTTTGTCACAGAAAATATTCATATTGGTTCAGCCCTAAAATCTGTAATCTCTGGACTAGCTTGCTACTAACTTCTGCTGTTTGGTTTCCTCTGTCCTATCTTGTTATTATAAATCTCAGGCATAAAGAAGGAATCTGCATATAGCAGACTGTATCAGTAATTAAATCTTAGTTGTCATCCAAATGGAACCCTCCACCCAAGTGTCTGTCGAGAGATTTTCATCCATTTGAAAGGTCTAGATGAATCTTCTGCTGCTGATGTTCTAACATTCCTTTGTCCTAACAACTTTACAGTAGAGTTGTCAGACATTTCTGACTTTGCAAAGAAGTTGTGTAACTGCTATATAAGATAAGGCTGGAATTTACAAGTTATTTGTTAGGTATTATATTTTTTCATACACCCTGCTCTTACAGTCCCTGGTTCATCCACTGTAACCATAAGCCTGACAAGCAGAATGTTTAAGCCATCTTTTACCATTGCATATTAGTTCGCTAAGTCAGGATTTTAAGTTAGTTATGCTGACTGTTCTTGTTTCAAACATTGTTTTATGCAAGTACGTCGCTTTCATAAGTTTACAATGAGATAACACTCGTGTTTCTTAATTTGATTCATGTATTATGATTTATGAGCATTAATAAAATTGCAATTAAAAGTGTTATACAAAATGCTTATTGTTTAACAGAATATTGCATCCTGGGATTCAACCACCAACTCATGCTTACATGCCTTACTTGTATTTATTTTATTTTATCAGTTGTTAGCTGGCTAAGTTGATTGGTTCATATACCTGCTTCACTCACAACTGAGGCAACAAAGGCATGGGTAAATAGCAATATTCTGAGCATTTGTGCAATACAGGGAATGTAGTAAATGTCTTTTTGATGCAACATTGAATTCATACAGCTTATTTTCTTTAGTGTCATTTTGTAAAAGGCAAGTAAACACTGTCAGAAGTTAACTCATAAACACTCATGAAGAACTAAGTGTTGTGTAAAGTCACACCTCCTCTTGCAGCCTACACACATTCTTGCTTTCCACTTCATTTTCTGAAAAATCAACTTAAAAAGCATAAGATAAACAAATATAAATATTGTGTGAGCAAAAGCCATTAAATTGCACAAATAGCAATTTTATCAGTAAGTAGTATTCTAAATAATAATAATAGTGTATTCATAGTTTTTTCATAAATGCTATGATTTATGATAATGCACACAAACCCAGAATCATATTTTTGCTAAACTTTCACAAACTGTCATGTCATAGAAACTGTACAACCTAGACATATAATTTTAGAACAATTTTGTTAATCAGACATAAGCTTTCACACAGCAGCAAGCAATTCCTCTCTGAGTACACGTTTATTGAGATACAGAAATTATATTCACTGGGTTGCTCTACAGATACTCACTAGGTTGCTGTATGCCAATAGTCAACTCCTCCCTGGTTAGATCCGACCACAAGCTAATCACCTTGGTAACCACCATGAAAAACTTCTCCAAAGCTAACTTTGGGTTCTTAAAAACAGAAGTGGCTAACTTCACGGCACCCATGCAAATGGAGATCAGTTGCATGACCCCCGAATCATACATCAATGCACTGTATGAACACGTACACAAATGCATGGATCTCGCCACATCCAACAGAACCAAGACTCTCTCCTCCAAAAAAAGGAAGCCAATCTGGTGGTCCTCTGCCATAAACAAACTCTGCAACAAAAGGAGGAAACTGATGCGGAATAAGGTAAAGTCCCAAGACTGGAAAAACTCCCTTATCAGCCTCAACAAAAAGTTGAGATCCCTAATCAAATTCTCTAAAGCTAGCTATGAAAACAGAATTGCAGCAGATAGTAAAGAAAACCACAAGGCCTTCTACAGTTATGTAAAGAATCTCCATGGCAATACCCAGATTTGCTCTGAGCTACTGCACATTGGTACCTCCTATACCGAGCCAACAGATATTGCCAATATACTGGCCGACAGATTCAGTGCCAACTTTACCCCTCCCCCCCCAAGGGACCAGTCACAATACCAGTAGATTCCAGGAACCCAGTATTACTGCTGCACAGGTTAAAACAGCACTGTCCAAGACCAAGAATACAGCTTCTATGGGACCTGACAATATCCCTGGTTGTGTTCTACATGGACTACAGAGTGAACTGGCACCTCACCTGTGTGCCCTGTTCAATCACAGTCTCATCTCAGGCTTTGGCCCTACTGAATGCCGCACTGCTACAGTCATCCCTCTCCACAAAGAAGGAGCGACTACAGACCCTGGGAACTATCGCCCCATTAGCCTGATGAGTCTGATATGCAAAGCTATGGAATGCATCATCATGGACCTAATAAACAAGGATATAGGGAATCTCCAAACTCTGGATCCCACACAGTTTGGTTTTGTGAAGGGTAGATCATGCTCGCACAACTTGGTCAACTTCTTTGAGTCAGTCACCAGAGATGTGGATGAAGGCATGGTGGTTCATATAGCCTACCTTGATCTGGCCAAGGCCTTTGATACCATACCCCACTCAGGAATCATAGAAAAACTCACTAAGCTAGGCATCAACTCCTATATCACTAGGTGGGTTGCAAACTGGCTCACAGGTAGAACCCACCATGTGAAAGTAGCTGACTCCAAGTCAAACTGCTGACCAGTCACAAGTGGAGTCCCACAGGGTTCAGTCCTGGGTCCTCTCCTGTTTGGTATTTACTTCTCTGAAATCCAGGCCAACACAAAGGGACTCTGACTGACAAAGTTCGCAGACGATTGCAAGTTGGGAGCTAATATTAATTCTCTGAGTGATGTTGACATCCTACAGAAAGGCCTCACTGAGACCAATGACTGGTGTCAGAACCATGGCCTTAAGCTCAATGCCAAAAAAATGTGTCATCATCCCCTTTGGGAAAAACCCGTTCCCACAAATTACCCATCGATGGTAGTCCACTGTACACAGAAGACGTTATAAGAGATCTGGGAACACAGGTTGACAGCAACCTCTCTTTTGACCACCACATTGCCACTGTGGTCAGAAAGTCCTTCTATGTGGCACATCTCATTACTAAGGGTTTTGCATCCAGGAAGAAGGAGGCCATTGTCTCTCTCTACTCTTCCCTCATTAGGCCAATCATTGAGTACAATGCCTCATTTGGCATGTACCTCACTAAACACCTGCAACAACTGAAGAAGCCACACAAGTACCTCACAAGGAGGATCCTAGGCCTTAAACATGTGTCCTATATGGACAGACTAAAAAAACTCCAACTATTCTCTATCTCATATCGCCTACTTAGAGACGATCTCTGCTTGACTTACAAAGCCATGTCTAACCCAGCCCTGTCATAAATGCTACATCCAAAGAAATCCCAATCCCGCCATACCACACGCTCCAGAGACCTCAACCTCATTATCACAATCAACAGAACATGCTGGGGGGACAGGTTCAGAACCCAGAGATTGCCCATGCTATGGAATAGACTTCTCATACATGTCAAGCAGAGCACCTCACTGGCCCTCTTCAATAGAAATCTTGATAAGTGGATGGGAAATAGAAAATTCACCCCAGAGATCACTCCAGTGGCTTTACTCGACAGAGTCACTGGGAACTAAGGTCGGGTGGCACGATGCCTGGGTAATCCTATGGGCTAGGCTTGTAAAGGCCCTAGGGCTGTTAGCCTAGTATGCACCTATGAACCTAAATATGAAAACATATACTTAACTTTCTATTCTGCAAAATAAATAACACTGAACATCTCTCAAGATATGCACCTTGTAGTTGTTGTTGTTGTTCTTCTTTCGGCTTTTCCTGGTTAGGGGTCACCACAGCGGAACTCCGGTCTGCTAATGATTGGCAGTAGATTTTTACGGTGCCTAGGTGCTAGCTCGACGCCCAACCTTTAACGAAGGCACACCCATTCACACATGTCTTTCCCATGCTACTTGACCATGGGGAGGACATGCAGACTCCACACAGAAGGCACTCCAGCCGAGAATCGAACGGGAGAACCTCTTGCAGTGAGGTGACAACGCTACCGCTGCACCACCGCAGCTAGTCAAGATATGCACCTCGCAGTCCAAATATCAATAACAGTTTTCTTCAACAACATTTGAGGTGTCACCTGATGCCATGCAATAGTTTGTAATTGACTTTGTTAACTACCCTTTGCCCTCTCTCATACTGATTTGATCAGCTGGTAGGTTGTTGTTTGTCTTTCGGCTTTTTCCCGGTAAGGGGTCACCACAGTGGAACTCCAGTCCGCTAATGATTGGCAGTAGATTTTTTACGAAATGCCGAGGTGCCAGCTGGACGCCCAACCTTCAACAAAGGCATGCCCATTGACGCACACATATCTTTCGAATGCTACCCAACTGCGGGGAGGACATGCAGACTCCACACAGAAGGCACTCCCAAGCCAAGCCGAGAATCAAATGGGAGAACCTCTTGCTGTGAGGTAACAATGCTACCGCCATACTAAGTTAAAGAAGCCAGACCCAAAAAAAGAGTCTGGACACCATAAGGACCTATGGGTGTTAACTGGAAGTATACAAAAAAGTTACTATAGACTTGAATGAGTTAATTTAAGTGCTCATATTTGGGCATATGAGTAAGATGAGCAAGACTTATTCTCTTAGAGGAATTCTAGTGAGTATGTAATCTGATCAGGCATATGCTTTTAAGAATACTTTTGTTTGAAATTGTGCAGAAATTCACAGGAAATGTTATCTGCACCTGTTAGTTGTTAAACACTAATCTGACACAGAGTATTGCTCTGTTAATGTGCTTTTGCCTTAAGCCTACTACTTGTTTGGGGTGGGGTTAGTTCCCTCCTGTCGGCTAAGATTTTATTTGAAAAAATGCCCATAGGGAATGTGGGCATTTACCCAGAAGGATTAATAAAGGATTAATAAATTAATGCACATTGCAATGTAACTTCATTACCATTTCCTTAAAGCCTTTCACATAAATGACTGCATTAAGTTAACTTTTGGGGTATTTGCTTTTATTCCATTTATCCATTCTATATTACGGACAGTTGTTCTAACTTTTCATCTACTGCTCAGTGACCTAAGACTATTGCTCACTGTGGACTCTCTATATTTTGCTGAGCATTCTTGCATGAAAAGCCAAATGTTACATTCAGTGTTCTTTTCACCCTTGAGGAGGATGTCATTTGAACATTACCATCATTCCAAAACCTGCTGGGATTCCATTTACTTCTTGACTGCTATTAGACTGAAAGGTTATGATTGCTATATTTAGCACTGTGAGTTTCATCTTCTTGGAAGCAGCATTTTCCAGTTTATGTACACACTGTAATCCAAATAGATGTATCAGATGATACAGAAGTTCCACAAGAGTTTGCTGTTAACACATACTATAAATCAGTGTTGTCATTTAATGTCCACAACAAATCTGAGAAAGCATAAACATGATCCCATTAACCATGGCTGAATAAACATAGCCACTATGTGTTAATTCTACTAATTATCACTGATTGACTTGGCATTTTAGCTCTTCCCTTCCTGTCACAGTTGACAGCAAGTACTGCTGTTCTTTCATTCAGTAGCTTATTTAGTTGTTGATCATGTTTCTCTGCATACATGCTTTTTCCTGCTGTCTGGCTTCTTCCTGTGATAAATTCTGAGATTCAAAAGATGTCTAATCTGTGAAGTTATGTATCATTTACAGCACGGTCTACAAAGTTTATTTAGCATTGCTGAACAACAAAGTTCTGCTTGTGACAAGCAGTTCCTTCAGCATATAACTCCGGTATAAGTCCCTCAAGTCTATTTCTGTTGTAAATCTACATTTACATGGTTGCTTGACATATAGTTGCAAGACACATACTGTACTGCAAACTAACTATTGCTTTTTTAAAGAAGATTTGAAAGGATGGATGTAGCATTAAAAACAACTAGTGATTAAGTAAAGCTCACAAGTAGGGGTGTTGAGTGAAGAGTCCCATGCAGACGAAAGTATGATAGTGTAAGTTAGCAATCACCTAAAAATAAAAAAGTAAAGTAGCTGAAAAGTATGTTTACTAAATATCTAAAAAAATCAAAAGGAATCAACTGTTGGAAACTGTTTCATAATAAACAAACATGAGCTTACACAATATGTACTGTATGGAGTGCTGTGATTACAGTTCATAACCAAGAAAAAGATAGGCTTGTTAAGCACCTTCTGCTGTCAGGAAAGTACTTAAAAAGTTTGCCTAGCAACTCTTAATGTTTTTATGCTCTAGTCTTGAACTAGATTGTAACAGCAGCCAGTAACAGCCACTATAGAACAGTGGCAGAAGCTGAACATCTTTAAAGCATTTAGAAACTTCACTCTGCCACATTTTTAAACAAAAATGTGTCATGCAGTATCTAAGAGCTTTTAAATCTGTTAGTTCCTAAGTGGGATACTTCCCTTCTGCATGCTGTCTGTGTGGCAGTGCTGTTCTATACCATTCGAAGCTGTAGAACATGTTATAGTTGCATGATTTTCTTTTCCCTGTAACCGGTATTACATGGAACTGATAAAACATCGTACACTACAAAGAATTATGACTGGATCTCTTTGATCATTGCATGTATTATGTGTTTCCAACAGGATTCACCTCTCAAGCTTCACTTTGCTTTGCTCTCAAGGTGAATTTCTTGATGCCCATGTCTCAAACACATAATAAGTTGGATATGTTTAGAGATTCAATTATAATCCTCTGCGGTTTGTATGGATGCAGTTTCCTGAAAATGCCACAATTTTCTGATGTAATTAATTCACAATATTTTACAGAGGTAGAAAGTTCATATTCATATATGATTATACTACCACTGAGCCTATAAGACTAATTTTTAAGCAGACAAAGCAAAAAGTATGCTGAAGTAATGGAACTATCTTACTAAAAATAAAAGACGATTAGTGACTATACCGTAAAACTCCACTGCCAATCATGAGCGGACAGGTGATTCGCAGTGGCGACCCCTAACTGGGAAAAGCCAAAAGAAGAAGTGACTATAAGTCATAATAGTCTTCATTCAATTGAAACAAAAAATAATTAATTCACAGAACTGGTCATCCAAGAAATAAATTGTGCTTACCCTCTAAACATGAGAATATAATTCTAGATGTTGCTGTAATAAAATATGTTGGGTCATTTTTAAATATATTTAATTAACAAAAGATAAATCAATCCATCAAGTCAAATAAATTCTCTCACATTCTTTCATTGTGCAATAGCCAAGAACAATGTAAGCCAACAGAACAGCCTTCTAGTCTGCAGAGCCCATGGTTTGAACAATATTTTTGTGTAGTGTTAACATCAAGTAATTGTTCTACAGGCATTAGTGAAGGCACCATGTGTTTTATTAATGAAAATCAAAACCTTTTTATAGTTTATTCTCAAACTAGTCAATGGAAAAACATCTCTCAGGACTGTCACTGATATCCTTGAGAGCTAAAACTCACACTACCTTCTCTCAATGTTGGCCAATAGTTCAGAAATAAAGGAAGACTGTCTAAGACTGGTAAAATGTGATGGAAACCGTGAGAAGGGCAGGCTTTAAGCACTAGAGTATATATCCTTGTCTTTTTGATGATTTTTAGTGAGTATATATACTGAAGTCGGAGAAAACAAGATGATGCCCTATCAAGTATTCAGTAAAATAAATGGTATATGTAGAGTGTATATCAATACATTAGTATACCTTTCAACCTCTTGGTACAGGAATTATTGACAAAGCCAGAAACAAAGAGGGACAGAGGTCTATAATCCAGGACAGATTTTAAATATTGCTCTTACAAACTTAGAAAGTTGATACAATAATAGATTTTGCAGTAGCATCCATTTTCTAAAGATTGTGAAGTCTGAAACTGAACTGTCATTATTTTGTTTACTCATTCCTCAGTGATTTGCCACAGACAGTACAAGGCTCACCACTCCCACTGGTAAGCAGTAGGACTTCCCTCTACCACAGCAAGGTCTAGATAGCTCTGAACACAGAAAATAAACATGCATATGAACCTATGAACCTATGAAAATAAAATGTTTTATAAATAAGAAACCAAAAGTGTGAGACAAAAATCTGGACATTCTGAAAAATTATAAAATCATGGGTAGCTGAAAGAAATGTATATCATATAGTTCTGACTGCTGCAGAAGTATGTGATCAGTTATACACCAGTGTCATGTGCAAAGACATAGCCCTGTGTAATTAGTTGTCAGATGAAATATATTCTTTGTCGACAATTTGTGATAAGCACATATTTATCAACTGGAGTAGTCCACTTACAAATGCCATATTGGTTCTGCATACAATATATCTCATTCAACAAGCTCTTCAAAATTGCCAAGACTGATGACAGAAGAAAATCTATGACCTTTCACCTCTATCCATATTTTACAGTTGTCTGTCTCCTATTCCTGCCTGATCCCTTCTTCCATCTGGCTCAGGTATCATCACACTATACATAGACCTATACAAATAATTGCTTTTGACAAAGCCTTACAGGGCCCCATGTGGGCCAAATTACCATAAGTACTAATGGGCTTGGAACACTAGACTCTCATGCCACACAACAGAAACATGTCCTCTGCTTCTGCTGCCAGACTGTGACAGTTAGTGTATAAAATATACAAATAACTAAGGTGACACTAGTCTGAATCTGCAGACAGCTTCTTATCTGCTGTACCTGATGACTCCTGTGCAGACAGACAGACAGACAGGCAGATATTTAGCTTCTGTTCTGGATTATTATAAGAACAACCCCTTATCCAGTGTTGGTAGGCTGGATGTGAAACTTAAATTGGGGATACCATGCTTGTACGTGTATCCATCAATGGTGCCTGAACGCTGGCAAGTCTAGTGGTACTTCTACCTTCATCCCGTCCTCATTCCAACATCGATAACATCTTCTCTGCACTTTCTACCACCAAAGATTGCAGTAAAGTCTGCTGCCCTGTGGATGCTTAGCAGAATGTATTTAAGTTGAGAACAGCCTGAGAAAGGGCAGAAGATCTGAGAGAGAGGACGGTCATTGAGGAGCATGGTATTCATTTATTCTAATGTTCTGTCTAAAAAGGCCTGACTTAATAGCACCTCCAATTGAGTAACTTTAATTTAATGGAAAACTGTTGGTGAACTGAGTGAGACATGAAGAGATCTAAAGGCTGGGTTATTAATATTGCACTGTTACTAATATTAATACCAGGGCACTCCATTTTTAAAGCAAAACAGAATGAAGGCTACATAAGGGGTAGAAGGGAAGACGTTGATTGTTTTTTTAGTCTTGAGATAATAAGAATGTCACCAAAATGTCTGAAGCATTTTATAAATGTAAAATAATAACTGAGCCCAGCATTTTAAACTGTACTGAACAAGGATTTTTAAATGCAATTTGTTAGTGGTTATCCTATCTGGTAAAATAAAGTTACACTTATAAAATGTATTTAAAAAGAAGTAATGCCTTCTTACCAAAACCTTCTTTCCATTCCTTACCATTCCTGCTTTACAGTTAACTGTAGTTTTCTGAGTCTTTGGTTTAGCAGTATTACTTAAATGGAATCTTTGATCAGAAGCAACTGACTACCCAAGGAAATATGCCAAAAAGCAAAACTTCATCCTTAGTATATTTCCACAACACATTATTTTCCTCTCTGATTCTGTTTCTCTGTGCTACCTGGCAATTTATTTTGCTTCACAAATCATGTGCCGTATATTATCCGGAAAAATATGTGATATTCATGAACTGTGTATGGTATATTTATATGTTTCAAGTACCCTAGTTTGTCTAGGACATCACATTTTTAAGCAGGAAAGATTGCTTGCTTCACCTTCCTGAAATTGCCACTTCAGGCCCTCAAAAATTGATAGACTTCAGTGTGTGCATCTGGGAACTAACTCACAACAGTGATTTGGATGAGTGCGTGAACAACACAATAATTCAGCCAATCAGAGGAGTTAAGCATTCTTCAATTTGTCTGCTGCAGTCACCCACTCCCCATCAGAAATGTTAGCAGGCCATGGTATTACACGCCTTCCAACACACTCATGCATAATGTTCATGATCGACTTGTATATAGATCACAATGTATTCTGAAATATAACTCTCAATGTCTTAGCGCAACAAATCTGGACAAAGCCTAAAATAATAGGGAGGCAAAGTCCAAAAATAAGGACAAATTTTAAATATTGATGTTATAAATTTAGAAAGTTGCCAGAATAACAGGATTTATGTTAACATGCATTATGAACTCTGAAACTCAAATGTATGTTATTGTTTGGTGACTACAGTCTTCAATGACTGGCCTGAAAACCACACATTCTATAAAGAAGAGACCAAAAATATGAGATAAAAATCTGTACACTCTGTGAAAATCGGCTATACTGTGAAAAAAGTGCAAACTCCACTTTATTGAGAAACACAGCTACAAATGCAAACCATTATGACTTTGTTAGTCCAAACAATTCTGATACTGCTGGTGGTTGATTAGAACGGTCTGATGCATTAACATTTGAATGGAGTGGAGCTGACCTCTAATATCATAAATTGTTTGGACTAAACACACATCTTTTTTTTCTGAATTGTGTAATATGCTCTAATCCTGAATTAACAACAGCAAACATTGGGAAATTACAATGCTTCTGAATTACATTTTGTTTACCAGTAATAGTCTATTTGGTTCTTCAGGTGGCATAAAAATTCAAAAGTAAAAGCAGATGAGCGCTGTAATACCCGCCTCATTTATCCATAACTACAGGAAATATTGTCCTGTCATAAGTATCTAACTGCCTGATTACTGTTACCACATCACTGAAGTACTCTATTTTTTGTTCCAATTATTCATGATTCTCAGACTGATTCTTCAGCACCTTAACTTACACATATTATCCTGTGCATTCTCCATCCACAGACTCTTTAATCACCTCTAGTTGCCCGTAAAATTATAATAACACAGGAAACAAGACGTTTAGTATTACAACAGTTGTTGTTGTTATGTCTTTTGGCTTTTCCTGGTTAGGGGTCGCCACAGTGGAACTCCGGTCCGCTAATGATTGGCAGTAGATTTTTACGTGCCGAGTTGCCAGCTCTGATGCACAACCTTCAATGAAGGTACGCCCATTCACGCATGTCTCCACACAGAAGACGCTCTAGCGGAGAATCAAACAGGACGTCTTACTGTGAGGCGACAACGCTACCGCAGCACCACCACCGCAGTATGAAACCTAAAGATATAGCTACAAAAAAACCCATAGAACTGTAACATTAAATAAATTACAATAAACAATTACAAGCTAGGCAAGGGAATATCTGGGGGGAAACAGCCATAAGTAGCTGCTTACTTTGATTTTTTTTAAATTAAGCTGAATATAAGTTATATATATATATATATATATATATATATATATATATATATATATATATATGAATATACACACACACACACACACACACACACATATATAGGTTTACTATCATTTTACTGACTCACATTCATACATATATCTTCTTCTTCTCTTTTGGCTGTTCCCATTAGGGGTCGCCACAGCAGATCACCTGTTTCCATTTCTTCCTGTCCTCTGCTTATTGCTCAGTCACACCAACCGCCTGCATGTCCTCTCTCACTACATCCATAAACCTTATCTTAGCCTTACTCTTTTCCTCTTACCTGGCAGTTCCATCCTTAGCATCCTTTTCCCAGTATACCCATCATCCCTCCGCATCACATGTCCAAACCAACGCAATCTCGCCTCTCTGACTTTGTCTCCAATCCGTCCAACCTGAGCTGACCCTCTAATATACTGATTCCTAATCCTGTCCATCCATGTCACACCCAGTGCAAATCTTAACATCTTCAGCTCTGCCACTTCCAGCTCTGACTCCTGCCTTTTTGTCAGTGCCACCGTCTCCAACCCATACAACATAGCTGGTCTCACTACCCTCTTGTAGACCTTCCCTTTCACTCTTACTGGTACCCATCTGTCACAAATCACTCCTGACACTCTTCTCCACCCATTCCGCCAGTGGCGGCTGGTGACTTCAAATCAAAGGGGGGCTGCAGAAGACAGCAGAATGGGTGGGGATAATGAGAAGGGGTGTGGCCAACTAGAAAGGGGCAGAGCTATGCTCAAAACCACAAAAACTGGGACTTTAAATACGCTGCCTTGGGTGCCAAACCGTCATTATGTGAGTCCAATCAAGACAAAATGAAGTGGAAAAAAAAAATATTTCAATGCATTGACTACCTGACAGCTTCCATAATATCTAGATGGAAACAAAAAGGTTGTGAGGCATGAAAAAATAAATTACTTTTTAAATATATTACTGAAAATGCCACTCAAAATCAAGTATAAAAAAACAAGCAGCACTCAACTCAAACCACTTCTTCTTGCACTGCAGTTCTAATTATAATTTATATTCAGCTTTATAAAAGTAACAGGCAGCCAACAACAAGCATTTTCTGAATAATAAGCATAAATCAACAGTATGAAAATGTGACAGAAAGCCAGAACATTCTGCAAAGTCAAGGACAGATGAAAAGCCACAACTGTACTTGTGTCTACCTTGGATAGGGGTATACTCAGTCTGCACACTTACACTGCATAACTGCTCCTTGCCTTGCTTGGACACATCCAAAGTCACTACATGGAGGAGTGGGGTACAACAAGTATGTCACAATTTGAAATGTATCCGGCTGACAGTGATGGCTCTGGCCTGACACATTTGTCATACACTCTCAACCTCAGAGCAAGAAATCTGGACAAAGCCATAAATAAAAGTGGGATGAAGGCCCACAAATAAGGACAATTTTTAAATATTGCTCTTACAAACTTAGAAAGTTAATAAAATAGTAGGTCTTGCATTGGTATGAATTTTCTGAAGGATATGAAATCTGAAATGTCTGTCATTATTTTCTAACTTCAATCTTTAACGATTTGCCACTAAATTGCTAAAAAAAAACACAATTTTATGAAAAACAGAACAAAATCGTGATGCAAAAATCTGGATATTCTGTGAAAATCTGTGTGTGTATATATATATATATATATATATATATATGTATATATATATATATATATATATACACACACACACACACACACACACACACACTCTGCCTCCATGTGCATTTCATCATTCTTCTCTCTAAAATATATACATATATATATATATATATATATAGAGAGAGAGAGAGAGAGAAATAACTGTAAATATACATAAAACACCTGCTAAGTACCGTAGCATGTCACTTAATTTTCCTGAGACACAGTTATTTTTTCCTCAGCCAACAAGTCTTCATTTAAACTGGGTCCAATTCATATGGATGTGATAGTATTCTAGGAGAATGTTAAAAAAAAAAAACATTTAATGCAAGTATACAGGCACATCTATAAGACAATGCATAATTTCTTCCAGCACTGGACGGTTCAGAGGGCATACATTTCAGTCCTGCCTTTTCTGTTTAAAATTTTTGGACATCACTGCATCCCAGAACATGAGCTATAATGTTAGCCATATGCCCTTTGTGAAGACAGTAGTGGAAAGGAAGAGGAGAGAGAGCTAACTGTGCAAGACACACTTACTTGTTTGCTCACAGTGATCATCGTACACTAAAAACATTTCTATCATTTACTGCCAAAATGAGCATCCCCTTTCACAGAGATCACAAATCCAAATCCAAACTTCCTTCCTTTCATAATGACAATCAAAATAAAAATATCACAAGGCCATATTCAACTATCTGGAGGTGGCAGATCAATAGTCTTTTGTTTTTCTATTTAAAGGTGGAGGAGTGAGAATCAGAAATAGTAAAACAGTCTGTTGTATTGTTGTAGATAAGAAAAACTACCCAAAATGCAATAAATAAGGAGGGAAGGCCAAGCGCTGCTTGTTTGACACACCACGTTTTCAGATCTCTGGAAAATGTATAAAATGTTTACTTCAGGATATCTGTGAATTAACTGCACAGGGATCCCCATTTATTTAATTTAGTCATTGCAGACTAAACAGTGGTAATATAATTGTTACAACCTATTTGACAAGCCTCCTGTATCTGCTCTTTTACTATTAAGTTTTTTTTCAGCAAGGACACTAAAGCTCTAAGGTGATGTAAGATCCAGTATAAGATTACTTAGCTTATAAAGGTGACTCTGTGACTATCTTGAAGATCTGATATGCCTGTCATTCTATTACACTACCTGGTTTAAATAGGTTTATATATGTGAGTACAGCAACAACAACAAGCATATAACAATGATCTTTAAATATTTTACAGTTTTAGAAGACAACTTAAGGAAGATATGAAACAACTGTAAGGCTACTCAGCTTTAATTCAAAATTCTTAGTTACATGAACCCCAGTAGCTAATGAAACAAGAACAATACAAATTCCTTATGAAAAAAATGGAAGCTGTATAGTCCTGGTTATTGATCCAGATTGTGTGAAATGTGTATTGCTTGTACATAGGTAAAATGAAGTGTAACTGAAGATGTGAAAAATGGTTTCAGAATATAAACACAGGAAAGCAAATGATTGTACTTGCAAACACTTAATTTTATCCATCCATAACTCCTTTTCCCATTTTTACACATGGGGTCGGGGTGTCACTTCAACAGTGAGAATCATCTAGAGCCACAGCTGGTCTGTCATACCACATACTCATACCTATGACCAATTAAGAGTGTCCAGTCCATCTACTAGATGTCTTTAGAATGTGACTGGAAACTGGAGCACCTGGAGGAAACCCAAGGAAACACAGGAAGGACATGCAGACTCTGTAGCGTAGGCATACCAACCGAGAAACTGAACCAAAGAACCTCTTGCTGTGAAGCAACAGTGTTATCTGTTGCACCACCATGCTACCAAATAAATGCTATCCATAGTTAATAAGCTAGCTTATCCCAAATACAGATTAATATATATAATAAGTTTATGCAGTTACACAAGTACTTTAAAATTCCTGAAGGTAAAATGCCTTTTAGATGCTAAGAAGTGTGCTTGATTAACTAGTTTTTAACTGAAACTCTATAAGATACATAGAGTATCATAAGGTGAATCTGCAACTCAGGCTGCACAGAAAAAGTGCTGATCTTTTCGTATTTTTATAAAACAAGAAGCTGAACTATACAAAATGGCTATTTTATAGCTAAAGCATAGTTATTTATCCTTTACAGTAAATAATTTTACATATCATTTATCAATCCAGTAGAAATATACAGTTTTTAGTACTTGCATTGCATACAAGGTACATACCACCAAGGAAAGAGTAAAAATATCATATGTAAGTCAGTCTCAGTCAGCTGTTAGCTCAGCTTAGAGCCTTTCACTGTCCGTGTCCGATCGAACGAAGTTAGGATGATTGATTTCCGTAATGCTGCTGCAAATTTGCAAACCATACAAATTAACTGTCTGCTACTGATTGTTTCTCGCACTTTTCCCAGGACAAAAAGCCCGGAAAGAGCAAGAACCAATCAGTAGTGATTCAGAACATCCACGTCATGTACGTGACTGTGGACATGGCAGTCCATGCCCCTTCCACTTCTATGTGGTTACAAGCCACGTAGACTTCTGGGCATCATACTGAAGCCTTCACTCCTTAATCTAGACTACTTTTACAGCAGTCTGGATTTACAGAAACTAATTTTTTTTTAACACGGAACTGGGCGAACATGCGCAGTTCGAGTTCCGGGACTTGCGAGTAAGTAAGCAGCCAACTTAGTAATAATTATATTTTAGTTTTTAAAAATGTTCTTTTTTTTCTTGTTTCTTGCTGGGGGGGCTGCAGTGTGGCAGTCTGATGGGACGAGCCGCCACTTCATTCCACCCTGCCTGTATTCTCTTCTTCACCTCTCTTCCACACTCACCATTACTCTGAACTGTTGATCTCAAGTACTTAAACTCATCCACCTTCTCCAGCTCTACTCCCTGCATCCTCACCATTCCTCTATCCTCCATCTCACTCACACACACACATATTCTGTCTTAGTCCTGCTTATCTTCATTCCTCTTCTCTCTAGAGCATATCTCCACCTCTCCAGGGTCTCCTCAACCTGGTCCCTACTCTCACTACAGATCACAATGTCATCTGCAAACATCATAGTCTATGAGGCCTCCTGTCTGATCTTGTCTGTCAACCTGTCCATCACCATTGCAAATAAGAAAGGGCTCAGAGCTGATCCATGATGTAATCCCACCTCCACCTTAAATGGATCTGTCACTCCCACTACAGTCTTCACCACTGTCACACTACCCTCGTACATATCCTGTACCACTATTACATACTTCTCTGCCACTCCTGACTTCCTCATACAATACCACAACTCCTCTCTAGGCACCCTATCATATGCTTTCTCCAAGTCCACAAAGACACAATGCAACTCCTTCTGACCTTCCCTATATTTCTCCATCAACAGTCTCAGAGCAAACATTGCATCTGTAGTGCTCTTTCCTAGCATGAAACCATACTGCTGATCGCTAATCATCATCTCTCTTCTTAACCTAGCTTCCACTACTCTTTCCCATAACTTCAAGCTGTGACTGATTAGTTTTATCCCTCTGTAGTTACTACAACTCTGCACATCACCATTATTCTTATAAATAGGTACCATAACACTTTTTCTCCACTCCTCAGGCATCCTCTGACTTTCCAAGATTTCATTAAACAATCTGGTTTAGAATTCCACTGCCATTTCTCCTAAGCACCTCCATGCTTCCACTGGTATGTCATCTGGACCAAAAGCCTTTCCATTCTTCATCCTCTTCATAGCTGTCTGTACTTCCTCCTTGCTAATCTGTTTCACTTCCTGATTCACTATCCCCACATCATCCAACCTTCTCTCTCTCTCTCTCATTCTCTTCATTCATCAGCCCCTCAAAGTACTCTTTCCATCTGCTCAACACACTCTCCTCACTTGTGAGTACGTTTCCCTCACTATCCTTTATCACCCTTAACTGCTGCACATCTTTCCTAGCTCGGTCCCTCTGTCTAGCCAATCAATACAGGTCCTTTTCTCCCTCTTTAGTGTCCAACCTTTCATACAGCTCTCCATATTGCCTTAGCCTTACCCTTTGCCACCTCTTTCTTTGCCATGCTCCTCATCTCCTTATACTCCTGTCTACTTTCTTCATCTCTCTGACAATCCCACTTCTTCTTCACCAGCCTCTTCCTCTGTATACTCTCCTGTACTTCCTCATTCCACCACCAGGTCTCCTTGTCCTCCTTCCTCTGTCTAGATGTCACACCATGCACCTTTCTAGCAGTCTCCCTTACCATCTCTGCTGTAGTCACCCAGCTATTCGGTAACTCTTCACTGCCCCCCAATGCCTGTTTTAACTCTTCCCTGAACTCCAGTTCACAATCACCCTTTTTCAACTTCCACCATTTGATCCTTGGCACTGCTCTCACACTTGTCCTCCTCTTCTTGATCACCAATATCATCCTACAGACCACCATTCTATGCTGCCTAACTACACTTTCCCCTGTCACCACTTTACAGTCTCCAATCTCCTTCAGAATGGCCCTCCTGCATAGGATATAATCCACCTGTGTGCATCTTCCTCCACTCTTGTACATCACCATATGCACCTCCCTCTTCTTAAAATACGTAATCACCACAACCATGTCCATCCTTTTCGCAAAATCCAATACTATCTGACCTGCTAAATCCTCTCCTTAATACCATATCTGCCCATCAATTCCTCATCCCCTCTGTTCCCTTCACCAACATGCCCATTGCAATCCGCTCCAATCACCAGTCTCTCACCCTTGGGTACACTCACCACCACTTCATCCAACTCACTCCAAAATTTTTCTTTCTCATCCATCGCACACCCAACTTGCGGAGCATATGCACTAACAACATTCATCATTACACCATCAATTTCCAGCTTCATAAACATCACTCTATCTGACACTTTTTTCACCTCCAAAACACTCTTGACATACTGTTCCTTCAGGATAGCCCCTACCCCATTTCTCCTCCCATTCACACCATGGTAAAACAATTTGAACCTGCCTTCTATACACCTGGCCTTACTTCCCTTCCATCTGGTCTCTTGCACAAACAATATATCAAACTTCCTTTTCTCCATCATATCAGGCAGCTCTCTCCCTATACCAGTCATACTGCCAACATTCAAAGCTCCTACCCTCACTACTGCATTCCTAGCCTTCCTCCTCTCTTTCTGCTTTCGGGCATGCCTTCCCCCTCTTCTTCTCCTTCTCCTCCTTTGGCCAAAAGTAGCCCAATTTCTGCCAGCACCCTGTTGGCTAACAGTACTGATAGCAGTTGTTGTTAACCAGTTAGTGTTGTTACCTCACAGCAAGAGTTTCTCTGGTTTGATTATTGGCTGGGGTGCCTGCTGTGTGGAGTCTGCATGTCCTCCCTTCTGTCATGTGGGTTTCTTCTGGGTGCTCTTGTTTCCTCCCACATTCCAAAGACATGCAGTAGGTGGATGGACCACTCTAAATTGTCAGTAGGTGAAAGGGTATATGTGACTGAGTGGTGTGAATGAACTACTGTGGCAGGGCTAGCCACCCAGTGGTGTAAAACCTTGGCTCGAGATGGTTGTCACTGCTGAAGTGAACCCCAATCCCATGTGCAAAATGGGAAAAGGGGTTGAGTATGGCTATATATATATATATATATATATATATATATATATATATATATATATATATATATATTTTTTTTTCACTTTATATCCTCAAAATACTGAAATATCGAAATTCAGTATCTCGAGGCTATAAAGTGTAATGCCCAGAACACCGGCAGCCGAAAACCACGACTTTTGTACCCGCGAATGCAAACAGCAGCTGAAAACCGTGAATTTTGAAACATGACTGTAAACAGGGAGTAAACTTCCTGGTGTGGAACACAGCCATTGCAGACAACAGTATCAATGGTCCAGGAACACTAGGGGCCGTGTACAAGACCTCCATGTCACAGAAAGGAGGGAAGGTGCTACTATTAGATGGCTACGTGAAAAACAAGAAATACGGCTCAGGTAAAATTCCAGCATCCACAAACAAGTATTTAATAAAATCAATGTCCTTTAAAAAACAATGTTGTGATGGAAAAAAGTCCAAAATAAGCCAAAAAACAGGAATCAACAATTCCAAGTGTAAAGCGCTTTTCGTCTGTTAATATAAACAGACTTCTTCAGCATAGCCGTTTTTCTTGTTTTTCACATCAGTTTTTTGTTCTTGGTGGTTGATTAGATGGCTATGTGCTGAACTGAGAGAAGGTGAGGAACGAAAGGTCCTACCGGTGCTGCAAAGGGAAGCAGACTGAGAAATGCAAACGTAGGGCTATTAGCATAAGTGTGCCTGATGGTGAACGGCTGCTTAAGTCCATTCCTTATGACCATGGTGGTGACCCTGTGGAGATGAAGAGGTACAGAATGTGTGCAGACCTAAACATGAAGAACAGAGTGTCCAGGGATAACCCCTGTGTGATCCTGGATGATGTATTGGCCTCCACATGATCTGCTGTAGCCCCTAGCTTACCTGCATGGAAGGCACTTGTCTAACAAGTAGGCAGGGTCCGCAGACAAGAAACAAAGTCTGTCTCAGAGAGTATACTCACACTGCAGGACGTGAACATGGCTGACTTCCCTGACAAGTCCAGTGTATTTACCAGTAAATTAATGTCAGACAGTAGCACTGAAACCACTTTGCTAGTATTCAGTATATGGCAAAACCTGCTAGGCCTCAGCAATGCCACAATATGGCTAGTCAGGGCATTCATCTACAAGGACGTACTGTGTCGCCAGCTATATAGCATTCATGGCCTGGTGAAGCACGGCGGCTGTCACAAAAGTGTGCCACTGCTCTACTGTTTGATGTCCAAGAAGTCGCTTAAAGCATACAACTATATAGGGAGCTGTGTCCTGCAACTGTTGGATGACAAGGGGTTTGAGCTCCATGTGAGGTACATACTTAGTGATTTCAAAATCGCAGCCAAATGAAGTGTTGCACTTAACCTGCAGGGGGTAATGGCCAAAGGGTGCCTGTTCCATTTTGGCCAGAATGTCTGGCGAACAGTCCAGCAGCTGGGCCTTGCACACACCTATTATACAGATATGGCCTTCCAGATCCAGGTAAAATGTCTGGTTGCCCTGGCATTCCTGCCTGAGACAGAGGTCCTCTCAGTGTTTCATGCCTTAAAGGAGGACTTTCCATCAGAAGGAAGGGAGCTACTATACTATTTTGGTGACTGGTACGTACATGACAAACGTAGAAAGATTTGCACACATACCAGTGGCTTCAGTAGGTTCCCTCCACTGTTCCCAGTCTCCTTCTAGGAATGTCAATGAGCTGAACATGCTGTTCCTGCCACGGACACAAAACAGTGTCGAAGCCTGGCACCGATGGTTGAAGTCCCTACTCGATCACAGGGCAACAGATCTCAGGGTGCTGTTGAATGTGTTGGCATGAGAGCAGGACAGGGTAGAGGAGGTGCACATCCAGATGAGTTGAGGTGCACCCCCTTCTCCTAAATGCCGGTAGATCCTGAAGAGGCACTGTCAGTTCGAGAAGGTCCTGCAGCATCAGGAGACATGCACCATGAAGGACTTCCTGCTGGTGACTGCCAGGCTGTTACGTATGTAGTGGAATGTGCAGTACTCTGTTGCTATGTATGTATGTGGGTGTGATTATGGGCTGGTGGAGCAGAGCGGTCACCACAGGGATTCAGAATATTGTGGAAAGTAAGTCTAATACAGGGCTATGGGCTTGTTGTGAAGGTATGTTACAGTACTGTGAACATGTTTTGTGCTTGGATTTATGTTCAGAACAGGATATACTGCACTTGTGCTTTTCAACCTCCTGTCTGTGGACCAGGTCAGGTCTGGCAGAAATTTTCTGCTGATCCAGGAAAGACTAGAGTCCACTGGTTGGGGCACCTGCTGGCTGCGAAATTTATTTTCTAACTAAAAAAAAGTTTAATACCCTTTGCATCCAGTCACACAGACACAACAGGTGTGCGTGACCTGTTCTTGTCTTCTGTGTGTGTGTGTGACCTGCTATTTATGTTTTTGTCTTCTGCTTGCACAGAATTTAAATGCCAGATGATGTTTGAAATGTGGACCACAGGTGAACAAGTGAGAGGTACGTGTGAGCGTGTGTGTGTGTGTGTGTGTGTGTGTGTGTGTGTGTGTGTGTGTGTGTGTGTGCATGTATAAAAGGAAGGTAGGTGTGTGTGTGTGTGTGTGTGTGTGTGTGTGTGTGTGTGTGTGTGTGTGTGTGTGTGTGTGCGTGATAGGTAGGTAGGTGCATACTTCTCAACTGTCCCTGATTTTGACTGAAATTTTTGTTCTGTCCCTCTTAATCCCACCTAAAAGTAGTGACTTTTGATGAAAAGGTGATGAATTACACTTAATAAATAATGAAAATAATTAGAGTTACAGACTTTTACTTCAGAAAAATGCATATTCACTCATGTTCTGGTTATTTTGTCAATGTCTCAAGTTAATAATACTAATATATGAAAAGTGTCTCTTGATTATTTCTGGATTTGCCTCTAATTCTGTTCAGATTTGTCCCTTTTTGATTGAAAGCTATGGGTAGGTGTGTGTGTGTAAGAGGTAGGTATGCAGGCAGCATACCTCTCAAGTGTCCAGATTTTTGCCCTATATTTTTGGTATGTTCCTTATAAAAAGGACTGAAGTTTCAGACTTCATATCATTTGGCATACAATGCTCAAACAATGATCGTTTTAATTGGTTCCTTATAAATAATGCTTTTTTATTTCTGCCTCAGCAGTCCCCAAAATAATTCTCCTATTTTCACCAGTCTCTAAGTGTAAAAAGGTTGAAAACCACCGGTGTGTGAGTCAACATTTACTATAGGCAATAAGGGGAGTATCATAAAATTATTGTTTCTAACATGATGAGGACAGTATACAACTGGATGAAATTGTTTACTTACCCAGTGGTTTACAGTATGTACACATTTTGAATGCCATGAAAAAATAACATGACAATTCCAGTCAATGTAAAATGCAAAAATAAACAATTTGGACACCCAAGAGTTTCATTTTTTTTTCACCAGATGAGAAAAATAATAATAATAATAAAATATATAATCTGATCAGCCTTTTGAGGAGTGGCAGATACATATTCATATAAAGTGGAAGAGGAATCAATTAATGGTAAGACTTTCTATAACTTAAAGTATAGGCCAATAGCATGCCTTAGTGCAATATTAACAGCCTAGGGGATTCTCACTTAACTTTCTAAGATTTTGCAGTACTGATTACAACTGCACAAAAGAAGGAATATGCCTCAATGTGTTCCTCGGTTTGCAATTTGCAAACTGGCATTGAGAACATTAAAAACTTGCTACAGAGTTCAGAATCATGCTTTCTTTTCTGAATATGAAAATGGTCTCCAGTTTGGAAGATTTCCATAACAAAATGCTGCCTAGGGTAAATCAGTTTGCAATTTTCAGTTAAGTCCCAAATAATCCCTTTTTCCATACAAAGTAGGTCTAGAATGAAGAACTTAATAACAGGGGCTTGGGGAAAACTATTCTAATGATAACATAAAAAGGCTGTACAAGTAATTTTAGCTTATAGGTTCATAGGTTTATACTAGGCTATCTGCCCTAAGGCATTTATAAGCCTAGCCCAGAGTTTTTGTGGCTTACGCCACCCCTTATGTTAAAAAATACTGTGCCCATTAGTTTGTTGTGCCTCTGTCCAGCAGTGACACAGAGATGATTCCCGGGGTAAACCTACGATCTCCCATCCACCGGTCAAGATTTCTCTTGAACAGAGCCAGCGAGGTGCTCTGCCTCACATGGATCGTGATTTTATTCCACAACATAGGGAGTCTCTGGGTGACAAATCTATCCCTCCAGCATGTCCTATTTATATCCGTGCTAAGGTTTAAGTTGCTTGCTGTAGTGGATCTGGTAGATTTGGATTTTTTGAGGTGGAGCATGCCCATTAATTCCGGGTTGGACATGGCCTTGTATGTCAGGCACAGGTCACCTCTGAGCAGACGGTATGCGACTGAATAGAGCTGGAGTTTCTTCAGTCTGGCAGCATATGACAGATTTTGGAGTCCCTTTATCCTTTTGGTGAGGAACTTTTGGGGTCTCTCCAATTGCTGCAGGTGTCGGGTGAGATACATCCCGAATGGGGCATTGTACTCAATCATTGGTCTGATAAGTGAAGAGTACAGGGGAACAATAACCTCACTTGATCTGGATGTGAATCCCTTCATGATCAGGTGGTCAATGTAGAAGATTTTTCTAACCACTTTAGCAATGTGAGTGTCAAAAGAAAGGCCACTGTCAACCTGGGTCCCCAGGTCCCTGATAACCTCTTCTGTGCTTAGTGGATTGCCACCTATATGGTAGCTTGGGGTTACCTTGTTTTTCCCGAAGGGTATGACTATACATTTTTTGGCATTTAACTTCAGGCCATGGCTCTGGCACCAGCTATCAGTTTCCGTGAGACCCCTCTGAAGGATATCTGTGTCCGATGTACTTTCCACTATGGCTCCCAGTTTGCAGTCATCTTCAAACTTTGTCAGCCATAGTCCTCCTATGTTAGCCTGTACTTCTGAGAAGTAGATGCCGAACAACAGGGGCCAAGGACTGAGCCCTGTGGGACACCACTTGTGACCGGCTTGGAGTCTGACATGGCGCCAGCTACTCTAACCCTGTGGGTTCTGTCCTTTAGCCAGTTTGCAACCCATCTTGTGACATATGGGTTTACATTTAAGCTGGTAAGTTTTTCTATAATACCCGAGTGGGGTATTGTGTCGAAAGCTTTTGCAAGGTCAAGGTAGGCTGTATGGACTGCCTTTCCCTCATCAATGGCCTTGGTGACTGTTTCGAAGAAGTTGACCAAGTTCAAAAGGCATGATCTGCCCTTGACAAAGCCAAACTGGGTCGGGTTCAATGTCTGCAAGTCCCCTATGTCTTTGTTTATGAGTTCCATTATGATCCTCTCCATAGCTTTGCAGACCAGGCTTGTTAAGCTTATGGGGCGGTAATTACCAGGGTCCGTAGAGGCACCGCCTTTGTGGAGTGGGACCACAGTTGCTGTACACCACTCCTTGAGCACATATCCTGTGGTAAGGCTAAGATTAAACAGCTGCCTTATGTGCGGGTTTAGTTCCTCATTGAGTTAGTGTAGCACACAGCTGGGGACACCATCCGGTCCCATTGATGCTGTGTTTTTAGCTTTAGAGAGAGCAGCTTTCACCTGCACATTGGAGATGTCTGGGAGGCTGCACTCCGCTGGGATAGTTATCTCTCCTTTTGGGGGGAGAGGGGGGTGAAGTTTGCACTGAACCTGTCTGCCAGTATGTTGGCAATGTCTGTGGGTTCAGTGATTTTTGTATCATTTTGGACTAATTCTGAGCATATCTGGGAGTTTCCACCCAGGTGTCTAACATAGCTGAAGAAGGCCTTATGATTGTTTTTTGAATCTATGGCAATTTTTCTCTCAAAGTTGGCCTTGGATGATTTTATGAGTGCTCGTATTTTTTTACTAATAATGATCAAGGGTGTCTTCTCTTTTATGGATTTTGCTCTATCATGTAACAGCTTTCTCCTCTTATTGTGAAGTTTGTTTATGGCTGGGGTCCACCAGACTGGACGTTTGCCCTTGGTGGAAAGAGTCTTGGTTTTATTAGGGATTGTCTGATCCATGCAGTCCTGGAGGTCTTCGTAGAAGGCATTTGTAAGGGCTTCCGCAGCTTGGGTTGTGGTTTCCACTGGCTCGGGGGCCTTGAAGGATACCACACCAGTCTTGAGTAGTGTGAAGTTTGCTTTAGAGAAGTTCTTCACTGTGGTCTTTTTTGTTTGGGGTGGGGGCGGGATGTGGATATCCAGTGAGATTAGTTTATGATCTGATCTCACCAATGAGGGATATACTTCCAGTGTGGAGCATTTTGTCCCCATGTTTGTGATGATGAGATCTAGTATATTTTCTCCTCTTGTGGGAATGGTGACTAGTTGTTCCATGGCATTTGAATTTATGAACTCCAGGAACCTTTGGGCTAGAAAGTTTGGGCTTGAGTAATGTTCCCAGTCTATATTCGGGTAGTTGAAGTCACCCAATATAATGGTGTTTGGAGATACATTTATACCCTCCAGTGTCTTCAGGAAGGCTGCATGGGGTTCCTGAGTTTGAGAGGGTGGCCTGTAGCATGCTACAAATTGTAGAGCAGTTTTGCCTATGGTTAATTGCACCTGGATGGTTTCCGATGCTTCGTGCGTTGCCACCAACCTGGAGGTGTGGGTATCCTTGATGAATATGGATACACCCCCTCCTTTAGTGGTGTGGTCCGGGTTTTGGGGCCGGAACGCATGATATGAGGTAAAACCTGATAGTGCCGGGGTGCTCTCAGGAGCCTTGAACCAGGTTTCAGTCACAGCACAGACATCTATGTTCTCCATACTGAGAAGGGCCTCAAGTGCGTGCATTTTGAGATTTAGACTTCTGGCATTGAGCAGCATTACCCTTAGTTTCTTCCCATTTTTGTTTTCTAGGGTGGTAGGTTTAGAATTTGAGCCTTGCCTAAAAAAGGCACTATGGGGGTGCAAGAGCCTTAGCCAATATCCGGAATCCCAGGGGTGACAGGTGCAAGCCTTCCCTTGCGAAGCAGCATGGCTTGTCAAGCATGTCATCCCAGGCAGACAGACACTGGATCCCCTTTGAATGACACCAGAAGTTAAGCCAATTGTTAAAGCTGATCATCTTGTCTCTATGTTGTGGCATCATTCTTGGTGAAGGAAGGATGCTGCTCAGGGTCAGGGTCATACCTGCCTGGGCTACATAACCAGAGAGCTCCTCTATGTCTCTTTTCATGTAGTCCAGGGAGGTATGTCTCAGGTCGTTCACACCAGCATGGACAATGACTGTGTCATATTTGTACTTGCTGTGGAGTGACCCGAGTGCTTGTGTTATGTGGTGGATTCTAGCACCCGATAGGCAGCTTACTGTGACCCTCTCCTTGTTTAGCCTGGTGAGTGGAACATCAGTGTGTCTGACTATGGAGTCACCTATGACAAGTATGTTTGGTGTTGCATTTGGCCTTAAGGGCTGTGACTGCTTTGCACACTGATTTTGTGTTTTATGTGTTGCCTGTGGTGTGTCATGAGGTGGCGGTTGCTTGGGTGTCTGCTTTGGAGGCCTCTGCTGTTTAGGTAAATTTTTGCTCAGAGCCTCCAAGTATGTCTTTGTGTGTTTATGTGTTTGATTCATTGTTGTGATAGCTTTATGTGAGACTGGTTTTGTGGTGTGTGTAGTTGCCTTCTCCTCCTGTCTGGTCTTGCCAGTCCTGAGTTGAGAGAGCTCAGCCTCCAGTTTGGCTAAATAGCTGCATCTCTCAAGTATTTGTGTTATGTGGGAGGAGGAGAGGGTTGTCTGTGTACATGAGGCAATTGTAACATTGCCTCAATATTCCCAGATTCACCAACTGGACAGGAGAGGATGCCAGCATCTGGCCCTTCGACATGCTAGAGAAATTAAGAAGTTTGGGGTGTAACTGAATGAGAGAGGACTTAGTAAGGAAGTGGGTACTCCTGGGGGGGGGGGGTTTCGCTAGTGAGGGACTTTGTATAATACAGAAGTGCTAAGCCTGAAAAGAAGATGCTTTTAAGACAAGTGCTGAGCTTTTTTTTTTTTTTTTGGAGAAAAAAAAAAAAGCTTTTTAGGAACAAGTGCTGCGCTTTTTAGTTAAGGGATATACTGTTTAGATTACTAGTAGAGCAGTTCTAAGGGAAAAAATGAAAAACAGACTTTATGGAGCCAGAAAAAGTTTAACCTTGTTAAACCGGCGCTGCCCGATGCTGCTCTAGTGGCAACTCCGCTAAATCGCGCTAAAGCACGCTAAAGCGTGCTTGATAGCAGGGGCTGGAAAGAGCCAGGAATTGACCCAATACGGCTAATAAAACTACAGTTTCAAGTCAGTAACCACTCCCACGGGGGGCAGGGGAGCTGCTCAATGTTTTTCACTGCCACTGATCAACAGAGAGACTTTCCTTTAGCCCAAGCAAAAATGGCCTCACAGAAACTTACAAACAGTTCAGGAACAGCAAGCCTGTAACTGAACTTTTTTAAATCTCAGAAAAGTGGGAAAAAGCAAGATTTTATTTTTTGTTTTTGTTTTTTCAGAGATAGCAGAGGTTCACAAGTAATATCAAGTTATAACAGTGCAGTAAATGACCCCACACAAGAGTGCTAGGTCAAAGACAGAAAATATGCAAGTTTTGAGAAAAAACGATTTTAAAATTAAGTGCAAACAGGAAATTCAGTAAACAGCTTTTGGTTGTGCTCTAAATACAGCTACTAATGCAGAAATCAAGTTTAACAAGCCAGAAAATGCTCAAACTAGGCAATTATGCAGAAAAACTTAGCAAATAAACAGAGAAAAAATACTTAAAATCTCAAAAGTGGCTCCCTTCTTCTCTCAGCGTTTTCTCCTCTTGGCGGTTATAACTTCTCTTTCAAGCCCCCTAACCACAATTTGCAACTCCACTCTCTCATTCATCACTGATCTACTCTTCTATAATGCAACCCCAGACAAGCAAAAGCTCCATCTCATTTCATCATGTTTTCCATAGACCTTTCTCCACACTCCTACCACTCTTTTTCACCATTTTTCCTTCCACATAGGTAACTGATCTGCTGCGGGTTATCCACACCTCCATCATCTGTCATCCATCCGTCACCTCTCTTACATCACTTTTACAAAGTTTCTATACCATCTGTGTAATAAACACCATTGTGCACCCCCCACTGACCTACACATGCTATCCTTTTTAGCATTGACCCACATTTCCTGCCAAAAGACATCATTCAACCAAACCATACTCTCCCTTCTCTATTATATACTTAGTTTTATGATTGGCTTCCTTGCATAATTTTCTCCATTAAATCTATAAAGAACTCCATTTCTCTCCTTCTTTACCATTAATTACACCACATCCACCTATTACCCTTATCTCCTTTAGCGCCTTCTCCCAAATTCTTCTTCTCAGCTAATTTTTAAATCAATCGGTTACCTTCTTAGCCTAAACACCAAGTGGGCCACCTTACTCACGTTTTACTAAACTCTATAAATACCACCCTCCTTATGTTGCCATCTTGTCTTATCAAGGCTCTTAATTATAATTCAATTTCTTCAACATCCTTTTTTGTTCTTTCTGTTCTCCCTCCTTGGCTAAGACCTTGATATTCAAGTTTTAACTCTCCACACTATCTGCTATATTTACTACAGATATTCTGACTGCTTTTTCTGTATTCTTTTCTGACTTAAACTATCCCCTCGATCCTCAAACTCCTAATCTCCATTTGGTGGAGAATTTTTTCGACAAACAAAAGGGGTGGCAATGGGTAACAGCTGTGCCCCTTTAATTGCCATTTCTTGTTATGTATAGGTGGGAAACTACTTTTGTTTTTAAACCACCTTATAACGAACATTGGTTAGTATATCTAAGGTTTCTTGATGACCTCTTTATTTTATGGAAAGGGGGTGAAATACACGAAAAATTTCTTGATTTTCTGAATGTATTATGTGATTATTTTAAATTCACTGGGAATAGTGGGAACTCGCATATTAATTATTTAGATGTTAGAATAATTAAGGATGTGAGGTCCAATTGTTATGAATCATGTGTGTATAGAAAACCAACATTTTCTAATGACTATCTTGAATTTACAAGTAGCCATCCAACCATTGTAAAGAGGAATATTGTAAAGTGACAAATGGTCCGTGTAGCCCTAATGTGTTCAAATTTAGACCTGGTTTGGTCAGAAATGGAACTGGTTGCTAGTATGTTTAGAGCTAGGGGTTACCCTTTGGACTTTATTAACAATATTAGGGACCAGGTGTTTGGTGAATGGGGTACTAGGTTTAAGCCACTTCTTTGTGATGAGGAGGGTATTGTTAACCAAATCCCCAGTCAAGATAAGGATTTTACACAGACAATGGTGTTAACATATGGGGAAACTTCACTAGGAGTTAAAAACATTATTAAAAAATAATTGGGTAATGTTTAAAGGGAATACAGAATTATTGGAAGTTTTAGGAGATGAGCCTTTTTTTACATATAGGGTTAATAGAAATTTAAAAAATTTATTGGAAAACCAAATTCCGGACAAGAAAGGTTATAAAAAAGGAACTATTAAGTGTGCGGCTTGTGAATACTGTAAATTCATAATTGATACTCCATCAGTGGAACTTGGGCCCTACAAGACTGTTGTCAACTTTGTTGCAGGTTCTTGCACCCCTACGGGTTTGGTGTACCTTGCTATTTGTCAGGCCTGTGGATATTTTTACGCAGGGAAAACAGAAAGAAAACTGAATAGGAGAATTTATGAACACATGTACAGTATTTTAAGGAAGGATGATAACAATGACCTTTATAAACATATTGCCAACTACCTGGACCATTACTTTTGGGTTGGGATTTTGGAGGTTGTGACCAAGAATATCAGGGGAGGTGACTGGGCCAACCAACTGCTTAGAGCAGAAGTAAGATGACAACTTAGATTAAACGCCACTGTAGTTCCAGGGATTAATGAACATATTAGTTTAAAGCCTGATCTGAGGTATCGGGCAACTAAACTTTGAAATACCCTAGTGGCTTCTACCTTTTAATTTTTAATATTTTATTATTTTACCATTAGTTTGTCCCAGAAACAATGTAACAACTTTTTCTATCAATTCAACACAATTAAATAAAACCAAGGAAAAAACTATAATCCACTGGGCAAACAAAAGAAATAAACTGTGCTGAATATAAAAGCAACAAAGGAGCGATCAAGGCAACAAAAGTCACTAAGTCCTGTATCATAAAAAGCATTTTAATGAGAATAAGCAAAATCTTAAAAAACGTGGTAAGCGCTTTCGCAAAAAGCTTCCTCAGACCATGAATACATGTACATACAGAAATATCTTATATATCGTAATTCAAATTCAAGCCCAGCAATCATGGATCCACAACAATTAGCTCAAGGAAATACTTAAAAACACACACAATGCTGTGACAAAATAAAACATCATAAAAACATAACGGAAAAATAAACTGACATAAGAACAAATAAACTAACATAAAAATATAAAAAAATATAAAAAAGACATATAAATAAAACATAACACCAAATCAGTACTACTTCCTAATCCTACGTTTCTTCAACAAGGGCTTTAAAGAAGGCCGTTCATTGAGGCCACTGCCCCTATCAGCTCTCAAAATAATCATCCAATTGGTCTCCTTATATTCCGTATGATTACGGATGTCACCTGCTCTAACTGTGGGTGTTATGATATCAATCACCCTAAAGACAAAACTATGCAGCTCACCACACTCTGCTACATGTTTCGCTAAAGCATTGTGTACAGAACCTACCCGAATACTGTATAAATGTTCCCTTACCCTCTCACGTAAAGACCTGTTGGTCTTTCCAACATAAAAGCACCTACATTGGACACACTCAGCTAAATAGACCACATTCGTGGTTCTACAGTTGGCATCCACATGAAACGTAAATACTCTTCCTGAATCAGGATGACTAAAGGCCTCAGAAGTATTGATCAAGCCACAAAAATTGCAGCTGCCACATGGCCAGGTCATGCCTGTTCTCATAAAACTGGTCTTAGAATCCCTGCCATGGCATAACAATCTCTTTAAATTCTTCCTATTTCTATAAAGGAACGAAGGTTTATCACCAACTATGTCACCAATCATGGAGTCCACTTGCAAAATGGACCAATGCTGCCTAAATAGATCAGTCAATGATCTATTATCTCGTGTGAAGAATAAAGGTATCTTCACAAGTCCCTTCTCAACAGCGGAACACTCAAATACATCAACTGACCCCTCAATAATGGGACCATAATATGGAGCTGCTATGCCATCTCTGAGTAGCTCCAAGTCTGACCAACTCTTAACTATCTCCTCCTTCTTATAACCTCTCAATAACAGTCTCTTTTCCAATGATCTAATCTTAGTTTGAAAACATTCTAATGTAGGATTCAGTCCGGATGCTCTAATGCCCTGTCCACGTATTAGATTACGCAAGATATAATTAGGGTGCATACTGGTCCTACTTAAGAGTATTCCTAAAACAAGATTTACGAAAAATCCCAGTGTTAATGATGGAACCCTGTAGCTTCTCAATGAATAATTCCAGGAATTCAATACGTGTCCTGGAGAAATTCATAGTGAATTTCAAGCATTCACTCAAACCATTCATGAGAGCAAAAAAATCATGCAAAGCAGCTATAGATCCATTCCAAAGAAGGAACAAGTCATTGACAAAACGTTGATAAAAGATTACATTGGTTCTAAATTCCTCTAAAGTAAACAGAGCAGCATTCTCCCAATGTGCAAGAAACATGTTGGCATAGCTATTCGCACAAGAAGTGCCCATAGCTACGCCATGTTTCTGAATATAAATATCATCACGAAAGGTAAAGAGATTGTTCTCCAAAATCATTTCCAAAAAATAACAAATGAGTTCAAGTCTGTTTATCCTGATACCCACTATTGGCCTCAAGATATTCATGTATGTATCATAGGCCCAACTCATTTGGAATCATCGTGAAAAGGGATTGAATATCCATAGTAACAAACACTAGATTCTCAATCTCATGTAGGCCTTGTATGCATGCATAAAAATCTAAAAGAAATTGTTTAGAATCCCTAAGTACAACCTTATTCATATTTATAATTGGTCTAAGATATTTCTCCACATAAATTGATAAAGGTTCAGTAACCCACCCACCACCTGATACAATAGGTCTCATGGGTGGGTTGAACATATGTTTATGAACCTTGGGAAGTCCCTGTATAATAGGCAGCAAAGGTCAGATACACTCAGGTAATTAAAGGTATCATCTGATATAAGCTTCCAAGAAAAGATATCCATGATAGAATTCTGGATGCCTACAATGATCTTATGAACATCTTCTGTTCTAATTCTACTATAATAATTGGCATCACTCAACATTTCTTCCATGGCTGCAGTGTAGTATGTAATATCCATCACAACCACTAAGCTCCCCTTATCAAACTTCATAAAAGACGAAGAGAACACTATAAGAGCCGGCCAAGTAAGATTAGTGCTATTTAATGTAAATCACACTTTCAGCTAGGACAATGCCTCGCCTTCCTCAGACAAACAGCTTAAACGCTGTTAAAAATTCCTTTTATACAATCAAATTGGTAATCACATCAATTAACGTGGGCTGTTTGTTACCTTGACAACATGTCAACAACAGCCTACCAAAGTAAAAATATTAAAAAAATTAAAAAAGATATATAAAGTTTAATAATTGATCAAATTAAGAGTGTTATTTTAAAATACAAATGGTAAAAAGGTAAATAAATAACTATGTTATGATAAATTCATATGTAGTAGGTTCTCTATTAAATGTTGTTTCATCAACAAAAATTGTTATTAACAAACACCACCTAAAATGTCAACGTGTTGTCTGACTGTTAAATCTACATCGCAATAATACCCTAGGTTTAACACTTAATAAATACATTATCTGTCCATAGTTAAAAGCCTCAAAAGGATTTTGATGGAAAAGTTATTGTTAATACCTGGGAACATGTGAGCCCTTGTTCTAATCTGCCATTTTAATTCATCTATTTCTAAAAAGTGTGAAATGGTGTGAGAGGCTTTTTTAGATCAAGGTACGCATGTGCTAAATATGTGGATACCATGTTGAAGCCGTTCATCGAGACCGAACCACAAATTTGCAAGGACTCGTGGAGTTTCCTTACTAACATTAATACCTTGGAATATCGATCTGACGTGTATTTCTTAACCATAGATGTTAAAGATGTATACACAGTTATTCCCCAGAGTATAGGTATACAATTGGTAAGGGAATTCTTACATAGCAAAAAGGCAAATGATGACAACATTTATTTAATCGAGACCTTGCTTGAAATGGTCTTAACTAATAACTTCATGATGTTTGAAGGCACGTTTTATTTGCAAAAATCTGGCGTAGCCATTGGTTCCCCATGTGGCGCTAGCTTCACTAATGCCACTATGGCTTATTGGGAAAATAACATGTTGCTTAAGGATCCCTTATTTCAAAATAATGTTACCTGGAATACTATATACCAGGATGATATGTTTTGCATTTGGAAAGGTGAATTGTCTATGATATCAACTTTTATTGACAATATTAATAAGTCCACAAGTTTCTTGAAGTTTACTTATAGCATAGGTGAAACTTCAATTAACTATTTGGACATTCTATTGGTCAATGACAAAAGTAATGGCAGATATAAAAGTACCATTTATAGGAAACCGACTTATTTGAACAGCTTCCTACATTTTACAAGCAACCACCCCTACCACCAAAAAAGAGCGGTGGTAAAAGGGCAGATGGTTAGGGCTGCTCGTATGATTTCAGAAGACGCAGACTTTGAGTCCGAATGTGACCACCTCTGTGATATGTTTATCAAAAGAGGTTACCCCAGCAACCTAGTTAACAACATAAAAAAGGAAGTAGTTTTTAAACGTAATGTCGGTTATCTTATTCCATTGTTAAAAGGACAAGTTTGTTCTCTAACTTTGACTAGGTCTAACACATTGGTTAGTCCAAGTCATGAGCTTACAAATAGAAGCATTGATTTTGTAAGTTATCAAACTAGTTTTTTGCATACATATTCTTTGGATTATTTGTCAATTAGAGAAGTTTTAAACAAAAATTGGGACATCAGCAGAAATGATGAAATACTATCCAAGGTTTTGGGCTCTAGTCCGAGAATAACATACAGACGGGGCCAAAACCTCAAGTCTCTTTTGGAAAATAACAACAGGACACGTTCTGGTAGAACTAATGGGATGTTCAAACGTGGTTCGTGTCCTCAGTGCAAGCATATCATGGTTAGTAACCAGGTGGTTATGAATTACAAAACTTATAAAATAATTGGCCGGCTCTTATAGTGTTCTCTTCATCTTTTAAGAAGTTTGTTGGTCATTTTTTGTGTTTTGGAGCCCTCCTTATTAGCCGGTCTCACAGTAATCTGTGAATTATCTTGTAAACTTTTCAGGGCATTCCTCTCATTATGGGTGAGATTATATCTTATCCCCCTTCTAATTACACCTACGCGATCATCATAGTACTTATAAATATCATCCTCAGTTAACAGAGAACAGGCGTGACCTGGCCATGTGGCAGCTGCAATTTTTGTGGCTTGATCAATATTTCTGAGGCCTTTAGTCATCCTGATTCAGCAAGAGTATTTACGTTTCATGTGGATGCCAACTGTAGAACCTCGAATGTGGTCTATTTAGCTGAGTGTGTCCAATGTAGGTCCTTTGTTGGAAAGACCAACAGGTCATTACGTGAGAGGGTAAGGGAACATGTATACAGTATTCGGGTAGGTTCTGTATACAATGCTTTAGCGAAACATGTAGCAGAGTGTGGTGAGCTGCATAGTTTCATCTTTAGGGTGATTGATATCATAATACCTACGGTTAGAGCAGGTGACATCCGTAATCATACGGAATATAAGGAGACCAATTGGATGATTATTTTGAGAGCTGATAGGGGCAGTGGCCTCAATGAATGGGCTTCTTTAAAGCCCTTGTTGAAGAAACGTAGGATTAGGAAGTAGTACTGATTTGGTGTTATGTTTTATTTATATGTCTTTTTTATATTTTTTTATATTTTTATGTTAGTTTATTTGTTCTTATGTCAGTTTATTTTTCAGTTATGTTTTTATGATGTTTTATTCTGTCACAGCATTGTGTGTGTTTTTAAGTATTTCCTTGAGCTAATTGTTGTGGATCCATGATTGGTGGGCTTGGATTTGAATTCCTATATATAAGATATTTTTGTATGTGGATGCATTCATGGTGTGTGGAAGCTTTATGCGAAAGCGCTTATCACGTTTTTTAAGATTTTGCTTATTCTCATTAAAGCGCTTACCACGTTTTTTTAAGATTTTGCTTATTCTCATTAAAACGCTTTTTATGATACAGGACTCAGTGACTTTTGTTGCCTTGGTCGCTCCTTTGTTGCTTTTATATTCAGCACAGTTTATTTCTTTTGTGAGCAACGGAGCATTTTCCCAGTGGATTATCGTTTTTTCCTTGGTCTTATTCTGTTGTTGTGCTTTAATCTGCGGGGACATAGCTACAGAGTCTTCCGTGATTTCGGAACTGGACTATAACCCGGCTAGAAGTAGCAGGTCTGAGACAGTGCTCTCGGAATGTTTCTTTAAATATTTGGAGAAGGACAATAGATTGCTATGGCAATTGGATATGAATGATGTTAATGATGACATCACCGATGCGACTCAGGAGTTTGCGAAACTACAACGGGACATGGAGGAGATAGAACGGGACTTCTTAAAACTTAAGAGATTACAACTACAACGACAACACTTTGAGTATTGCTTGGAGAAGAAAATTGTTCCTCGAGGCCTCCAAGTGCTGAATATGCCGACCCAGGGCTCACACTATCCTGAGCTTTTGACCAGATGGCAACATTTGAATCTTGAGGTAAGCGCTAAATATATGCGTTTACTGAATGATTTTTTCAGTCTTGAGGAGGACAAATTAAGAGAGAATCTTAGACTGAAACAAGAAACTCTGTTTAAGAAACACTCTAGAGAGACTGTGTGTCCGTTACTTGAGAGTGTGCTTGATGGTGTAGCCGTATTTGAACGGAAACTTCTACAGCAGAAAAAGAACAAGATATTAAGGGACAGCAATGATTTCAGGATGGGTCATGTATTTTTATGGCCTCGAGAGAGACAATCTATTGATAACAATGTGAACCATAGAGTCCATATTGCGAATGAAGATGTTGTGTTTGATAGTGAGAATTTGCTGAATGTGAAAAAAATTGTTAGAAATAGTAATAATATGCCTCCTTCTGTCAGGGATAATAGTCAATCCTTAGCTGGAGCTAGGGATACAGATGTTGCTGTTTTAACTGGAAGTGTGGGTGGTAATACTGAATCTGAACCATGCCAGGATGAGCGTGTTGGTGAGGTTACTAATGATGTTTTATGTGTCAGTAATAACCTGACTACTGGGTCCAAATCCATGGGACAGGACATTTACCCAAATGTAGTTATAAATAATACTTTGAATAATGATAATATAGACCCAGTCGTACGACCAAAAAGTAAGCGTATAGTGAACAACTCTAGTACTGATACATATGTGGTTAGATGTCTCCTGGGCGATCTTCCTTTTCCTCTACCCGTCAGGGCAGACAGGACAGGGAGATGCACCAGATCAATGAGCAGGGGACGTCAGAAGAGGAAATTCTCAGGAGAGTACAATCAGAATCACACCCTGAAGAAAATGAGGGGGAAAGTACCAAGTCGTTGATTTTGAATATATCATCATATGTTTTGAATCCATATGAGCTCAGTGTTTTATGTAAAGGTCTGTCTTTTATTCCATCTTGTGACAGTAAATTGACTGACACCATGTTGGATTTAAAATCATTTTGTAGGAATATTATGTTGCGGTACCACTATGGTGACATTCATGCGGATGAGAGTACTCAAAGGCATGATAGCAGTAATTTTCGTTTTAAGAAACTTAGTACTTTCACCCCTATAAATCATCCTCTTGTTGAAGCATACATGAAATTAACTGAGGATGATATTTATAAGTACTATGATGATCGCGTAGGTGTAATTAGAAGGGGAAGAGATATAATCTCACCCATAATGAGAGGAATGCCCTGAGAAGTTTATTGATAATTCACAGATTACTGTGAGGCCGGCTGATAAGGGGGGCTTAGTGGTTGTGATGGATAGTACATACTACACTGCAGCCATGGAAGAAATGTTGAGTGATGCCAATTATTATAGTAGAATTAGAACAGAAGATGTTCATAAGATCATTGTAGGCATCCAGAATTCTATCGTGGATATCTTTTCTGGGAAGCTTATATCAGATGATACCTTTAATTACCTGAGTGTATCTGACCCTTTCCTACCTATTATACAGGGACTTCCCAAGGTTCATAAACATATGTTCAACCCATCCATGAGACCTATTGTATCAGGTGGTGGGTGGGTTACTGAACCTTTATCAATTTATGTGGAGAAATATCTCAGACCAATTATAAATATGAATAAGGTTGTACTTAGGGATTCTAAACAAATTCTTTTAGATTTTTATGCATGCATACAAGGCCTACATGAGAATGAGAATCTAGTGTTTGTTACTATGGATATTCAATCCCTTTTCACGATGATTCCAAATGAGTTGGGCCTACGATACATACATGAATATCTTGAGGCCAATAGTGGGTATCAGGATAAACAGATTGAACTCATTTGTTATTTTTTGGAAATGATTTTGGAGAACAATCTCTTTACCTTTCGTGATGATATTTATATTCAGAAACATGGCGTAGCTATGGGCACTTCTTGTGTGAATAGCTACGCCAACATGTTTCTTGCGCATTGGGAGAATGCTGTTCTGTTTACTTTAGTGGAATTTAGAACCAATGTAATCTTTTATTGATGTTTTGTCGATGACTTGTTCCTTCTTTGGAATGGATCTATAGCTGCTTTGCATGATTTTTTTGCTCTCATGAATGGTTTGAGTGAATGTTTGAAATTCACTATGAATTTCTCCAGGACACGTATTGAATTCCTAGAATTATTCATTGAGAAGCTACAGGGTTCCATCATTAACATTGGGATTTTTCATAAATCTTGTTTTAGGAATACTCTTTTGAGTAAGACCAGTATGCACCCTAATTATATCTTCCATAATCTAATACGTGGACAGCGCATTACTACATCCAGACTGAATCCTACATTAGAAGGTTTTCAAACTGAGATTAGATCATTGGAAAAGAGACTGTTATTGAGAGGTTATAAGAAGGAGGAGATAGTTAAGAGTTGGTCAGACTTGGAGCTACTCAGAGATGGCATAGCAGCTCCATATTATGGTCCCATTATTGAGGGAGTCAGTGGATGTATTTGAGTGTTCCACTGTTGAGAAGGGACTTGTGAAGATACCTTTATTCTTCACACGAGATAATAGATCATTGACTGATCTGTTTAGGCAGCATTGGTCCATTTTGCAAGTGGACTCCATGATTGGTGACATAGTTGGTGATAAACCTTTGTTCCTTTATAGAAATAGGAAGAATTTAAAGAGATTGTTATGCCATCGCAGGGATTCTAAGACCAGTTTTATGAGAACAGGCATGACCCGGCCATGTGGCAGCTGCAATTTTTGTGGTTTGATCAATACTTCTGAGGCCTTTAGTCATCCTGATTCAGGAAGAGTATTTATGTTTCATGTGGATGCCAACTGTAGAACCACAAATGTGGTCTATTTAGCTGAGTGTGTCCAATGTAGGTCCTTTTATGTTGGAAAGACCAACAGGTCTTTACGTGAGAGGGTAAGGGAACATGTATACAGTATTCGGGTAGGTTCTGTACACAATGCTTTAGCAAAACATGTAGCAAAGTGTGGCTAGCTGCATAGTTTCATCTTTAGGGTGATTGATATCATAATACCCACAGTTAGAGCAGGTGACATCCGTAATCATATGGAATATAAGGAGACCAATTGGATGATTATTTTGAGAGCTGATAGGGGCAGTGGCCTCAATGAACGGGCTTCTTTAAAGCCCTTGTTGAAGAAATGTAGGATTAGGAAGTAGTACTGATTTGGTGTTATGTTTTATTTATATGTCTTTTTTTATATTTTTTTTATATTTTTATATTAGTTTATTTGTTCTTATGTCAGTTTATTTTTCAGTTATGTTTTTATGATGTTTTTTTCTGTCATAGCATTGTGTGTGTGTTTTTACGTATTTCCATGAGCTAATTGTTGTGGATCCATGATTGGTGGGCTTGGATTTGAATTCCTATATATAACATATTTTTGTATGTGGACGTATTCATGGTCTGAGGAAGCTTTATGCGAAAGCGCTTACCACGTTTTTTAAGATTTTGCTTATTCTCATTAAAACGCTTTTTATGATACAGGAAGTGACTTTTGTTGCCTTGGTTGCTCCTTTGTTGCTTTTATATTCAGCACAATTAAATAAAACACAGTTTATTATATTTGTTTTAGTATAGATGTATACATATTGTATTGTATGTACTATGTTTTAAGTTTTGAGTGATTTGCAGACTTTCAAGTGAAATTTTTATTTGTCATAGTATCTTTTAGCTCAGAATAACACTGTCACTTTAATTTAGAGTTGTTTAACTTAATTGATGGCAGTTTTTATATAAAAAGGTTAATTGCACAAGTTTTGAATTGTTCTGATGAAGTCTATTGATGAAAGCTCTTGACCTGTTGTGTTCCAAGTGGATTTTATAGTGTGATTTTTTTTTTGGATTACACTTGTGATTTGTGACCTGTGGATCAATAAACTTGTTTTTTCAACTGTGGTCGTAGGTAATTGGCTCTAGGAGTGGATTTTAGTTATTAGCCTGTTAAGGATGTTTATGACTGGTTTGTTGTGTGTATAGAACTGCATTCATAAGGGAAGTAATAGCTGTAGGTTATCAGTGAAGTAATATCAATAATATAGTTGTGACATGCAGCTGCATGTCTTCATAACACACCTGTCTTGTGGTTTCCTGTCATAGAGGGTGATCACCATGCATGTGTATCCCTTCTTCCTTTAAAACGCTAATGAGATAAGTATAAATGTCTGGCATACTAAATATGTTTTACTACAATGACTCTAATAGGGAACTCCTGATTTAACTCATATTATCTGTGATCAGGTGGACTTTGTAGTTTTCTCCTGCATGTGCTATTTCTGGGGATAATATCAGTAAGCATACCCATGCAAATATTACTTGATATACAAAATATTTGATGGTTCAACTTAGACAGTAAATCCTGTTCATTATATTCTGTTCTTCTGTAAAAGCTAAATATTTTGTGAGTTCAGGCACATTCATTGCACCTATTAGCATTCTTTGTTAGGATATTTTATTGATAGTTCAAAAAGCATGACATTATATCATACCATCATCTCATGTAGTAATCCATATTGTAATTCTGTCTGCCTTTATTATGCAAAAACCGTTCATGTTTCAAACTGCGAGTGTCTGTGGGTTATACTGACGACTTTTGTAGATCAAATGAAAACTACTGTAACTATTTTAATTGAGGGGTTGTGTTAATGGAGGGTTATAACTGGTGTTTAAATGTTTTCAGCTAGCCATGTTAAAAGTTAATTGGATTAGGCCCTAAGGGAAGTCAGCTGTCAACTGTTCAACTTTGCTGTTGTGAGATATTATCTTTTAGTAACCTGTAGTTTTGCTATATTACACATCAATGATAGAGGAGTCATTATGTCATGTTTTACTCCACATTATTGGTTCTCTCCACCTAAATGGGAAGTCAAGAAGGTATTTCCTCCTGGATGTAAGTGGGAGCTAAGCAGAAACTCATTTATCATTTATTTTATATATGAACATAATCATATATTTTATAGAAGGAACTCATATCTCTCAGCTTGATATTTACATGGCGATGTAAGTACAACATAAATTTGCTACAGGTAACTCAACAAATAGTTGTTGAGTATCTCTCCTAGCAAAAAAAAAGTAGTTTTCTATTTAACGTATTGCAGGCCAAGAATGGTACTCAAGTGAGGTTTATTACAGTGAAATGCATCAGTTCAGTCTCACCACACCTTTTAGTTTTGAATTCAGTAAAAGCACAGCCAGTGTTTTTTTTCCATCAGCTGTTTCATGTTAAGTCTAGTTTCAACAATCATGATGTCGTTTTATGTAGATATTGAAATGTGGCTCATTCATAAATAGTTTTGGTTCATTTTTACCCCATAATAATGGAAATATACAATTGTTAATATATATAATTAATACTCATGCCCTCTTTTATCCCTAATATGGTCTACACCCAATGGGAAAAGCATTTACTTTCTTTTCATCCTCACATAGTTCCTAGTTGAGGATTATTATTTCCTAATTAACAGAGTTTTTCAAATAAATAACCTCACATTTAGGTTAGAATCAAGGTCATTTCTGGATCATTTGTTAATTCACTTAAAAAGTCTTACATAGCCAAATAAAGAGGGCAGTGCTAGTTGGAGGTTATTATTACTTGAAATTAGATGGATGGCTTTAAATCCTTGGTCAAGTCCATATATTATAAAACAACATGTATCAAAAATATAGGCTAAAACACATTTCTTTCTTAAAAATCATACTTCACTATTAAATGACAAACTACACTGGAATATTGACCCAAATATATAAACTAACATAAAAGGCACAGTAGCGATGCAGGCAGTAAACACAGCACTAACCAAAATGCAGGAAACAAAGCTGAAAGAACCGCTGCTTCATGAACTTTAAAATTTGGATTTATTGTGATACAAACAAGAGACGTGGTAAGCGCTTTCACCTGGATAGGCTTCTTCAGACCAAAAGAATCCCCCCTCTTGTACACCCTTATATGGCAAAAAAGGCACAAAAACAGATAAACCATTAAAGGCACAGTGCAACTATCATAGTACAAAACATAAATAAAGTGCTTACTCTAAAATACATTAACCATAGTAAAATAAAAACGCCTATACCACTCATAAAACGTGAATAGAAATGCATAAAAAACAAAAAACTGCATAAATTCATACTAATTGCATAACACTAACAATAAATCCTCTCATAAAAATGCTCTCATAAAAATACTCTCATAATATATGTAAAAAGCACAGTCATACATATCACTTCAATCTCCTGGATTTCAGGAAAGGTCTCAATGGTACTTTCTCATTCAGTCCAGGAAAAACATCTGCTCTAAGTCTAACAATACATTTAGATTCATTACTTTCAGTTCTACCCCTCACATCCACCCCTAAAACTAGTGTGTGTAAGATCTAGTACTTTAAAATGAAAAAGATGTGTGAAATCATTAGACAAGACATGTTTGGACAGAGCATTGACAGCGGAATGAATCCTGATCTGGTAGAGATGTTCCCTTATCCTGTCCCTCAGCTTCCTGTCCATCTTGCCTACATAAAATGCAGCACAGGCTCCACAGGAAGCCAAAGAAACAACATGTGTAGATTTACAGTTTGCATGAACTCTAACTTCATGGTTAGTGCCATAGACAGGGTGATAAAAATGGACATCAGTGTCTATGGAGCAACAATAGTTGCAACTACCACAGGGTACAGTACCAGTAACCCTATCACCTCCACCATCCATAACAGGATAACACAGCAATTTCTTTAAATTCGATCTATTCTTATAGACAAAACCTGGGGCAGCACCCACAATTTCCCTCACATTCAGGTCCAGTGTTAACACACCCCAGTGTGATCTAATCATATTCTTCAACCTACCTACATCCATAATATAATATAAGGGCACTCTGAAACCATGATTTCTACTCCCTGCCAGAACACCCTGGGAGGGGCCATCATGGTCCACTCCAGTCTCAAAGAAAAAGGGTGCAGCAGCTTGTACCCTCAAATTAATAAGGTCTGCCAATCCTCTCTCCGTATCAGATGTCTGATATTCCCTGCTCTTAAACCCCTCACATAAATCCCTAACACCTGTCTCAAAACCATCCTGACTGGGATTATACAGTGATGTCCTATATACCTGACCCCTCACAATATTACCAAAGATGTAACCTGGATGCATACTGCATCTATGGAGATAGGAATTACGTTGACACTCCTTTCTATACACTCCTGTGTTCAATAGGCCACTTTCCAATCACTGAACGTAAACATCCAAAAAGGAAATCCTATTCTCAGAAACCTCATGGGTAAATTTCAGATATTGTGTTAGACCATTAACTCTTTCCAGAAAGAGAGATAACTCATCTTTTGTGCCCTTCCAAAGGAAAAACACGTCATCTACAAAATGCCTATAAAACATCACGTTCCTCGAAAAATCACCTATACCAAACAAGAATTTGGTCTCCCATGCAGCCATAAAGAGGTTGGTGTAGCTAGTGGCACAAGAAGTGCCCATAGCCATGCCATCCATCTGTAAATAGCACTGAGAGCGAAAACAAAAAAATTTGTTCTCTAACACAACTTCCAAAAAAAAGCTAACAAATCCACTGCATCACTATCTAATCCAGATTTGTCCTTCAAGTAATCAGACACCAACTGCACCCCATCTCTGTTTGGTATCACAGTGAATAGGGACTGAACATCCATCATGACTAAATAATATGGGAGATCAATGGGGACAGATCTCACAAACATACAAATCCAACAGGAACTGTTTAGTGTCCCTTAGAATATAAACATTTGCGTCAACCACTGGGCGCAGGAACCTCTCCACATACAACGAAAATGGTTCCGTGATCCACCCCCTGCCCGCAACAATGGGCCTCATGGGTGGACACACACTGTCCCTGTGGATCTTAGGAAGACCCTGTATCACTGGCAGAAGGGGATCACTAACAAAAAAATATTCATACAACTCATTCGTAATAACATTAGTCTTAATCAAATCATCCAAAACCATCTGTATTCTATGGACATGTATATCCACCATCTTACGTTCCACCCAACTGTAAAACCTTTGGTCTGATAACACTGTGAATCTACAGATGTTGTTTATTTGGCCTCCTGTGGAGCCTGTGCCGCGTTTTATGTAGGCAAGATGGACGGGAGGCTGAGGGACAGGATAAGGGAACATCTCTACCAGATCAGGATTCATTCCACTGTCAATGCTCTGTCCAAACATGTATTGTCTAATGATTCCACACATTGTTTTAGTTTTAAAGTACTAGATCTTATACACACTAGTTTTAGGGGGGGTGTGAGGGGTAGAACTGAGAGTAATGAATCGAAATGGATTGTTAGACTTAGAGCAGATGTTTTCCTGGACTGAATGAGAAAGTACCATTGAGACCTTTCCTGAAGTCTAGGAGATTGAAGTGATATGTATGACTGTGCTTTTTACATATATTATGAGAGCATTTTTATGAGAGGATTTTTTGCTACTGTTGTGAAATTAGTATGAATTTATGCAGTTTTTTGTTTTTTATGCATTACTATTCATGTTTTATGAGTGGTATAGGCATTTTTATTTTACTATGGTTAATGTATTTTAGAGTAAGCACTTTATTTATGTTGTGTACTATGATAGTTGCACTGTGCCTTTAATGGTTTATTTGTTTTTGCGCCTTTTTGGCCATATAAGGGTGTACAAGAGGGGGGGTTCTTTTGGTCTGAAGAAGCCTATCCAGGTGAAAGTGCTTACCACGTCTCCTGTTTGTATCACAATAAATCCGAATTTTAAAGTTCATGAAGCAGCGGTTCTTTCAGCTTTGTTTCCTGCATTTTGGTTAGTGCTGTGTTTACTGCCTGCATCGCTACTGTGCCTTTTATGTTAGTTTATGTGCTTGGACTGTGTTTGGCACAGGTAGCATTAGTCCTGTGGGGAGTGATATTTCTCGGACTTAATTGACCCAAATATGTTTGCATTATTAACAGCTATGCAGCATGAACTCACATACCATATGTTTCTTGTCTATTCCTTTTTAGATATAAATTTTGTGCAAATCATGGTGTGTGTGGCAGCCACTCCATCTTAGCTTTCATCTGGTCTAGTAAAATTACATCACAGTTCAAATAATATATTATTGTTAGTTAAAGATGGTAGTGGTTATGTGCATCCACTGGATATTTTACATGCATTTCATAAAATGTGCAAGGAGATTTATACCTCCCAACATTCCCATAGGCATAAAATGAATATTGCTCCATAAGTAGTTAATGAACATGCATTACAGGAAACCATTAATGATCCAAGCCCAAATTCCCAATTGTCCCAAGCATTGTCAGGTTGAGTGACTTGCTCAGCATCACACAGTAGGCAAATGAAGACTAAGAGAATCAAACCCTGTACAACAGGTAGTAGGTTGTTAACAGTTTATTAGGCTTAATCCATTGCACAAACTGCCAAAGTAATTTCTAATGGATAATTCCCCAAATATTCTCCCATATCACTTTATTTTGTAATAATCCAGTACCACAGGAAGTAGATCATTAACAGCTAATATCTGTAATCATTTATGCCAACAAACAGATTCCAGGTGGAATTTCTCCCAAAACTGCAGCCAGATCACTTTATTTTGAACTAAGTTTCTAATGTAACATTGAAGGAAGTCCTACCAGTTCTATTACTTCTTAAAGTACATTATGCTGCTGGCCCCAATATTTCTGATGCTTCTTTTTCTCAAAAAGGTTTGAACAGTAGTCATCCCTAATTTTGGTAAAATGATATAATTATATTAAAAAAGAGAAGTATTGATAATAAATACATGAACAAAATATTCAGACCATTATTTAATTAAAATTGATTATAGTAGACCAAGGTCTTGTTCAGAAGAGAGACTTTTTTTTAAATGTTCCCCGGGATTCATGAAGCTTGCGCCAGGCGTAGGAGTAACGTAGGCGGTATAATGCCAAATACGGCCGTAGAGCGATTCAGGTACGATCCAATTCCACGTGCACTACCGCCGTATGCCAGAACTGCGCAGCCCTCATCTTAGGTATGCTAATCACCCCATGCGCAGTGCCGCACCATGCTAATGAAGGTATATAGTGATTTATGAAGTGGTGCAGGCGTAGCGTAAGCCCACGGAAATGTAAACCAAAAAACACGGTTTACATTTTCCCAAACAGAACATCGGAGCTATGTAAGCGGCCCAGACTCATGTATTACAAAGTTAACATATGCCAATGGCCAAATACACAGCCAATGGCATAAGAAAAGATGCACAACACCTAAAAAACAACATTTAATGTCATGTCCACAGTAACGCAAAGTAGAACCGCAGGGCATGTGTGCGCAAACTGGAACACAAAGAAAATATATACAAATGTCATAAAATCGCAATGTAATGCAAATCAGGATTTCACCATAATATGCAATGGTATGCATGGTACACCACAACCAAGCTGCAAGGGTTGCTAAGGGTCCGTGACAGTGTTCGGCGTGGTAACTATGAATTAGTAGTCAATGCCATGCAAATGAGGCAGGCAATACTGAATCGCAAACGTCCCGCTGGATTAAGGATGTACCATATGGCGCAGCGCTATAACACTGAGGAGTGGCTCAGAGGTATACATGACATCAGCAGTGGGGTGTGCCACCGTAGCTGTAAGCACATTGGAGCAAGGCAAATCTGGCCTGGCCATTGCTAAGCAAAGCAGCAGGACAGGGGTGGGGTGGCAGGTATAGAATCGTTTAGCTGAGAGCACACATGGTGCCCGAAAGCGCATGTGTACGGGGATGAAAACATGCCAGAAACCCAGTAAGCGGATGCACGTGCCGCGAACCATAGCACAAACAGGAAGGTCAGGGGAAGAAAAGAAGGAAATGCTGCAGTAGGGTAATTGGAGTACAACTGAGCAATTAACACCTATTAACTCACAGCGGGCAATCAACGGCAGCTGACAAGTCTGCTCGCAGAAACCTACATAACAGGAAAGGGGAGGCATCGGATTGCAAAGAAAGGAGAACTGTCATAGCAGAGCAAAGCAAACCTACAGTAGACCGGCAATAGAACACATTACGCAAGATAAGCCAGGTCTAGGAAAGTACAAATGAAAGCAGGCTGCTGGATGCATGCTAGAAAATGGATGGTGAAACATGAAGAAATGTAAAGGGAAGGGCAAGAGGTAATCCATGGCAGCCAAATGTAATTCAATACCAAAGACTGGGAACATTACTCAAGCCCCAATACCCTAGCCCAAAGGTTCCTGGAGTTCATAAACTCAAATGCTATGGAACAACTTGTCACCATTCCCACAAGAGGTAAAAATATTCTAGACCTGATCATCACAAACATGGGGACAAAATGCTCCACACCGGAAGTATATCCCTCATTGGTGAGATCAGACCATAAACTAATCTCACTGGAGATCCACATCCCGCCCCCACCCCCACCTCCAACAAAAAAGACCACAGTGAAGAACTTCTCAAAAGCCAACTTCACACTTCTTAAGACTGCTGTGGTATCCTTCAAGGCCCCTAAGCCATTGGAAACCACAACCCATGCTGCTGAATCCCTTACAAATGCTTTCTACGAGCACCTCCAGGATTGCATGGATCAAGCAATCCCAAATAAAATCAAGACCCTTTCCACCAAAGGCAAGCGCCCGATCTGGTGGACCCCAGCCATAAACAAACTTTACAACAAGAGGAGAAAGCTACTACAAGATAGAGCAAAATCCCTAAAAGGGAAGACATCTCTGATCAATACTAGTAAAAACTACGATCACTCATAAAATCATCCAAGGCCAACTTTGAGAGAAAAATCGCCAAGGACTCAAAAGACAATCATAAGGCCTTCTTTAGCTATGTTAGAAATCTGGGTGGAAACTCCCAGATATGCTCAGAATTAGTCCAAAATGATACAAAAATCACTGAACCCACAGACATTGCAAACATACTGGCAGACAGGTTCAGTGAAAATTCCCCCCCCCCAAAAGGAGAAATATCTATCCCAGCAGAGTGTAGCCTCCCAATCATTTCAAATGCCCAGGTGAGAGCTGCTCTCTCTAAAGCTAAAAACACAGCATCAATGGGACCGGATGGTGTCCCTGGCTGTGTGCTACACGAACTCAATGAGGAACTAAACCCACACATAAGGCTGCTGTTTAATCTTAGCCTTACCACAGGATACGTACCCAAAGTGTGGCGTACGGCAACTGTGGTCCCACTCCACAAAGGCGGTGCTTCTACGGACCCTGGTAATTACCGCCCCATAAGCTTAACAAGCCTGGTCTGCAAAGCTATGGAGAGGATCATAATGGAACTCATAAATAAAGACAGAGGGGACCTACAGACATTGGATCCTACCCAATTCGGCATTGTCAAGGGCAGATCGTGCCTCTTGAACTTGGTCGACTTTTTTGAAACAGTCACCAAGGCCATTGATGAGGGTAAGGCAGTTCACACAGCAGTGGCGGCTGGTGACTTCAAATCACAGGGGGGCTGCAGGAGACGCTGAATGGGTGGGGTCAATGGGAAGGGGTGTGGTCAACCATAAAGGGGAGGAGCTATGCACAAAACCACAAAAAACTAACTTTAATTAAATACGCTGCCCTGGGTGGCAAACCATCATTATGAAAGTCCAATCAAGACAAAAATAAGTGTAGAAGAATAAAAATATTTCAATGCATTGGCTGCATGACAGCTTACTTAATACCTAGATGGAAACAAAAGGTTGTGAGGCATGAAAAAATAAATTACTTTTTAAATACATTACTGGAATGCCAGTCAAAATCAAGTGTAAGAAAAACCAGAAGCACTCAACTCAAACCACTTCTCCTTGCACTGCAGTTCTAATTATAATATATTCAGCTTTATTAAAGTACCAAGCAACATGCTGAAAGTAGAAATCTATGTGATGCCCCCACTTGTAAAAATGTTTCTTATCCAAAAAAGACCTGCTGCCTGACAACTTGTTTCATGGGGAAAACATGATAAAAGTAAAAAATTAAAAGCAAACAAGAAACAAGCTCAAGATACATTGCTTAAAGGATTACTGTACAGGTTATGGACCACACATGATTGGCATTCTGTTTAGTTTACGGGTAAAGTCTGTAGAGATGACTGGAAGTCTCCAACTAGTGTAATGAGCTTTTTTAAAATAATGGAATCCTGTCCTTTAATACCCAAGGCTTATACATTATATAGTCAAGTATTATCTGCATGGCAACAACAGAAAGGCTTTCAATGTTGGCAATTCTTTAACAGTATGCTTATTAAAGCTTACTTGCATCTTACGATGTCAGACAAGCTTACCTTATGGTCATTAAAGCATTGCTACTTAAATACAGAGCAACAGGCACTTTGAGTAATAAGCATAAATCTGAGTAATAAGCATAAATCAACAGTACAAAAATATGACAGAAACCAGACCATTCTGCAAAATCAAGGACAGATGAAAAGCCACTGTAGTACTTATGCAGTGTGTCCTCCCCATCCAAGGTAGATACAACTACTCCTTGCCTTGCTTGGACACATCCAGAGTCACTACATGGGGAGTGGGGTGCAACAAGCATGTCACAATTTGAAATCTCTCTGGCTGACTGTGATGGCCCTGACACATTTGTCATACCTCTCAACCTCAAGAGCAAGAAATCTGGACAAAGCCATACACAGAAGTGGGACAAAGGCACAACAATAAGGACAATTTTTAAATATTGCTCTAATAAACTTAGAAAGATAATAGAATAGGTCTTGCATTAGTATGAATTTTCTGAAGGGTATAAAATCTGAAACTCAAATGTCTGTCATTTTCTAACTTCAGTCTTTAGTGATTTGTCACTAATTTGCCAAAAACACAATTTTATGAAAAATGGACCAAAATGTGATGCAAAAATATAAAATAGACACACAATACAGCTGCTACCTGTCAAAGAAGGGACACTTTAATATTAGTACTGCTACCTTGAGCAGCTGACAAAATAAAAGAATCTACATGCATTTCAAGTAATCTATAACTTTGATTATTACAGTTATTTCTTAATTGTAAACCCTCCATGTTTTCTTCCAAAATTGCTATTTTGCGGAGGGATTATTAGGGGGAAGAGCAACATTTTGAGCCAAAAATTGGGGACAGTTGAGAGGTTGGCTATGCCTAATTCTATAAAGCAATTTATTTGCATATACCTCTCAACCTGTTAATGCAGTAAATCTGAACAAGGCCAAATATATTGGGGGCACATATAAACAGTACTAAAAATTGCTCTTGTATAAATTGAGACAGTTGATTACTTTAACATGCATTTTTATGAAGGTTATGAAGTCTGAAACTTATTATTTAGTGACTTCTGGCAAATCATTTAGGAATTAAAACTACAAATTTTATGAACAACAAACCAAAAATAAGAAGCAAAAATCTATTCATTCTTTGAAAATCTGGACAGTTGGGAGGTATAGTTCAGCTGGGCCTGTCTGAGTTTGCTGCCCTTCCCCCCCCCCGACAAAATAATGGTTGAATGGAGCCTCTGCAGCCATTCCAATTAACCATTACTTGGCTATTTCACTCCATTTACCATAAACACTAATGTGCATACTGCTTTACTTCAATGATTGGACTTCATTTGAAAGTTTTATTTTGTATTTTACAGCACAAACATTAAGTCATCTGTTAAACAAAGCAATGCAGTCTCACAATGAAAACTTAGCATTAAAACTTCTCTGCCCTTGAAACTCACATTCATTGAAACAGCATTGAAACCCACATTCAAAGAAAATACATTTTGCCAGTGGCAGATAAAGATTAATTTTGGGCTGTATTCGAATCATAGGCCCCTTGCATATGAAACATACATGTGCTCTTTGATACACCTTCCTCATTGTACTAATTACTTTTCTTAAATAATGGCATTGTATAATGCCTCCTTGCTGCCCTTTCGCATCTGTCTGGTATTCTGCGGCAGTTCTGATGTACTGCGCATGCGTATGCCTACGCAGTACATCAGAGCTGTGGGCAAAATCAATGGAGAAAGCAAGATCTCCGTTGCTTTTTACAAACTGTTTTGCTATGTTAAATGGGTTTAACATAGCGAGACATCTTTAAAAAAGCAACGGAGAATCTCCGTTGCTTTTTTTTTAAAGCTGTCTCGCTATGTTAAACTTGTTTAACATAGCGAGACAGTGTTGCTGTAAGAGTTATAGTAATGGAAAAAGTCTGGGCGACCAGACCTTTTTCCATTACTATAACTCAGATTTACAACGTGCACGCTGACCAATCAGCGTGCACATTTTTGAATATTAATTGGGGGGGGGTCATTGTACAATTGCTAGTAAACAATGACTGGCTATTAATATTCAAAAATGAGCATGCTGATTGGCTAGCCCAACCAGCGTGCTCATTGTAAATCCGAGAATATACCAATGGGAAAAAGTCTGGTCACCCGGACTTTTTCCCATTAGTATATCTCACAATTTTTTTCACTTTTCTTTTTTTAAAACAAACAAAATAATAAAACGGAAGACCTGAAATGAACATGAGAGACAGCTCAGGCATAAATAAAAGGATAATCAGGTAAGTTCTGCAAAACTATAGAAACGTACCTGATTATCCTTTTATTTTGTCTATCTCGGCTCTCCCTCGTTCATTAAAAGTCTCCCGGTTTCTTTTTTTTGTTTGCTTTCAATAAAAAAAAAAAAAAAAAAAGCAACGGAGATCTTCCTTTTTCTATTGCTTCCTTTGCACAGCACTGATGCACTGTGTAAGCGTGGGAACACAAGTCCCATACACATGTGCAGTACATCAGAAAAAGCCCAAGGTACCCCAAAATCGCAGAAGGGCAGCATGGAGGCATTATACAAAAACATTATTTAAGAAAAGTAAGTATTTTTTTTCTTAAATAATGCCATTGTATAATAGCAATAACCAACTCCGTGGTTGTGGTATATTGAAATTTACCCACAGTTGGCTTTATTTAATCACTTGGGCTTCCCCTCATGATTATACCACTCCAACCATGGGCAGATCTTCAATATACCACACCATGCCATTGGTTATTGCTTAATTATACAATGACTGGCCATTAATATTCAAAAACAAGCATGCTGATTGGTCAGCCCAACCAGCATACCCATTGTAAATCAAGCATATAACAACAGCAAAAGTCCAGCCGCTAAAGTATAATTCAGCGGCCAGAATTTTTTTAAATTGCTATCTCTTAGACAAGTATTAGTCTAAATGAAAGACACTGAAACTAAAAAGCGTGTCATTGTTTAGTGACTGTTTCTCTTAAAATTTGTTTTTTTCTGACAAATCACTGAGGAATAAAGTCACTAAATAATGAAGGCATTTCAGTTTCAGACTTTCTTTCCTTCAGACAATGCACACATGCTCACATTTTTTTCAATTAAAACATCAAGTGGTAAGCACAAGACCACAGAAAATGCAAGAAGAATCAGGTACTTTCTGCAAACTAAAATATACCTGATTTTCCTTGTATTTTCCCATCTCTCTTGTACCTCTAAACTGTCGGAAAGTTACATTTTTTTTCTTTCAAAAAATAGCAATGGAGATCTTCCTTTCTCGGTTTCTTGCTTGCAAAGGCAGTGATGTACTGTGTAAGCTAGGAACGCAAGTCCCATATGCATGCAAAGTACACCACCAAAGGGCAGAATCAGAAAACAACACAGAAGAACAGCACGGCGCCATTAAACAAAGACATTATTTAAGAAAAGTAAGTGATTTTTTTCTTAAATAATGTCATTATATAATAGCAATAACTGACTCCTGGGTGTGGTATATTGAAGATCTGCCCACAGCTGGCTTTGTTAATCGCTCAGACTTCGCTCTCATGATTAAACCACATCAACCATGGGTAAATCTTCAACATATCACCGGTTATTGCTATATCACATATTGTTGTATTGCTCTACTGAAATGACTGTGGACTGAAATGCTACTTAATAAAATGTTGTAGTTTACCTTTAACTTGTACTGTACATTTTTTTAAACACCTTTATTGAATTATCACTTGTGACATAGGCAAATTTACATTTATACAAAAGTACTCAAACTGTATTAAAAAATTAACATTAACAAACATTATACTTCACATATATTGCTATATATCATATAACCTAAGCAACATTACATAAATTATTAAATTCCTGCTCCCTTTCTTTAAACAAGAAACATCTTTATTAAACCATCACTACAACATAAGCAATGATATTGCATACCTGTCAACTGTACATATTTTTGCAGAATGTCCAGATTTTTGCCTCATATTTTTGGTCCTTTTTTAATAAAATTGTGGTTTTCTGGCAGATTAGTGGCATACCATTAAAGATTGAATTTAGAAAATAATGACAGACATTTGAGTTTCAGACTTCATACCCTTCAGAAAATGCATGCTAATGCAAAACCTTTCTATCAATTTCCTAAGTTTGTAGGAGCAATATTTAAAAATGATCCCTACTTTTGGACCTCTGTCTGACTTCTATTTATTGCCTTGTCTAGATTTCTTGCTGTAAGAGTTTGAACGTTACGCAAAAGAAAACAAACCGCACCGACACAATCCTAATTGCAAGCATTTTACATCGCAAACCATACTGACCCACTCCCAATTATAAACATTATACATCACTTATAATCTACCAATCATTTTCAGTGAAACACTACATAGTTCATTTAAGTTCTGCCTTCTTTTAAACCTCATTCCTCCCCTGTATGTATTGTTCTCACAATGCCCATTTTTCCTATGTACTTTGGTCCTACCCTTTTCTAAAGATCTCAAGTTCCAGTTGGTTTATCTCTATTACTATATTCACTACTTCTAATATAGTTGTTTTAAATTTTGAATTCCATTTTCTAATAATTGTTTTTTTTTTGGCAGCAACCATAATTAGACACAGCAAGGCCTCCATTTCTGTTGTGTTTCATCCCAAGTCACTCCTGTAAATCAGCCTTGGCCCCATTAAACCAACCTTGTCAAGAAGCACAGACAAATGCAGTTTGATGGAATTTCATGAAATTTAACCATATGGACTCTGCAAAGCTACACTGAAGAGTGTTAGGACGTCTTAGGATACTATTTTATGTTGGATTCTGGACTGAGAAACATTTTGCCTTATTGCTGTGCTGAATTTCATTCTTATACCAAACTGTATTGTCATTTGGCTTGCACAAGTCCAGGTAAATACATGGATGCATCTCAGTGTCAGAACCTTGGCTTGCTGTCTTTCTCTTGAAAAAAATTCAATTTGTGCAAATGCTAGATTGCTGCACATCCATGCTGATTGAAGTATTGCTGAATAGACATAAGTGAACTTTGCTTAACAATGTAAATTTAGGGACAGCAACTGTTGTTAACAACAAAGACATATTCTACAAGGGTGTTATGAGTTTCGCGGCTTTAGTAACTTTGTTACCCCTTTACCTTCAGTGTAATTTGCAACTGTAGGGGAAGATAAAATAGTGTGCACAGTTCTGACAACTTGCATGCACATGCTCCATAAAGGTGTCATCCATTCCATCGCATTGACAGCTTTTGCACCTTTACTTTCAGTATAATTTATAGTTGCAGTGAAAAGCATTGTGTGAGGATGTAAAAGACTGCAACTTTATACAGTATCAGAAGCGTAATGCTGTATATTGCTTCACCAATGACCATTTTTTAAATGAAGTGCTTGCCAAAGCATAATGTTATTGGGAGTAGGCTTCATTAATTGCATAACATACTAGCTATGTAGAGTTGTGGGAAAACCAGAAAAATGCATGTACATTTGAGACAGTTTGCACTCAACACGTGAAGGCATCAAAACATTACTGCTGTATGCTGATTCCCCATTAGCCTCATAGTGTCCTGCAATAAAACACATTTTAAACAGCTTGCACAGATGAGTTGTGACAGCTAACACAGCAAATGAAAGCATCAAAGACATAATGCTATATACTGCTTCACCATTATATATTTCTTCAAAACGTTATTATTACAATTATTACTAACTCAGCTGTGTAAAATTGGCCTTAGATGATTTGATCATGTTAACTAATGTTGACAAAAATGGGTATAGGAATTTCCCAGGGATAACTGGGTTGAGGACACAGCTTGCTCCAACCCTACTGCAGGGACCCATGCTAATGGGAGGAGGAGTATATTTGCTCTTATTGGCCAGTGTATGCCCATCATAAAGCCCGGTAGCCTTGGCTCAATAAGCTACTCTCCGTCTGGTGTCCAGTTGCCCAGTTAATCAGCCTAGGTTAACTGGGATAGCTCCATTGAGCAAAAGCTGGAAATAAAACCAATCAATCTGCCAAACATGAACTAAGAATTGTTACAGTCAATGTAGATTCACTGACAGGTCACAGATTAGAAGTGGATGACATGATGGTAAGGAGGAGGCTTCATAAGGGATGCCGGCAACAACATGCTCACCAGCGCACAGGACATTAAAGGCAGATGAAAGGTGTATTCCAGAAGTTTCTGAATGAAGAAAATCCCACAGAAGCTGTACTGCCCCAGACATAACCTATGATGATAGAAGAGGAGGAGGAGCCTACCCTAGAAGATGTAAGAACAGCACTAAGGAAAATGTAGTAAAGAAGCAGACTTAGAAGATATAGCAACTGATATGATCAAGATGTTGGGTGAGATAGATGAAAAATGGCTCCTGATGGCACTCATAACAGTATGGAGAGAATGGTATTTCGCAGATGATTGGGGAATGAGCATACTATCACCAGTGTACAAGAACAAAGGGGACATCCACAGCCGCAGGCAGTACAGAGGTATCAAACTCCTGTCACACTGCATGAAAGTTCTGGAGATAGAGACTGATACAAAAATATGCAGAGTAGTAGAAAGTATGATGAGAGATGAGCAGTTTGGAGTCAGGTCAGGATGCAGCACAACTGACCTGATGATTGCAGTGAGACAGACAGCTGAGTAGAAGTTAAAAATGTGAAAGGAGTCCAACAGGGCATACTTAAATTTGGCAAAAGCATATGACAATGTCCCAAGAAAGCTGATTTGGGTAGTCTTGCAGTAGCTCAAGGGCCCAGAAACATTATGCGCAAGGACCTAATGACTCAATTAAGAACAGTGTTCAGTCTCACAGAGAAGTTCCCATTAGGAGAGGGTTTACATTGATGTTCAGTTCTGACCTCACTGCTGTTCATACTGGTGATGGACTACATTAGCAAGCAGATCAGAAGGGCAGCTCAACAAAGATGCTGTATGTGACATTGCAGGCAAACTGTGAACAACAACTTTAGCAAATGATAGGGGAGTGGAATGCAAAACTGAAAGCACGTGGGATGAAACTGAGTAAAGATAAGACAGTTGTAATGGTAGCAAATGGGGGAAATCAGAAGATGAAAACTGAGATAGAAGGGAAGATAATAGAACAGGTTAACAGTTTCAATTGTCTTGGAAGGGGTGGTTGAGGAGAAGGGAAAACTGAATGAGGAGCTCAAAGCTAGAATCCACAGGGGCTGCAGCCAACTGCCAGAGAGTGTCAGGGGTAGTGTATGACAGAAGAATGTCAAAGAAGCTAGAACATGAAGTGTACAAAACAGTGGTATGATCAGTACTACTGTATAGTACAGAAACCTTTGCAGTAAAGGAAGAGCAATTGAGGAAGCTAGAGGTGATGGAGATGATATGCCTAAAATAGTTGGTAGGATACACACCGTGGGACAGGTGAAGAAATAAGAACATCAGAGCAGAAACCAAAGTGCTCTTGAGTCTTGTAACTATTATGCCTTGTTGGGTTCCCACACTAGACTATACATCCCCTTAAAAATGGGGGGCTAGACCAGTCAAGCCTGGGGTGAGTCTATGAATACACATTTAATTACCTGGGTCCCAGTCCCATCTGAAGGAAGAAACTGTCACACTGCTTTATTTGCTGTTTTTTTTTTTTAACGGGAACTCTATTCAAGAGGTGAGGAAGATGCTGAGCAATGCATCTGTCTGTTGACCTTGAAGCAGGTTTAGTTCCCTTGTTCTGGTATTTGTGAGACTATTTCATATATGAAAGGTATAAGAGATCCGGACTACTGGGTCTCTGATTGCTCAGAGAACAAAAAATATTTCTCCTTTGAGGAGATTATAAGTCACAGAATTGAGGGACAGTGCTTCTAAGGAACATTGCAAGTTAACATATATATCGGTATGAAAACAGAATCAAATTTAACTGGCTTTGCTAAATACACTTCCATCTACTAGAGTTCATCAGTTTTTAGTAAATGAGTTTACATTTACTTGACATGTTTAAATGCTTTTGAAAAGGGGGTGTGGTGGTGGACAGCTGTTGTCATTGATAGTTAGTTTGACTGACAATGTAGAATTATTGGTCCATACTAGCTCTCATGTTGTTTGGAGGGGAAAGGCTAATCTTCAATTTGCATAATATGCATAGGTGGTCTGACTGGACCAGCTGTTAGTCTCCATAACTCCCCCTAAACACTGAAGCATCTATCACAATTATATTATTATTTTATTTTTTACTTTTGTATTTTTTTTTTTCATTTTAAAAAATCAGAGATGGTACAAGCAAATCACTAAATAACAACTACCACTGAAAAGGGTTAAATAGCATCAGAACATGGGAAACTTTGGGCTATGTGTCTGTTTTCTGGAACATAGGGCTTTATTGATGTGTTTTTCTTGAATGTTGAACTTTCATTTCTGATGTGGAGTCCAGCGTGTTTTGTTCAGAGTTCAATTGATCACAATAAATCATGACATAGAAAATAACACTTCACAAAGAAAAAATAGTAAAATGCTTTCACTTGGGACCCAAAATGTCAGCAGAAAAACAGTTAACTCAGAAAATCATGCTGATACTTAAAACATTTATAAACCATTATCAAAAATTAATTAATTAGTTGACAAGTGACAGCACCATGTTCACTTTTGTGAGGGTGAATGGTCACCAGTAATCAAACAAATTTACTTATTAAAAGTCTCAACTCATCTTTATCTTTTTTTATATATGACATTGAGAAGGCATCACATAATCTGCTGTATTTCCTGTGGCCCAGTCCCCCAAGAGGCACACATCCTTTGAACTCAGCTATATACAGACACACAAATGAACAAATTAAATTATTTATATCTTCTTGGAAAATATCATAAACTTAATTTCAGCCTGTCTCTTGCCAATCGTTCCTTATATCAGACTGATCAAGTCTAGTCATTTAATGACCAGCCAAGCTTATGGTAGCTTGGTCTGACCATATTAAATCACTATAGCCATTCTTTTTATAGGTATAGCATCATGGAGGTGATATTTACCAGTTGTTATCTTGTTACTGATTGTTACTTTCTAGTATTTTATACTATGTACAAAGTAATAACTGCCTACAGATCAACAATTATTTATACACTGAACATATATCAATGACCTCATGATTATATAATATAATCTATATATATATATAATTGTACACATTTTCCTGGATCAGTTTAAAACAATTCAACAGCTACATTTGTGTTGCTGACTGGTAAACAGAATGGCATGGTTAAATCTGCCATTAAGAAGAACAGCTAAGTCATACAATTAAACAATTGCAATTAGAAAGCATTTAAATTGCCAGAATTGTTAATTCAAAATGTCTGCAAGTACAACAGAGTCAATCTACTACTATTTCTGACTACATCATTATTTTCCTAAACTGACAAGTCTACTCTGAGATCTTTATAAGCATGTGTATGCATTATCATTTGCATTTGTAAATATATCATCATATTAAATTAACATCTCTTACATAGACACTAAATGCTTATCATCCCGCAACTTACATACAGTTTACTAAACAGTGTAATATAACACTAGACTATTAACATCCTTACATATGAGTACACATTGAATTTATTGCCTATAACTAAATAGTCCCATAAGTAATGATTGATACTTTTTTATAAAGCAAATGTGTGACATGACTGTTTTGTAACTAATAATGCACTATTGACCCTCCATATAGAGCTGTAGTTAAACATGCCATTAATGAATGCATCCCTCACTAGCCATCAAGCAACTGTAATTATGACATATTTATATTTTCAGATATATCCATTATACCTTCTGATATGCTTCCGTCAAATATTGTCACTGTATCACTATTTCCCTACAGTGAATAAATTCCCTGAGATTTAATCCATTGTCATCTTTATTGGTGAAGTCTCATTTTCAGACTCTCTCTCTCTCTCTCTCTAATGTGTAGGCACTAAATGCTTATTTTAATAGAAACTGTCATACAGTTTTACTTTTCAGTTTAAAATAATACTAAGTTATTAACATGCTGACATATCAATTTATGTGGAACTAGTAATCTAGATCTAAGATGACCTACTGATAATGATAAATACTGTAAAAAAAATCATTACAACGCATTAATAATATGTCAGCCATAAAGTAACTTTGAATAACATAATTTAATTTGGATTCAATATCTAACAAATTTTGTCCAAACTTACCTCTTTTTACTATTAAAGGAATCTCTTCTTGAACATATCAAATGCACAAATGTACTCTTCATAGTGCATGTTGAACAAACAAAGAATATATTAAAGATGAAAACAGTCACATCTCTAAGTATATTTTTATTTAGTCTTTACAATCAACAAATTAGAAACCACAGATGCATCTCATTGGTGGTACCTGTAGTTACTAATCTAAATTGTCAACATCTAAAATATTCTACTTTACATTTTAGTGAGTTTTAAAGAGGAAACAAACACATTTGTGTACACATTGTTTAAATTCAAAACAAGGAAAGGCAATCTAATGGTCTCTTATGTAGCTATGTAATACTTATACCACCTTAATTTAAGCAGTCAGATGCACTTTTACACATTTTCAAATACCGTATCTTTGATTCATGGTCTTATTCATGAGAATAATTAAATGTATATCAAATCAACAGTCACAATGTAACTCGGTTATTACTTTAAAGAACAAAAGGTTGTATTTGCTACCTAAAATCAATGCATACACATCAAAAGTACAACCTCATATTGCACAGTTATTGCATGCACAGTATTAACCTTGCAACAGCTCTATCACTCAAGTGTTCAGTGAAGCAGACCAGATTGTTCCTTTCTACCCATTGCCATTAACCATTGGCATAAACCTACTCTCTCTTTCCCATCTCAATGATCCTGTTCTTTGAATTCAACTTCCAAATCTACAGGACTCATATTATCAACTATTTTATTCAAGTTAAACTGTTCCATTTCCTTACTATCAATCTTTCTTGAATGTAACAGTTCTTTTGATTTTCCTATTGCCATTCTTACACTTGTAAATATTTGCATCCATTTTGGAAGTAATACTTTCAATACTACTGGAAAAATCAATTTGTATTTTTTTCAACTTCTGTTTTCCTTGATTACAAACTGTATCTCTGCTGCAATGCATATGCAGATAAACTGTACTCGGCTAATATTGTTGCCTTCTACTGTACATCCCTTTCCCAGCTACATCAATTGTCAGAAAAAAAATTGTTTCTTCTCATACCATGACACAACTTGTCAAATAATTATTCACAGTTTTCCATTTTTAGACAACCAAAATTAAAGGCTACTATGCTTATTCATTTCACAGCAACTTCTTAATGATCCCAGAGTGTCATGTTTTTGATGAAGTTCATAGTGTCTAAATCTTCTTCACCTTTAGGTATTACCTCAACCATATATTCTTCCTCTGTTTTATCTTTTAAAGTTAGAAACAGTTGATCAATATATATATATATATATATATATATATATATATATATATATATATATATATATATATATATATATAAATTATCCAAACATCCTTACTAATTTGTGACTTATAACACACTTTTTCCTTCATCAGCAACGCTATGTCATATTAGTCATGATGAAAGTCTCAATCAGAAAATTCACAAACCTGCATTCCTTTGGCATATCCACCCAGTAACCCTTATAAATGTCTCATATCATGCAACATGACTGATAGTGTTTTACCACTGACCTTAGCATTAAGCTGTAACAATACCATTTTTCCCTTCACTATTTTCAAGTTAGAATAGTCTCTCGGACTACCTCACTGTCAATTTCTTCTTTCAAAACCATGTCATCTTATTTTTTATGAACTTCTTTTTCCACTATAAAAAATCAAGGCACGTCCATATTCCAGCAGTATCAAATTTTAATTTCTTTACCATTTTTTCATAGTTCTTTGCAATGATATTGAGCTTTTTTTTTTATAACCAGCTCCCCAATCCCACCATCCTCCAATGTTCCCATGCATAAGTAAAATCTAAGTCTTATCCATACTGGGGAAGGTTCCCTCTGCTTTGATGGCCCCACACATGAGGGGTACTTTACCTCATACAAAGATATTCTTGGGTTTCTCATTGACATGTACCTTTCAAATGGAGATTACCAGGCTTGGCGCCATCATGCTGCAGATTCACAATGGTCTTTTTACTTAAGATCTACCCCCATGATGTTTTGAGCTTTTGTCACCTAAGCAGGCATGCAGTTGTACCATGAGGTGAGGTGCCCCCACAGCAGTGTTGATGCAGTCCTCTTTTGCCCTCCTATTTACTGTAGAAGCAGTCATTTTGACATGGCTGTGGTATTACCACCAGGGTCATGTTCTGGCCAGTGCCCTCAACACCCCTATGCCAGTTCCAACAGGTACCTGGGCTACTAATTAAACTCAGGTCATCTGTGTCTCAGTCAGACTTTTATCCTTCCCTCTAAATAGATCTGGCCCAAATTAACTTGGAATGAGTAAATTTAAACAACATAATTTACACTATTTAAATCTTAGAAGGAGCAGTCAAAGAAGACATCCAACTATGGATGCTCCACAAAGTGTCTTACCTCAAAATAGGACACTTTTTTTTTTCTACTGACTTAGAAAGTTGACATAATATGAAAACTTTAACATGCATTTTGCAAAGCAAATAGGATCTATAACTGCAATAAGTATACCTATTTATTTCTTGCAATCTATAACCTTTTCTTTAAAGGAATAACTAGTTTTAGGAAAGGCAAGTATTATGAGACAAAATTAAGGAGATCCTTAAAATCAGGGCATTTGAAAGGTAATATACTAAATAAATAATGTAGTTCTTTGCATTAAATATTTCTGCAATTATAAAATTTTCCTAACTTCATAATGTGAAAAATGATTGCAATTAATACATTAGCTATATTGCAGTTGTCCATGTTTTGTTTCTATCAATAACTGCTACTATTTCAATTAATTTTTAATGTGGTATATCTTTAGTGTCAGGATATTTTTTATACTACATTTCTAGGCCACAGTATAAGTTAGTAATATAATGTTACTTGGCAATAAAGTAAAATATACAATTTAGCAGCACAGTGTAATTTAGCAACCAATGAATGTGTGAAATGTTACTTAATATTCATGCAATTGATACAAAAATGCCACTCTGCACTGTCAAGGTTATCTAATCTTAATATATGCTGTTATATCAATAAATACAGTTTAGAACAAGTCAGCTGAATGTTTCCTGAATAACCAAGTGCACTGCCTGCTCCTAGTCCTGTAAATACTTTAACACTATGTATCTATTGCTCAGTCTATCTCTTGTTATCAGTGAGAATTCAACACAGAGTCATCTGCAAACCATTCATATAAGCCTTTGGTTCCACAAACAGTAAAGCTACCAAGTAGTGGGACCCTCATGTCATCCTTGATTTGCTGCACTTTCACTTTCTATCGTAATCAGCACTGCCATTATGCTTGCATATGGGGGGTTGGGGGCCATTGCAATGCATTTAAAAGTAATAAGATGGTCATTAATTTCTTTTCACTTACCATCTCAAGCAGACTTTACACATTGGTGGTTTGGCCCAAACAGGATATGTGTGAGAGTACGTACTCATTGCCATTGAGGTGCAGTGAGTAGCACTGCCATCTCACACTACTTTACTCAGGAGGAGTTTTTAGCTGCAGCATTCTCTACTGGGAGTCTTAGTGCCTTCCCTATCTCAGTATGGGGTTATCCATATCCTTTGGTTTCTTGCAGCACCCTGAGAGATGCTGTAGGTAAACTGGTCCTCCTTCAGGTTTGGTAAAGATAAGTGTGCAACATGTTTGTGTGTGTTTGTGCATCTTGTGATAGCACTGGCTTGTCAAGAAGTGTCAGTGTGTGTGTGTGTGTGTGTGTGTGTGTGTGTGTGTGTGTGTGTGTGTGTGTGTGTGTGTGTGTGTGTGTGTGTGTGTGAAAAATATTACTAGTTTGTATCTATGGAAACATAATCATGCTGAGCACAAACATAGGTTCATAGGTTCATAGGTAGGTACTAGGCTATCTGCCCGAAGGCATTTATAAGCCTAGCTGGAATGTGTTGGCTTTCGATGCCCCCTTAGATTAGTTCCCTGTGCCTCTGTCCAGCAGAACCATTGAAGTGATCCCTGGGGTAACTTTCTGTTTCTCATCCACTCGTCAAGGTTTCTCTTGAAGAGGGTTAGCGAGGAGCTCTGCCTAATGTAGATTGGAATCTTGTTCCAGAGCATGGGAAGTCTCTGGGACAGGAATCTATCCCTCCAGCACGTCCTATTTATTGTTGAGGTGAGGTTTAGATATCTGGAGCATGTGGCTCGAGGGGATATGGTTGTCTTTAGGTGGAGTATGTCCATCAATTCCGGGTTGGACATGGCCTTGTATGTCAGGCAGAGATCACCTCTGAGTAGGCGGTATGCAACCAAGTACAGCTGGAGTTTCTTCAGTCGACCTGCATAGGGCATCTGCTTGAGGCCAGTGATCCTCTTGGTGAGGTACTTCTGGCCTTTCCAGTTGTTGCAGGTGTCTTGTAAGGTACATCCCAAATGGGGCATTGTACTCTATGATGGGTCTGATGTGTGATGCGTAGGGAGGCCCAATGACGTCTTTCGATCTGAATGTAAACCCTTTTGTGATTAGGTGGGCCACATAGAAGGATTTTCTAACCACTTTGGCAATGTGATTATCAAAGGAGAGGTTACTATGTACTTGGGTCCCCAGATCCCTTATTACGTCTTCCGTATTTATGGGGCTACCACCTATATGATAGTTTGTGGGTACTTTGTTTTTTCCAAAGGGGATGACTATGCACATTTTGGCATTTAGCTTGAGGCCATGGTTTTGACACCAGGTATCTGTCTAAGTGAGACCCTTTTGGAGGATGTCTGTGTCAGCCGGAGAGTCAATTATAGCCCCTAGTTTGCAGTCGTCTGTGAACTTGGTCAGCCATAGTCCTCCTGTGCTTGCCTGTACCTCTGGGAAGTATATGCTGAACAGGAGGGGTCCTAGGACTGAGCCCTGGGGAATGCCACTTGTAACCGGTTAAGAGTCATTCCTAGCTCCTGTAACTCTTACCATGTGGGTTCTGTCCATGAGCCAGTTGGCAACCCATCTCATGACATAGGGGTTTATGTTCAGGCGGGTGAGCTTGTCTATAATACCTGAGTGGGGAATGGTGTTGAAGGCCTTTGAGAGGTCTAGGTAGGCTGTGTGGACCACCTTTCTCTCATCTATAGCCTTGGTAACTGTCTCAAAGAAGTCCACCAGGTTTAAGAGGCATGATCTGCCCTTAACAAAACTGAACTGGATAGGGTCCAGTGTTTTGAGGTTCCCAATGTCTCTGTTAATGAGATCCATGATGATACAGACCAAGCTGGTCAGGCTTATAGAGCGATAGTTCCTGGGGTCCGTTGTGGCTTCACCTTTGTGGAGCAGAATAACCATTTCTGTGCGCCACTCTGTGGGCACATAGCCTGTGGAGAGGCTGAGTTTAAACAGTGTGTTTAGGTGAGGGGTTAGTTCATCTTTGAGCTCGTGTAGGACACAGCCTGGGACACCGTCTGGTCCCATTGATGCTGTGCTTTTGGCCATGGAGAGGGCTGTTTTAACCTGAGTATCTGTGATTTCAGGGGAACTACATTCTTCTGGTATAGTCATGGGCCCTTTTGCGTGTGAGAGGGGGGTGAAGTTTGCACTGAACCTGTCTGTCAGAATGTTGGCTATATCGGTTGGTTCAGTGTATTTTGTGCCATTCTGCATTAACTCCGAGCAGATCTGAAAATTGCCACTTAGATTCTTGACATAGCTAAAGAATGCCTTGTGGTTATCGTTGGAGTCCATGGCAATTTTTCTTTCGAAGCTAGCCTTGGATGAGTTTATGAGGGAACGTAGTTTCTTGCTGATACTGATAGGAATGTCTTCCCTTCTTGGGATTTTACTCTTTTCTGTACTAGTTTCCTCATTCGATTGTATAGCTTGTTTATGGCAGGGGTCCACCAGACTGGTTTCCATTTGCTGGAGGAGTGAGTCTTGGTTTTGTTTGGGATAGCACGATCCATACATTCTTTTAGGTGCCCGTAGAGTGCATTAGTAAAGGATTTTGCAGCTTGGACAGTGTTATCCTTTAGCATCGGGGCTTTGAAACTTCCCACCTCGGTCTTAAGTAACGTGAAGTTTGCTTTTGAAAAGTTTTTCACGGTGGTTTCTTTGACCAGGGGTGGTGGCAGAATGTGGATATCCAGAGTGATTAGTTTATGGTCATATCTAACCAACGAGGGGTTGACGTCTGGTGTGGAACACCGGTCGCCCATGTTGGTGATGACCAGGTCCAATATGTTGTCACCTCTGGTGGGCGTGTTGACCAGTTGATCCAGGGCATTTGAGTTTATAAATTCTAGGAAATGTTGGGCAAGGGAGTTTGTACTTGAGTAGTTCTCCCAGTTAATGTTTGGGTAATTGAAATCACCCAATAACAGGGTGTTTGGTAGGTCCTTTATGTTTCCCAGTGTTTCCAGGTATGCGGAGTGGGGGTCCTGGGACATGGTGGGTGATCTGTAGCAAGCTATAATTTGAATAGCAGTTTTGCCCATTGTTAGTTGCACATGGATGATCTCTGAAGCATTGTGCTATGCTACTAACCTGGAGGTGTGGTTATCCTTGATGAATATGGATACTCCCCCACCTTTTGTATTTCAGTCCTGATTTTGTGGCCAAAATGTGTGGTATAAGTTGTAGCCTGGTAGTGCTGGGGTGCTCTCTGGAGCCTTAAACCAGGTTTCTGTTACTGCACATATATCGATTTTCTCCATACTGAGGAGTGCCTCGAGTGCGTGCATTTTGAGGTTTAGACTTCTAGCATTGAGTAGCATTACCCTCAGTTTTTTGTTACTTGTGCTATTTACAGTGGTGGGTTTGTCTTTTGAGCCTTGCCTAAAAAAGGCACTATGGGGGTGACAAGAGCCTTGGCTGGTGACAGGTGCAAGCTATCTCTAGCAAAGCAGCGTGGCTTGTCGAGCATGTCATCCCAGGCTGACAGACACTGGATCCCCTTTGAAAGACACCAGAAGCTTAGCCAATTGCTGAAATTGATAACTTTTTCTCTATACCGTGGTATCATTCTTGGTGAGGGCAGGATGCTACTCAGGGTCAGGGTCATACCAGCCTGGGCTACGTGATCAGAGAGCTCTTCCATGTCTCTTTTCATGTAGTCCAGGGAAGTACGGCTCAGGTCATTCAAACCAACATGGACAATGACAGAGTCATATTTGTACTTATTCTGGAGTGACTTGAGTGCTTGTGTTATGTGGTGGATCCTGGCACCCGACAAGCAGCTAACAGTAACCTTCTCCTTGTTCAGCCTAGTGAGTGGGACGTCAGTGTGCCTGACTATAGAGTCACCTATTACTAGTGTGTTGGGTATGTTATTTTGCCTTAAGGGGCTGTGATTGCATGGCACACTGGTTTTGTGAAGTATGTGTTTCATGGTTTGTGTTTTGGGGGGTGGAGGTTGCTTGGATGTCTCTATTGCTTTTGCAGATTTTTATTTAGAGCCTCCGAGTATGTTTTTGTGTATTTATGTGTGTTTTTTGCCTGTGCTGGTTTCATAGGTCTATGTGAGACTGGTGGTGTGATGCAAGTAATTCCCTTCTCCTCTTGACTGCTTGGTCCAGTCTTGGGTTGAGAGAGCTTAGCCTCCAGTTTGGCTATATAATTGCATCTCTCGCATGTATTAGTGTTTGGTGGAAGGAGGAGAGGGTTGTCTTTGTACATGAGGTAATTGTAACATTGCCTCAAAATGCCCTGATTCACCAGTTGGACAGGAGAGTACATGTGAAAATGCCCTTTGGACATGTCTGTACAGGTACAGTGAACTGTTTTACTGATAAGCTGGTAAGGTTGAATAGAGAGCCTTATCCTTCTCTACAGTATAGGGGGGTCTAGTGCTAAGGTTTATTAGTGCTTGCTATGAGTTTTGAGCAAGTGCCAGGATGAGAAGTGAATGGTTTGAGTGCTTAAGTTGAAAATTTGTCTAGTTCCAAAGGAAAAATTGAAGAGTAGACTTTGTGGAGCCGGCAATAGTTATACCCTACCTAAATGGCGCTGCCTGGTGTGCAAAACCGCACAAATGCGGGTTTTATAGCAGGGAAATGAAAGAGATAGAAATTAGCCCAAATTGGCAAATAAACTACTAATTTCTGGGCTGAAACCACTCCTCCAGGGACAGATAGGCTGCTCAAAGCTCCCTTTCTCACAGTGAACAGAGAAACTTCCTTCTATCCAAGTAAGGTATGGGCAAACACAGAAACTTGTAACACAGCCCTGAATTCAGCACTAACCTGAAAACTGGACTATACTAGCTTAGAAAGGCAGGAAAACATGTATATATATACATATATATATATATATATATATATATATATATATATATATATTTTTTTTTTTTTTTTTTTTTTCAGAAAATAAAGCAGATACAATCAAAAAGACACTTTAAATGCACAGAAATGGCTATCACACGAGTGTGTAGTCTACAACAGTTAAACAGGTAATTTAAACATAAAAATGACTTTGTTAAAGTGCAGGCAGTAAAATAAGTACAATATGTAGCTGAAACAAACTTTTTAAATCACAGAAACTCTAGAAAATTGGCGTTTTAGGCGGAATTAGCTAAAGGCAGCAAGAAAATGCAGAAAAATTATACTTAATCACTCCAAAGTCTCTCTTTTGTCTCTCTGCTGCTGTAGAACTCTGGAGGGCACCAGCCTGGAGTTTGCTGAGCTGTATGCTAGCTATTCTCAGTTAGTGGTAAAAAATGCAGATAACAAGTTATCTTTCAAAAATAAGGCATAAAATACATTACAGAAAATTCACCCACCATACTCCAGACTGTATAAATGAAATTTGACATGGACTTAGAGGTGACCCCTGCCATCAACCATACTCTTTCTAAAATCAGCCCTGCTCAGAGCTGTGTATAGAATGGAGCCATAACTTGTGTGTGTGGGGTGGGGGTCATTATTTCTTCAATTTTCCTCACAATCAAACCTCAGAAGTTTACACATGAGTTCATTATACCTTGCTCTGGGAATAGGGACAGTGTGGTCACTGCCTTGCTTCTCTTACAGACCTCAGAGGTGTATAAAGAAGGTCACTATAGGTTGTGTAGGGGCAGTATACTCTCTAGAAGCAATAAGTTAGAATACATTATAACGATCAGTATTGTTTCACTTTACTTACAATCACACATTAAGCACATATACAAGTGGCTGTCTTTTGGAGATAGAGGTGACCAGGCATGCTCTGTATATGCATGACATCTGTCACTTGAAATACACAACTATCTGTGCCTTAGTTTTCATTACAGTCTAACACAGGGGAAATACAGAGGCAGTGACTATCTTCATTTTAGAGGTGGCACGTTTAGGGAGGTATGTAGTATTCCAGGTAGTATTTTTGTATCTTCTTAACTATTTGTCTTGTTAGTTTATAGTGAGCTACTATTTTGTCAGCTTTGAACATAGCACTTTGGACACACCTTATGTCTTTCCTGAAAGAAAACAAAACTAAATATCTTTTCTAACTTAAGAATTTGTTAAGGTCACCACTGTATCAAAATGTTGGAAAAATGCTCTAAAATGCATCTCAGACCATCAATAACCCTATGGATTCTAGGGATCTCTTAGCCTCCAGACCTCCCAGTATAATTCAGTTATTTTCTACATAGTTATTAATGTGCTGTCTTAGTTGGTGTGTTGAAAAGATGCAAGGAAAAGTAGTGTTGAAAAGTAACAATAAATTTCTTTCCTTTGTCATTATTTTTGTCCAGGCCATCACTGAATGCAAAGGTTATAACAAAAAACTAAAATGCACTTCAAAGTATAGAGAAAGCCATGGCTTCTAGAACAACTGAAGAATAAGGAAAAATGTGAGAAAAGGAAGAAGACAGTAATCTGTGTGGTACAGGGAGCATAAGGTGTGGGGAAAAGAGGGGGGCAATGGAAGATGTGTACGGTGGTGACACAGTAGGCAGTGCAGGGCACCACAGAGCCCTTCACCTAGGGCACCATTAAACTTAAGGACAGCTCTGTATAGGATTGTAATGTAACATCAACCTGATAGTACAGATAAAATAAAAATAAAACAAAAAAAATTTCGGACGCGGCGCGCACTGCTGCTGAGACAGTCTAGTGCATGGAGCATGCGCACGGCAGTCCTGATTGATAATCATGGACAGCGCTCCCACAAGTCTATGCAGTTTTAACGTGTGTCGGGCAGTCAGCAAGGCAGCAGGGGGGAAGGATGCTGGGTTTGCTGCAGGGGAAGGGGGCAAGACGGGCAAGGAGAGGATGGATTGGTGAGTGACGGCGACGACGGCCGGATTTGATTTTTGGATTTCCTTACTGGATGTATGGTGGCTGCAGTCTAGGACCAGGTGTGTGACTACAGGACCAGGTGTGTGGTTTTGCTTTTGCTACAGGACCATGTGTGTGTGTGAAAATGCCTCAGGTGGGATGTACTGGTGATATGCAGGTGTTAAAGACCTGAATTGCCTCATATTTGATCTGATCTATTCCTCATAATATCTGTGTTTTTTAAATATTGAAATGCTTGAAATTTGATGGTGCAGTGGTAGCATTGATGCCTCATAGCTATAGATTCTTGGGTTTTGTTCTTGGCTGGGGTGCCTTCTTTGGGGTCTGTATCTTCTTCCTGTGTTTGTGTGGGTTTGCTTTTGTGTCCTCCCATGTTACAAAGACATGTCTGCTGAGAATTGTTTTTTTTTGTTCCAAGCCAAACTGTCCTGATTAACAAATGTTAAATAAAATTGACAGGCATTTGAATTTCAGACTTCAGGTTTCTGAATGCTTAATTCCTTGCATATTTGATGGTGCAGTGGTAGTATTGTTGCTTCACAGCTATAGGTTTTCTGGTTTGATTCTTGTCTGGGGTGCCTTCTGTGTGGAGTCTGCATCTCCTCCCTGTGTTTGTGTGGATTTGCTCTGGTGCCCTGTCATTTTCTCTGCTGAAAATTGTTTTTGTTCTGTCAGCAGTAAAATTGACAGGCATTTGAATTTCAGACTTCATGTTCTTCAGAATACATAGTAACACAACCTTTTTAAGTTTATAAGATTAATATTTTAAATTTGTCCTATGGCAAGAACTGAATTCACTGAATATGTTTGAGGGCTGTATTCCCTCATTACTGGGTTTGTCCAGGTGTTTTGTACTAAGAGGTTGACAGCTATGGTGAGAACTGAATTCACTAAATGATAGCCATTTAAGTTTCAGTCTTCACAAAGCAGCTGATGAGTGGTATGTTACTCTGACTGTTTTGCTCAGAGACTTTGGCAGTAAAATGTATGGTGGTAACACAACATTTTATTCTAGCAACTTTCCAAGATTATACAAGCAATGTTTAATGTGTCCGACCCCCAAATACATTTAGTTTTCTTGTGCTGTGAAGTTGAGATGCAGTTGAGTATTGAGTAGATTTTACAAGGAGCTGAGAGCTGCAGGAACAGAAGTTTAGTGCTTTGCCTAGTTAATACCATAGTACAACAGGTTGTGTACTTGCTTTTGATGCAGAAGGCTGTGGGTTCTACTCCACTGAGAATGTTCTCCTTGGTGAAGATACTAACTATGAGTCTGTTATCAGTTTGCCATCCATTTCCTCTTGCAATATTATTACTAGCTTATCATATTTTAATGTAATATAGGCAATTTATTCCTGAGGGCAACAGACACTTTATTTTTCGATGAAACCATGAAATATACTTCATTAGTTACAGATTTCTTTAATGTGGAATTATTTAGATGACTTTTTTCAGAGATTGTGCATATTTACTGATAATGGACTGTAGAATTGTGCATATTTACTGATAAAGGTGGACTGTAGAATTGTGCATATTTACTGATAATGGTGGACTGTAGAATTGTGCATATTTACTAATAATGGTGGACTGTAGAATTGTGTATATTTACTAATAATGGTGGACTGTGGAAGTCTGAGTAGACTTTTGATAAATGTTCTCAACTGGGCAGTTTTGCAAAATTAATCTTTGTCTGCCACTGGCAAAATGTATTTTCTTTGAATGTGGGTTTCAATGCTGTTTCAATGAATGTGAGTTTCAAGGCAGAGAAGTTTTAATGCTAAGTTTTCATTGTTAGACTGCATTGCTTTGTTTAGCAGATGACTTAGTGTTTGTGCTGTAAAATACAAAATAAAACTTTCAAATGAAGTCCAACTCATCATAGAAGTAAAGCAGTATGCACATTAGTGTTTATGGTAAGGTTCATTGGAATGGCTGCAGAGGCTCCATTCAACCATGATTTTGTAACTCAGACAGGCCCAGCTGAACTATACCTCCCAACTGTCCAGATTTTCAAAGAATGAATAGATTTGTCACTAAATAATGATACACTGAATTTCAGACTTCATAACCTTCAGAAAAATGTATGTTAAAGTAAGAGCTGTTCTATCAACTGTCTCAATTTATACAAAATATATTTGGCCTTGTTCAGATTTACTGCATTAACAGGTTGAGAGGTACATGCAAATAAATTGCTTTATAGAATTAAAATAGCAATTTTGGAAGAAAACATGGAGGGTTTACAATTAAGACATAACTGTAATAATCAAAGTTATAGATTACTTAGTTGAAATGCATGTAGATTCTTTTATTTTGTCAGCTGCTCAAGGTAGCAGTACTAATATTAAAGTGTCCCTTCCTTGGCAGGTTCCCAGCTGTATTGTGTGTCTATTTTATATTTTGCATCCCATTTTTCATAAAACTGTGTAAATTAGTGACAAATCACTAAAGACTGAAGTTAGAAAATGACAGACATTTGAGTTTCAGATTTTATACCCTTCAGAAAATTCATACTAATGCAAGACCTATTCTATTATCTTTCTAAGTTTATTAGAGCAGTATTTAAAGTCCAGATTTCTTGCTCTTGAGGTTGAGAGGTATGACAAATGTGTCAGGGCCATCACAGTCAGCCAGAGACATTTCAAATTGTGACATACTTGTTGCGACTCTGGATGTGTCCAAGCAAGGCAAGGAGTAGTTGTAGGACACACTGCATAAGTACTACAGTGGCTTTTCATCTGTCCTTGATTTTTCAGAATGGTCTGGTTTCTGTCATATTTTTGTACTGTTGATTTATGCTTATTACTCAGATTTATGCTTATTACTCAAAGTGCCTGTTGCTCTGTGTTTAAGTAGCAATGCTTTAATGACCAAATAAGCATACTGTTAAAGAATTGCCAACATTGAAAGCCTTTCTGTTGTTGCCATGCAGAGAATACTTGACTAGATAATGTATAAGCCTTGGGTATTAAAGGACAGGATTCCATTATTTTAAAAAGCTCATTACACTTGTTGGAGACTTCCAGTCATCTCTACAGACTAAACTAAACAGAATGCCAATCATGTGTGGTCCATAACCTGTACAGTAATCCTTCAATGTATCTTGAGCTTGTTTCTTGTTTGCTTTTCATTTTTACTTTGATCATGTTTTCCCCATGAAACAAGTTGTCAGGCAGCAGGTCTTTTGGATAAGAAACATTTTTACAAGTGGGGCATCACAGAGATTTCTACTTTCAGCATGTTACTTGGTACTTTAATAAAGCTGAATATATTATAATTAGAACTACAGTGCAAGGAGAAGTGGTTTGAGTTGAGTGCTTCTGGTTTTTCTTATACTTGATTTTGACTGGCATTCCAGTAATGTATTTAAAAGTAATTTATTTTTTCATGCCTCACAACCTTTTGTTTCCATCTAGATATTAAGTAAGCTGTCATGCAGCCAATGCATTGAAATATTTTTATTCTTCTACACTTATTTTTGTCTTGATTGGACTTTCATAATGATGGTTACTGATGTAACATTACTGCAACTAAATACCAATCCTTGTGAATGTCACTGTACGAGATGAGCTAGCCAACATGTTGTGATACACAGTCATTTCATAATGTAAGAATATTGTATTCAGCCTAGGAGTACTATTTCTAAAACTTTGCAGCATGAACAAAAAGATTCCTTAAGCGGGGTGAAAATGATAAGGTGATATTTAGACTACAAGTGTCTAGCGATCTCTCAGCTTGACACCTGCTGGGGACCTCAAAAATGCTAACACCAACCCTGACTGTGATGCTCATCTTCATGATCTAGTGCTTGCAAACAGCAGTCAAATCTCTTTCTGAAAGGCATATATATATATATATATATATATATATATATATATATATATATATATAGTTTGGCTTTTAGGAGGATTGGAAACATTCTTACAATTATTCCAAGTATAGGGAGGACTGTCCTGACCTGTGGTGGTTTGGTAATTTTTCACTCCCTACATTTGCATGTCAGTTCTGTAGAAATTATACCAGCTCAGATTTGTAACACTCCTTCAGTGTTGCACACTCTTGACAAATGAAGGTTCCTTGTTGCATAGATGAGATTCTGAATGTCAAAACGTAGCATGGATAGGGTACCATTACTTCTAGAACTGGACCCCTGACCACTTGTCTTGAACCTATGAAACTATTTAAATAAAGTGGTGGCTTATGTGGTGAACTTCATAAATTGGTAAGAAAAATACTACCATCACTACAAGTATATGCACTGTGGACTGTGGGATAGTACATGGTGGTTGTAGTAAGGATCTTAATTTTGCTCTCACAGTCAAGTAAGAGCAGAGTATTTCCGCAGTCTATGGGATTGTTATATGCAACAGGAAGCTGCTTCCATTTAGCATCAGACTCCAGTTGTCAGAGCCCAACATGAACATACTTTTTCATAATGACACTCAAACCACACCTTATTTTTCTAAATATGGTCTTAAAAATCCAAAGCCAGCACCACTGTGTTTCTGTGGAAAATATCCAGTTTCCAGAAGAAGAACAATATAAGTTCTAGATCCACTCGAGTAGAGTAACCAGTATTGAGAAAAGGTGCAGACCATCCAGTCTGTGAAAGATATCAAGTCCCATTCTTATTTTCTCACAACCTCTGCTCAAAAATCAAAGACAAAGTCAAACATGGGGCACAAAGGTACAAGTTACATTTCTTAAATATTGTTATTATTCCCTTAGAAAGCTAACAGAAAAGTAGGTGTTTTTTTCATTAATCTACATTGTTGGAAGACTAACAGGTCTAGAACTACTGTCTGGCATTATTTAATAACTGTAATCTTCAATGATTTAATAGATAATTATTGATTTTAATGCGGCCAAAGCAAACATTTAAGTCATAATTACAGACATCCTACCAAATCAGGGTCAGCTGAAACTTAATAAATCAAAAGACAGAAATGTAAAGAAAGAAGATGAGTGGTGCAAGGTAACAACTATTCTGTTTTCTGTAAGCTACTTAAATGTGGTATATGCCACTCTATAAGACAAGGTATGAGCCAGTCCTATTTGAAAGTTTGTGCCTGGGATCCATATCTGTAGGAGCTGACCCCAGATCTGGTAACCTAATACTAAATAACAGTAATGCAAAATAACAGCTACATTACATGAAACCTTCAAGGCTAATGGAATAGACCTCCACTTACCCTCCCCACCAAAAGGGCAAATATCTATCCCAGCAGAGTGCTGCCCCCCTGACATCTCAGATGCTCAGGTAAGAGCCGCTCTCTCCAAAGCAAAAAACACAGCATCAATGGGATGAGATGGTGTCCCAGGCTGCGTCCTACATGAACTCCAAGAAGAGCTAAACCCAAACATAAAACTACTGTTCAAATCTCAGCCTTGCTACAGCATATGTACCCAAAGAGTAGCGTACAGCAACAGTGGTCCCTCTCCACAAAGGTGGTGCCTCAACGGATCCTGGAAACTATCGCCCCATAAGCCTGACTAGCTTGGTCTGCAAAGCTATGGAAAGGATCATCATGGACCTCATAAATAAAGATATTGGGGACCTACAGACACTGGATCCTACACAGTTTGGCTTTGTTAAGGGCAGATCCTGCCTCTTAAACCTGGTCGATCTCTTTGAAACAGTCACCAAGGCCATTGACGAGGGGAAGGTGGTCCAGACAGCCTACCTGGACCTCCCAAAAGCCTTTGATACAATACCCCACTCGGGCATTATAGATAAGCTCACCAGCTTAAATATAAACCCCTATGTCACTAGATGGGTTGTAAACTGGCTCAAGGACAGAACCCACATGGTTAGAATTGCTGCAGCCATGTCAGACTCCAAACCAGTTACAAGTGGCATCCCACAAGGCTCAGTCCTGGGACCTCTCTTGTTCGGTATATATTTCTCGGAGGTACAGGCCAACACGGAAGGACTGTGGCTGACCAAGTTCGTTGATGACTGCATACTGGGCATCATAATTGGCTCTCCATCCGACACAAGCATCCTCCAAAAGGGCCTCATAGAAACAGACAACTGGTGCCAGAGCCATGGCCTCAAGCTAAACGCCAAAAAGTGTATAGTCATCCCCTTTGGCAAAAATAAAGTACCCACAAATTACCACATAGGTGGTAATCCATTAAGTACAGAAGAAATAATTAGGGACCTGGGGACCCAAGTTGATAGCAATCTCTCATTTGACAACCATGTGGCCAAAGTGGTTAGAAAAACATTTTATATAGCCCACCTAATCATGAAGGGATTCACATCTAGATCAGGGGAGGTCATCGTGCCTCTTTACTCATCCCTCATCAGGCCCATAATTGAGTACAATGCCCCTTTTGGGATGTACCTTACCAGACACCTGCAGCAACTGGAAAGACCCCAAAAGTACCTCACCAAGAGGATCAAAGGGCTCAAACAGATGCCGTATGCTGCCCGGTTAAAGAAACTCCAGCTCTACTCAGTGTCATACCGCCTGCTCAGAGGTGATCTGTGCCTGACATATAAAGCCATGTCCAACCCGGAATTAATGGACATGCTGCACCTCAGAAAATCCAAATCCCATCGAGCTACACGTTCGAGAGACTTGAACCTCAGCACTGAAATAAATAGGACATGCTGGAGGGACAGATTCATAACCCAGAGGCTCCCTTCACTCTGGAATAAAATCCCAGTCCAGGTTAGGCAGAGTCCCTCACTGACTCTCTTCAAGAGGAATCTTGATGAGTGGATGAGAGATCGTAGGTTTACCCTGGGTATCACTTCTGTGTCACTGTTAGACAGAGGCACAGTATACTAACCTCGAAAAACGGCATAGCAAAATTAATTTAAAATGGGTGGCGAAAGCCAAACACACTCTGGCTAGGCTTATAAATGCCCTAGGGCAGATAGCCTAGTATGAACCTATGAACCTATGAACTTACTTTCAGGAGAAGTTACTCATTAGCTTCATCCAAAACTAATGTTGACATATTGAGCAAGGTGTGTGTGTGTGTGTGTGTGTGTGTGTGTGTGTGTGTGTGTGTGTGTGTGTGTGTGTGTGTATATATATATATATATATATATATATATATATGATAAATGATAAATATGTGCATATATATATATATATATATATATATATATATATATATATATACAAATGTGTGTGTGTGTGTGAAAAAGTGCTTACGGTAAAGTATGTTTAAAAAAAAACACAACATTAAACCTCTTCTATGCAGGGGGGCAAGCCCCCCCTGCATGGCCCATGTGGGGGGCTGTGCCCCCCACCCCCCCACTTTAATATTCTCTCTCCAAGGTTACACTACAGTGGGGAAAAGGGAAGTTTCCCTTATCCGCACCATAGTATGACTGGCACAACAAGCATACTTATCTGAAAGTGCTGCTTCGATGAACAGCACTTTCGGTTAAGTATGCTCAGTGATTTCTGCTTTGGTGGAAAGTGCATTTGGGGATCTGTATGGATCCCATGTGTGTGTATATACATATATATATATATATATATATATATATATATATATATATATATATATATTTCTACACTGAAGTGAATTCCCATGTTTATAAAAAACATATAATATAAAAACTTCTTTCCTGTTTCCACATATCAAAAACTTCAGAACATATATGTAAAACCATGAAGTTTTTGGTCCCTAGTGGAAGTGGTGTGTTCTCTCTGCTATACTGCAGGTTTGCATACCTCTCCGTCTCTTACTCAAGAAATCTGTATAAAGCCAAAAAATAAATGGGGGGGAGGGGGGCCAAAGGCTCAAAATAGGAAAATATTTTAAATATTGCTCTTACAAAATTGCAAAGTTGCTTAAATAACAGGATTTGTATTGGCATGAATTTTCTGAAGGAAATAAAGTCTGAAACTCAAATGTATGCCATTATTTAGTGACTTCAATCCCCAATGGCTGGCTCCAAACCATACATTTTAGGAGTATGCTTTTTTATTTTGGATATACAATGCTTCCTACTACACCATTTACATATACTACAGCAAGTTTGAAACATTAGGCAGAGGAACTATTTTTCATCAAAAATATAAAAAATATATAGTAATAAAAATATAAATAAGTAAGTAAAAGCACAACAATTTTACAGACAGCCCATTCTCTTAGCACAATAATGCCCTCCAGGGTGTGTAAATAATGGCCTTCCAAGGGTGTTATTTACACAGTAACACATACCCTGAAGGGCATTATTGCTTGCTTATAGAACTGAGGGTAACTAGTGATACCTGCCAAAGTCACAGAGCACCACTTAATTTTAGCAGCCAACTTAATCATTTTAAAACTCGTTAAAAGATGTTAAAAAATTCATAAAAAAAAAGTTATATCCACTAAAATAATGCAGCACCATTTAATTGTAGGAAGCAGAGTAATCATTTTTTAGGTTACGATATTTTCTCTACAGCTCACAATACAGCCAGCTCTTCCACAAGCTCCATACATGGAACAGTTGCCTTTTTTATATACAAGGCATTTGCTCTAGTTTCCTTAAAGAAATGGTGCCTGAAACAATATTTTGAAATTTCTAGTCATACAAAACTATCAAAAGTTATGAGCATGCATTTAGGTTTGATTACAGTCATGTAACATAGACACGTTCCAAAATGAGCACCAGCATTTCAGTATATATGTTATTTCATGGGACCATAGGAATGTAACATTCTGCGGGCCTTAAAACACTCACAAATACTTTTGGTTGCAGCCGGCCACAATAACATTTTATTACAGTATTTTATATATTTATTTACTTATTGGCATTTGATTACCAGGAAAGTCCGACTTGGTAAGAGACCATTTTCAGAGGAGGTCTGGGGAGAAAATCTCTAAAGTATTATAAAACATTTTAAGAATAATAATTTTTAAAAATAATACAAAAGCAAATACAGTTTAAATCATTATACCAAATTAGGCATAATATGAAAACATTGGTTAAGAGTAGATACAAGCTATATAACAATGATTTAACAGTTAGAGAAATGTTAGCCCATTTACAGAGACATTAAAGGTAAGTTAGTATAATACAAACAGGAATTGTAATACAAAGTGAGCCAAAATCAGGTTTATGGTGTATTTAGAGAAAGACAGATAAGAGAAATTGATACAAGTAAGGCAATGAGTGAAGAAGGGAGAATAAGAATATGTATTTGTTTGCATTTATGGATGTAGTTTATCCTAGTATTGAGCAAGAACAGAGACAGCTTTTGGTTAGGAAGTCTTTCCGAATGGTTTTGAAGGATGAGAAGGAGGGTACTGACCTGATGGGCACAGATAAGGAGCACAGGGAAAGCTTGTTGCTTTCATTTCTATTTCTTTTCTTCATCATTTGTTCTGATTTCTTTTAATGATGATGTTTTCATCATTATCAAAATAATATTCCATTAATGTGAACAATCATTAAGCTGTGAATTAATGAATTAATGGCATATAGTTAAGTTATGAGAACACCAACCCATTTAAAGATACTGCTGAGATCTAGAATCTGGAAAAGAACTTTTAATACTTTTATATTAAATATGTATATTTATTCAAATATTCCTATTTCAGACACAGAATACAACTCAGGGTATGTATTTGCCAACATAAATGTGATACATATACGTATCTTTGAACACAAAGATCGGAACACTGATAAGATGTAATACCTTTTAATGGACTAACACAGAGTTTTGCAATAACGTGAGCTTTCAGACTGGCAGGAGCCCTTTGTCAAGAGTTATTGAATACAGTGACACACTTTCAAAATGTCAATCCACATGACTGCTGTGCCAAATAAATCTAACATTGTACATTACAACATAAAATTGTACTGTGATGTCCAGTTTTTACATGAGTTTTTTTAGATCACAGACTAAAAGTGAAAAATTGAAGAACTATAGTAAGGGTCTAACTATTACTACATGTAAATAAATATTGTTTTTTGAGTGGTTTGTCTTATGACAGCGAGCAAGAATAATATAGCAAGCAGTTTAGCACAAGAACAACAGACAACAAGAAACAAAAGTCCATGACACAGCTTTATATCACAAAGTTTCTTAAGAATGTGTTGTTTCTTGAAGTCTGTTCTATCCAGCACAATGTGGAAGGAAGGGGGTCTTAATTATTTATGGAAGTTATTAAATGAATACAGATGTATTTAGTGTAAATGTGATAATTACATGCTCAATTAATACAGTAGATATTCATTCATGCATTCATTCATTATTCTGTACCTGCTTTAGCCTATTCAGGGTTATATGGGAACTGTAGCCAATCACAGCAAGGAACACGGGGCACTGACTCATACACTTCCTACTTACCTGTCCTCTGTGCAGTAATGTACCTCTTGATCCACACCTGTTTAACTCATGTCCTATGGAAGAGAGATAATCGATTCTGTAATTCTCATTTCACAGTGTTTCACTCATTAATCCTAAACAACAGAAGCAGACCAGATTCACCAGCCAAAAAACATAACCAGCAGTGCTGCAAACATGCTAGTACATGCAAATCATTTTCTACAATCTGTATTGCGGTATAGTGGATGTACTGTGGTACACACAAGTTGTGGCTTCCCAAATACAAGTAAAGCCAGCTATAGGTGTCAGGATAGCCTCTAGTATCCATATGTCTTCCCAGTATTTGTATTTATTTACTTATTGTACCCCAAACTTCCTACGCTACAAAGGACATATCAAGTTCTTCCTGATATCCAGTAAAAAGTTCAAGTTTCCCAGTCTAATATTTAACTTTTCTCTTAATTTCTGCCATTACTACACACATATGAAACATGAACTTCCTGTCTTCTAAAGGGAAGGGCACAGTCAAACCCCTGTCAAAAATGTTTCATCAGTTTTACCAATTCACTGATTTTTTAAATCTTTTCAGAGGTTAGTTATTTTCATCAGTAAAATAAGTACCTCTGTGTCTGTCCATGCTGTAACTTGATCTTTTGAGATGTATGTAAGGGTTACCTAGAATCTTGTCCTCTCTTGTCCTGTTATTGGAGAAGTAGTTTATTTTATTCTAAAATTTCAGAAGCATTTGTATCCAGGTTGAGGTTCTTATCAATGCTGAGGTTAAGCGTCTTACAATCCGGGTTAGGAAAGAAAATTAATTCATAGGCTTACTTTTGGAGAATCTGCAATCTGATTCTCTAGTATCTGTGAGTACAGTAAGAGGTAAAGTATTTTTAATGCCATCCATTGCCTTTCCTACCTTGGTCACTGAACAAAATGACAAACGCTATTCTAGTCCACAGAGGTGACTTGAATCCTTCGTAAGTCTAATACTGGTTTTACAAAAATGCACCAATAAGACTGGGAGAAGTCTTGGACAAAAAAGTAAAATCACATCAGTTTGGAGGCCTTCACCATGTCATTTTGCAGTAGAAAAACATTGTATACCAACATACTAAATATATATATATATATATATATATATATATATATATATGTGTGTGTGTGTGTGTGTGTGTTTGTGTGTGTATATATATATATATATATATAATATATATATATGTGTGTGTGTGTGTGTGTGTGTGTGTGTGTGTGTGTGTGTGTGTGTGTGTGTGTGTGTGTGTGTGTGCCTGCATAGATATATAGACAGACAGATAGATAGATAGATAGATAGATAGATAGATAGATAGATAGATAGATAGATAGATAGATAGATAGATAGATAAAATGCTAACCAACTGGACAACTGACTAGGTATAAGAAAGAAAGAAAGACAATCAAATGTTTTTTTTTTTCTTTTCTTTTTCCAGCTATGATTTTTTGCATTAAAAACATTTATAGGTAAAGCTCAAAAACTGATCATTAGGCCCCACTGTCCTTTTGCAAACTTTTTCTGCTCCTTTTTGGTCTTATCTTATCAAATTCTCCTTTCCTACATAATCCATGTCTTATGCATCACTACCAATTTCATAAGAAAATTATTCAATGTCTTGGGCATTTTAAATGTCATTCTTCTCACTCTCTCAAGCCCTTCATTTCAGCAGTTTATTGGCTGTGCTTTAGGACAGAAAAACAATTTAAGTGTTTCATTTTCAATTGACTACATGGTTCAGTCGTCATTTTACGTTGTATGTACACCTGCATAAAACATGTTAAAATAGAAAACAAACCACTGGAGAAAATGAGTCCATCTCACCATGTTGCTTCCATTGTATGGAATACCTTCTACATGGCCCATCTCATAAGTAAGGGTACCTCATCCAGGGTCAAGGAGGTCATAACATCCCTGTATTCTTCCCTTATAAGGCCCATTATTGAGTACCACGCCTCTTTCAGCATGTACCTCACAAAGGACATGCAGCAGCTGGAGAGACCACAGAGGTTCCTCACCAGGAGAATCCAGGGCCTCAAACATCTACCATACACAGACAGGCTAAAAGCCCTATCCCTCTACTCAGTTTCATACAGACACCTCAGAGGTGACCTCTGTCTGGCATACAAGGCAATCACAGACCCCACCTTGATGGGACTGCTGCATATCCGCAAGTCAAGCTCCAATCGAGTAACCTGCATGCATGGCCTCAACCTGGTCTGTGACATCAACAAGACTTGGTGGTAGGACAGATTTGTGTCCTAGAGACTCCCCCGTCCATGGAATAGACTCCCTCTTCATATCAAGCAGTGTACCTCTTTGCCCCTTTTTAAGCTCAGCCTGGATAACTGTATGGGAAACAGAAAATATACCCCTGGGATTTCACCTGTGCCCCTGCTGGACAGGGGCATCAGGTGCCGATTTGTTTAAACATAGGCTAAACTCTTGGCTAGGCTTATAAGGGCATCAGGGCCAATAGCCTAGTAACTTCCTATGATCCTATGATCCTGTGATCCTATGATCCTATACTTTAGCTACTTTCAGGATATTGTCAAAACACTGAAAAGTCTGAAGTAAAGTGCAGCTCTCTTCTGATATTCCCTCTTATGTTATTCAGTTATAGACTTTATCTCCTTACTAATTTATCAATTTATAAACTGCTGGACTGTTTTATACCACTTGATTTGTAGGGATTAGCTTTCCATATCTCTCTTGCTACCATTTTAATATCCACAGCAATAAAACCCATTTTTTTTCAAGTCTAGGAAGGATCTCTTGAAGACCAATGTAGTAGGCAACATGCAGAAGCTTCAATTTTTAGGTTGGTACATCATGTAAATTTGATTATGTTTGATATTTGGCCACATTGTTAGTGACATAATGATATTCCTATCAGAGATAGTATGCTGTTGTGTTATGAAAATAAATTCCATTGTGATCTCCTGTTTTATGTTCCAATCCTCCTTATTAAAAGTTTTGTTTTCTCTTTTTTTTTCTTTTGTTAAAGGACACAAAGGAATTCCCAACTGATTTGGTTCCAGCAGATGAGTTAGAAAGCATTGCAGTTAGTATTTATTTTTTGTGCGGTACAGCTTAAAATGTTCAACTCTTCTGCAAATATTTGCCTTGAATATCTTTTTATGCTGAGAACCTCGGTACACTCATAGAATTCAAAGAGTTTATTTATAATTCTCCAAGTCATCTGCTTTCATCTGTGTGCTACACCTTTAGCTAAGCTACTGTTCTTTCTGTCATGGTTATGCTTGGGTCTCTTTTGAAAGTATGATGGCCCATTTCCCTGGTGATGAATACAAACATTGCAAGTCTTCAACACATTGTGTAGTAGTTTCTGGTTTAATCTTAGATAAATCTCATTTGACTGTATCATTTCTTGGTAAAACTGCTTCTTGTCTAGAACAATAAGAATCTGGATTAGGTAAATATTTAGATATATTTTTAAGCTTAATCAATGTCCAGAGTTCTACCTTTTGTATTTATGTTATGTAATGTTTATGTTATGTGCAGCCATATTTTTGTATTTACATTTTTCTCCATGTAATATCCCAAACTGAACCTGAACCTAATTAATTCTGAATAGTACTCTTCCAAAGTTAACAAAAATAAACAAATTCATAAATAAATAAACAAAATAAGAGATGTGTCTAACAGCTCTATCTCCACTTCTGGCAAGAAATATGCCATTTTTGCTCCATTTCTTAAGATGGTCAGGTACCAACTTTTGTTTAAGTTTAGGTGGACATATACCCCACTGTAGCCCTTAAGAAACAGTGCAGCTTTTAAATTATTTTCTGCTGACAACAAGTTATGCATTTGAATTAATGTTTGGTGCCAACATACAAGAATATTTCACTGGTAGTGTTACTGTAAAAAAAAAAGAAAAGAAAAACACTAGTCAGTAAAACAATGAAAGTAAGGCAGGCACTCCTATGCCCAATAAGTGGCAAGATGCCAAAAGCCAAACCTATTTAATATAAATAATCTTATTAGTTCTGTGTCTCAGAAATAAAGAACACTTTCAGACACAGTTGTCTGAATGCCATTTGCAGTTACTGGAAAGGGGCACAGAAAAATGCATTGTTTTTAATCAAAGTTTTTTTTTTAATACAAGTTACACTTGGAGAAAAAAGTATATGCTTTAAATTAAATGTATTTCTTTGGTAACCAAGTAAGACCTTAATCAGCTGTCTCAAGAAAGAAGCAAAACAGTACATAGTAGAGTAGTTAATTAACACAGAACGGTAATTAGAGGAATAAAGCTGCCAAGATTAGAAAAGACATTATGTTGCTGTTGTTGCTGTTTGGTGTTTGTAATATTAATAATAATATACAATATTAACCAAGATTTTACAGTTAGGTATATACATCATCCTTCAAAAATGCAGAACCAGTGATAGGCAGTTACGCAGTTCTGCTAAAGCTTTTGTCAAAACTTTAAATGACTAATCTTCTTAATAGAGAGGCAATGCTGTCAGCTGCTTACTATGCACTATGTGTTCCCACCGTCATTGCTGAAGTCAGTTATTCATAGCACTTACAGTGACTTCAAGTCATACACTTGAGTCTTTAAAAGCTAAAGGTTAGTCAGAATCTGTGCTGTGACTAAGTGATGCATTCCCACTAAAAAGATGACATGGCTGAATACCTTTATCTGCCTCCAGCGGCTCTAGTTTAGAGAATTGCACAATTTGTCATTGAGGATCATACATCATTTATTTTTATATTTTATATATTTATTTTGTGTGTTATCCAAGTAGGTGGAAGGTAGATTGAGCAAACATTATTATTTTCAGGCATGTCTTTGGCCAATGACATAATTATTCTATAAGAGACAAGCAAAGTACAAAATAATCATGTAGAAAATAATGCAATCTATTATATGGCAAAATACATCCTGTAGTAATGGAAAATGTTTAAAAATAGCATAATAAACAATATACCATAATATTAGCATATATGCATAAATGCATATAGTGTCAGGATACTGACGTGCAGTAATGCAAGGACTTGCCTTTGCGAAACATCTTATTGTGTTATTGTGTTAAAGCATTGTGTTATGAAGAAGTTACAAACTGTACCGTTCAGTTATATAACCCTTTGACTGTTTCAATCTTTGTTTAAGTAGTATCCACAGGTATGGCAGTAAACATACAAGGCTTAATGTTGTGGCACAGGTGTTGGGGTAGCAATCAAAGGTAATTATGTTAATCAAGCATTTTTTAAAGTATATTCAAAATATTGTTGCCTTAGGAATACCATGCTGGTTAAAAGGACAAGTATTCCCAAAATTAATGACTTAGCTGAGAAAGTTTTTTTCCTTTTGGCATTAACTTTTGGTAAGGTGCAACTAAATTGGTGCAACTAAATTACTAAGATTGTTTCAAAGACCTGGGTGTTCCTTTGGGGGGATGAAGTCTCTTTTTAGTTTAGTAGATGGAAAAGGACAAAACTTCACGTAAGTATGGTTATATATTACTATACTAAACAGAAAATGAAATGAAATGAGAAACCAGTTTACTCATTGTAGGATGTCACAGAGCTGCTCATTGCAGGGAGAGAGAAAGATAATATGAAAGATTTTATTCTGAAAGATTTCCATCATATGGCAAAGGCATAAGAGGAAGTTCATATTCTGATTGGAAAATTAGGGCATTCTTGCTATAGCAGGCTTGCCTTGGGGTGATACTAGCACAATTTTATTTCCTGGCTCCAAAGTTGCTTTTTCATTTTAGTATTTTGATATTCAGCATGCCTAAGGAAAAAAAGTATTTGATCAAGTGAAAGTTCAAGATAGTGGTGCTGTAAGATTGCATATAAAATGTTTCTTCCTGCATATCATTGCTAGAATCTCCTTGTGTTCTGACTGAGAGTGGTTCTCAAACAATCTGGAAATATAGAGTTGATAAGTATATTTTTTTGGCACTTCAGAGTTCTGCACTGTCTTTATTTTTGCTTGACTGAATAAGTTATATATTTGCTGGCATTCTTTTCTGATCTGTGCTGAAACTTTTTTTCTCCCGCTCTCCCACATTATTGCTGTTGCATTCTTAAAGCTGGTGGCTTTTGCTGTTGCCTGCCCCTACTGTAAATGTGATCTGGGACACTCCTCCCAGTACCATCTCTTTAGCTCATTCTACCTAATACAGAGATCATTTGAGAAGGCCAAACCCCTTAGTACCTTAACCCTGAATTATATTCTGTTCCTGCTCTCTCCCTTTTTACTTTATAAAAAAACAAACAAAACAAACAAAAAAGACACTTTTTTCAGCTGCTTATATTTTTCTAATTTGTGTTTCTTCCTACTACTCTGTTACTTCATTTTGCTTTTTCCTGTTACTTGCTGTCTGTTCTCTAAAGTGTTCAACTGCATATTTTCTGTTGCATTTATTACTGCTTGTTTATAGCCTGTCTAAATTGTTAAGTGTTATTCTAAGCTCTTAGTTTTGGTTTAAGCACTTGGGCTTTAGGCCCACCCCTTAGCTCTCCCTGGCCTTTCTCCCTGAGATTCTAACAACTATGGATGGACAATTTCCTACAGTTTCTCCTGCCAGTCTGGTTGATATGGGCATCCTGAGACCATGTAGCAACTGCCTCATGTACATGGATAACCATCTGCTACTACCTCCTAGGAACACAATTTGTGAAAGATGCAATTACATTAGGAACCTAGAGTCCAAGCGCTCCCCCCCTCAAGCCAGTATATCTGGCAATGAAAAAGTTGTCAATACAATCATTACACCTGAAACACCACCCACACCTACACAACACACACCTACATATGCGGAGGTCCTCCATTTAAACATACCCAAACAAAGGAGAGCACTGAGGCAAAAAAAAATGCAATCCCCACAGCCCTCCACACCACATACCATACATAGTCCACACACCTGTGCCTCATAACCACTAAAGCTTCACCATAAAGCCCATATATTAGTCATATGAGACTCCATTATGAGACACACAGATGAGCCTCTCACCAGGTTGGATAAGAAGAAAATCACAGTTAGTTGTCTGCTATGTGCCAGAATATGCCATATCACACATGCACTCAAGTCTCTCAACAACAGGTACTGTTATGACTCTGTCATAATCCATGTTGGCGTGAATACCTCTCTGGAGTATATGAAGATAGACATTATTGAGCTCACTGATTATGTGTCCCAGGCAGGTATGTCCCTAGCCTTAAGCAGCATTCTGCCATCACTCTGAATGATGCCTCAGTACAAACAGAAAATGATTGACTTTAACAATTGGCTTAGTTTCTGGTGTCATTCCAGGGGGATCCAGCACCTGACAGCCTAGGAAGATATGATCGACAGACCACAATGCCTTCCAGAGATGGCCTGCATCTGTTTCATCTGGGCTTCAGGCTTCTGTCAAAGGCCTTGCCTATAGTGCCTTTTTTAGGAAAAGTGATGAGGTTAAAACTACCAACATAAACATTTCAACAAAACACAAATTAAAGGTGATGCTGCTAAATGCTAGGAGTCTAAACATGAAACTGCAGCCATTGCAAACATTCCTAACCCAGAAAATGCTGACATCTGCACAGTCACAGAAATCTGGTTCAAAGCTGTGGAGAGAACCCCAGCTTTACCTGGTTACTCATCCTATCATACATTCAGACTCCAAACGGTGGGCAGTAAAGCCAAAGAAGGTGGAGTTTCAATATACATTAAAGACATACACACCTCCAGGCTTGTCAAACAGCATGATTCACAGGAGACAAACCGAGTGCAGTTAACCATTGACAAGTCCCTTATTCAAATCATAGCTAGCTACTGGCCTCCAAATCTGACTCAAGATGCCCAAACTGCCTATTTGGACCTGTTTAAACCTATCATGATTCAACCCTTTACCCTGATCCTGGGTGACTTTAACTTCCCAAACATAGATTGGAAGAACTACTCATGACAGAACACAAATGCCCAGAGATTCCTTGATATTGTCAATGAGTAAAAACAAAATGAAAACTCCAGCAAAGCTAGAACTTCCAGTGAGTGACCTCCCAAACCTCTTGTATCAGAGGCACATGGGATATATGCAAATGATGCTTATGAACATCAGGTGTTTCAGCTAATTGGCAATTCTGAATGCCGATGACTCGTTTTGTTGTTTTAATGGACAACTTCAGGCCAAACCCACTAGCTGTGGATATGCATATTTCAACCTTGTATGACCTCATCAGCACAGCACAAGTAAAGTATTTGACTAAGCATAAGAAACACAGGGCTGTTATACCCAACTGATGTCCATTATCATTAGGGTCACTGCAAAAGTATCCCAAACAACAAACTAAAACAATTAGTGAGAAGGTCACTAAAACAAAATCAGTAAAAACAAAATGAAAACTCCAGCAAAGCTGGAACTTCCACTGAGTGACCTCCCAAACCTCTTGTAGCAGAGGCACATGGGATATATGCAAATGATGCTTATGAACATCAGGTGTTTCAGCTAATTGGAAATTATTCCAATTAGCAGATGAGGTCATAAGCTTAGTCAAACACTCTACTTGTGCTGTGCTGATGAGGTCATAACAAGGCCGAAATATGCATATCCACAGCTAATGGGGTTTGGCTTTATTGGCCTGAAGTTGTCCATTAAAACAACGAAACAAGTCATGGGCATTTAGAATTGCCAATTAGCTGAAACACCTGATGTTCATAAGTGTCATTTGCATATATCCCATGTGCCTCTAATACAAGATATTTGGGAGGTCACTCAGTGGAAGTTCCAGCTTTGCTGGAGTTTTCATTTTGTTTTTACTGATTATTTTTAGTGACCTTCTCACGTATTGTTTTAGTTTGTTGTTTGGGATATTTTTGCAGTGACCCTAATGATAATGGGCATCAGTTGGGTATAACAGCCCTGTGTTTCTTATGCTTACGTCAAACACTCTACTTGTGTTGTGCTGATGAGGTCATAACAAGGCCAAAATATGCATATCCACAGCTACTAGGGTTTGGCTTTATTTGCCTGATGTTGTGCATTAAAATGATGAAACAAGTCATGGGCATTCAGAATTGCCAATTAGCTGAAACACCTGATGTTCATAAGCGTCATTTGCATATATCCCATGTGCCTCTAATACAAGAGGTTTAGGAGGTCACTCAGTGGAAGTTCCAGCTTTGCTGGAGTTTTCATTTTGTTTTTACTGATTGTTTTTTTAGTGACCTTTTCACTTATTGTTTTAGTTTGTCATAACAAGGCTGGAATATGCATACCCACAGCTAGTAGGGTTTGGGAAGTTGCCCATTAAAATGATGAAACAAGTCATGGGCATTCAGAATTGCCAATTAGCTGAAACACTTGATGTTCATAAGCGTCATTTGTATATATCCCATGTGCCTCTGATACAAGAGATTTGGGAGGTCACTCAGTGGAAGTTCCAGCTTTGCTGGAGTTTTCATTTTGTTTTTACTGATTTTTTTTTGTGACCTTCTCACTTATTGTTTTAGTTTGTTGTTTGGGATACTTCTGCAGTGACCCTAATGATAATGGACATCAGTTGGGTATAACAGATCTGTGTTTCTTATGTTTAGTCAAACACTCTACTTGTGCTGTATTGATGAGGTCATAACAAGGCTGAAATATGCATATCCACAGCTAGTGGGGTTTGGGTTTATTGGCATGAAGTTGTCCATTAAAATGATGAAACAAGTCATGGGCGTTCAGAATTGCCAATTAGCTGAAATACCTGATGTCCATAAGCGTCATTTGCATATATCTCATGTGCCTCTGATACAAGAGGTTTGGGAGGTCACTCAGTGGAAGTTCCAGCTTTGCTGGAGTTTTCATTTTGTTTTTACTGATTGGTTTTTTAGTGACCTTCTCACTTTGTTTTTTTTTTTTTTTTTTTTATTTTGTCAATGCAAATGCCTTGGAACAACTAGTCAGTACCCCACAAGGGATGATAATATCTTAGACTTGGTGTTAACCAACATGAGTAACCACTGCAACATCCCTATAGTATCATTCTCACTGGTAAGATCCTATCACAAAGCGGTCACTTTCAAAGTCACCATCTCCCCCAACCCCCCCCCCCCTAGCTAGGATCAGACATAAAAACCTTTCCAAAGCTGATTACAGACTCCTGAGGAATGGTATAAACAGCTTCACAGCCCCCTCCCACTCAGTGGGCACAAACCCTGAGGTGAGGCTATGATTAAACATGACACTGAGGTGAGCTGCCAGTTCATATTGTAGTTCATGTAGTACACAGCCCGCGTTGTCATCTGGTCCCATGGATGCTGTATTCTTAGCTTTGGAGAGTGCGCTTTTACCTGTGTGGCTGTTATTACCGGAATTTGGCAATCTTCCGGTATTGAGATGGGCCATTTAGGGGGTGAGAAGGGGGTGAAGTTGGCACTGAATTGATCTGCCAGGATATTGGCAATATCCTTGGGATCAGCATATTTAATGCCATTCTGTTTTAGCTCAGCGCAGATCTGAGCATTGCCATTTAGATTCTCAACATAGTTATAGAATGCCTTGTGGTTGTCTTTGGAATCTTTGGCAATTTTATTTTTGTAACTAGCTCTGGAGGATTTTATGAGGGATCTCAGTTTCTTACTGAGGCTGGTAAGGGAGTTTTTTGCATCCTGGGATTTTCCGCTTTTCTGCAACAGTTTCTTCCTTTTGTTGTAAAGTTTGTTTATGGCAGGGGACCACCAGATTGGCTTCCTTTTTTGGATGAGAGCATCTTGGTTCTATTTGGGATGGCACGATTCATGCATGAGTGGATGTGCTCGTACAGTGCCTTAGTGTAGGATTCAGCAGTTGAACTTTCAGTTCCAGTCTGCATGGGTGTCATGAAGTTTGTCACTTCTGACTTGAGTAGCATGAAGTTGGCTTTGGAGAATCAGGAAATTAGGCTATTGAGTTTTGTTACAGAGAACAGCAACTATTTGCAAGAGTTGGCCCTATTCAAATAGTTATTTTTAGAAAGTAAGATTATGATACACTGAAAATTGATAAGATTTTTGCAAAATTAACTTAACAGCTTTACACAAACTTCTGTGGAAATGAAACAGTTTACCCTATTTGCAGGGTAACTGTGGAAACAAAACAGTTTACCCTATTCACAGGGTTACTTATCAGAATGCAAACAACTCTTTCTTTGCACTTGATAATGTTAACAGTTATAGCATCAAAATCATTATTAGAAGTAACTGGAAGATTATGATTGAATGCAGTGAGATATACAAGATGGGGGGGGGGTGATTTTCTAGTTCAACAAGTCACACAGATATATTGGGAAACATTCCAGTGTGGTTTGTTTAATATGGACCCTTACATATCTTTTAGTAATTTAAATGAAACATTTACTCCACAACCACATTATGATTATAACTCCCAATGTGTTGCATATAATACTACCATTGACTGCTGCAATTCATTTTAAATAGGTAACAATGTCTCACGAGCTATCATAGAGTATTTAAAAACATTCCTATGCCGTTCAACAAAGGGTTTCTACAAATGCTATCTTGGAATGTGATAGTTTTATTAAATTAATTAATTTATTTATTTATTGTCATGAAGAACATTCAGTCTGGTAGAAGAGATCAATACTGTGACAGTGCGCCAAACAGAAAGAAGGAAACTAGAATGGCAGTTACATTTTAATATCTCTTCAGCTCCTGTCACTAATGATATAGAGATATTTACAAATAGATTACAAATTCTGTAGGAGCACCATGGCAGAAATCACATTGTCAATTGTACATGTTAGGGTAAACAGCCTGAGGTTATCCATTCAGTGGAATAGGTGCACTTAATGTGACATTTTCTAATATCTTCTTAAGTGCAGAAGAATCCATTTACTTAGTGAAATACAGCTTCCACCTCATATTTCACCAAAATGCAGAGACAGGTTATGGCTATTAATTTGGTGAATAAGAACTTGGCACAGCAGACATGTGACTTAGTACCTACAGGCTTGCTTAGCATCTGATAGGCTGCACCTCAATTCTTAAGGAAAAGAGCTACTTAGCAGGAAATCTTTCACACCATATTATCTGATGTTGTCATTTTCATTCATTCCTCAATTGCTGGGTTCAGATCTAACCCAGCCGCTTCTTCCAGGTCATGGAACACTGAAACTCTCAAGCTCCTCCCTTACCCATAATACCCTAGTCACCTAACATACCTCAGATCTCATTTGCTGCCTTAGCACAGAGACATGATCACTGTATGCTCTCAAGTTCTTAGTTGAAAATGTATTATTTTATAACTTTATAACCTTTTAAAATATTTCAATCTCTTTAGTGCCTTTATTGTACTTTAAAGTATCTCTTTAATTACCATAATTGGTGTTTTTCCGTTATCCTTTATTAAAAGAAAATATTATTCATATTTTCTTTCTTAAAAATGCAATGTCTGAGAAATATCCAAATGCACATACAATGTGTGCCTGCTGTTTAGGTCCAGCACACCTTGATTCTAAATGTGACATTTGTAAGGCCTTCAATCCAAGAGCCTTAATCAATAGGAAAAACAAGTTGATTTTAAAATGTTTTCTCCCTTCTAAATCTGCATCTACATCATCTGTGGCTCACGCCCCCAAAAAAACTGACAGAAAGGGAGATTCCTTTCATGAAGAAAAGAGAAAATGTTCCCTGGATCTGACTACTTCATCAGCTCTGGAATCCGAACCTGCTAAAGTGTCAGATCTGACCTCTTCACATCCAAAATGTCGACCAGAAAAATCCTCTCAGATCCAATCACCACAACTGGTCTCAAATCTTGTCTCATCTTGGCTCCTTTCCACTTTTTTGGAATGGTCACCGAGACATCAAAACTCTAGTCCATCTTCAACAGCATCCTATATGCAATCTTCCAAAAGTCTGACTCAAGCCAATGTGGACAGAATGATGAGTAAATTCCTCTTGACACAGATTAAAATGTGAGTTCTTCTGGCTCTGACCCCCATTAGGTCCAGAGACCTTTAACAGAACTACTCCCCCATTATTGGCTCCTTCTACATGCTGACCATTAGTTTCAGAGTCATTGGATCAGAAGATTCCACAGTCATCCACATTGGATCCAAAGATACTGGTATCTTTCACTCTAGTGGCATCTCTGAGTGGACCAACACCAAATACTTTGGAGCCAGATGACTCTTGGAGCCATAGCACTGGCAGGGCAAAGCTATCAAACCTTTTCTACCCCTCAAAGCTTTGGTGCTAGATAGCACAGCTCTGACTCCCTCCTCAAGTAGTCTGCCTTTGGGTCAGAGGAAGCCTACAGTCCATGAGCATGTCTTGGAGTCATCAGTTTCCATCTCTATTAGGCATTCTGCTTTTGGGGTAGTGGAGAGAAGCTTTCTCTGTTCCAAGAGTTCAGACTTCTCTTCCCTTCTTGACTCTGACTACCTAACTCCATTCAACTCTGTATCTAGAGCCTCAACCAACTATGCCACTGTGACAACCAGTCCAAACTAATCTCCAGAAAGCCAAATAAACAAAAGGGAATCCAACTAGGACAGCTTGGCCACCAAATGAAAGCCTTCACCTCCAAAGTAGAAAAAAAGGCAATTCACTAATGCACTGCAAAAATAAAAAAAAGTTGAAAACATAATCACATCAGTGCACTTTTGTCCCAGTAAAAACATGGGACTTCATCAGAACATGTAAAAACATTTCTATTGTACCTATTTTAAATACCATACTAACTTGTCACATGTTTAACCTAACCAACTCAAAAGAACTATTAATTTTCTTTGGGTGGAGTATAATTTAAGAGTGAATGGTTTTAAATGTTACTTGACAGTATATTTTAAGTTAAAATTACAAACCTCTTTTAAATACATTTATATACACAGCATTACATAATTTATAAAAACAATATATGCCTTTAATTTCTGATGTCATATAAAATCAGCTGTGAACTTCCAACCAAATATATTGACTAAAAATAACAGCAACTAAAAAGTACATTCTGGTAAATCTATAGTGCTATTTAAGACATGCCACTGGATTCAATAAAGCCTACATGGTCGGTTTTCGCCATGTGTGCGTCACTGCACTGTGTGCACTTGGAGGTGGAAAGGTTTAGATTCAGTAAGCGCTGTGTAGCAGTACACACCACTGCAAATACAAAATAAACACCATGGCATGCTAATTGCTGCATAAGAAGCTGAATTACATGCTAATCAACCAAGACAACATGGTGGAGCTATTCAACAAGCTATAAAGCAACCGTGTAGACTACATGCTGGTGTTCCCCATGAATTCCAAAACTTTTGGAATACAGCCATGGAAAGGAGTCTACACTGACAGAATAAAAAGTAAAAGGCTTGAGATTTGTACAGAACTGACCTTAACATGTGACAGCATTAGACAGAGGCTGGATGCAACAAAAGGAGAGTAACAATAGCAACATAATCCCCTTTTCTGCCATAACAGAAATGCAGCTTTGCTCCCCCACCCCCAAATGAACAGTACACTTCGTAAGTAATGCAGACAGATAAAAGTGTGTGTGCTAATAAAAAAAATATATAAAAAAACATTAAATAGACTATTCATAGTTACATGTCAACATATGCAATATGTAGCTAATGAAATGCAGGCATATAATCTAAAACTCAGTACTCCTCTATGCAGATATATACTAAAGTAATATCCTCACATATGTGTTCAACACATAAACAGTTTAGCCCCCCTTCAGTTTCCCTAGCTACACAGTTGCTGTCTGGTGTAGATTCAGGGCTATCAGCACAGTGAAGATACAAATGAGGTCTGAACTCATTAGAATTACTGAATCCCAAAAAAATGGATCCCCTTGAGTTTAATGGCAGGCAAATGTGAATGCTTACATTAGGTGGGTGTGTCAGGTTAGACTTATAAAGTGTTACATGTGCATCTGCCAAGGCTGGAAATGCAAGTAAGCAGCACACAATTCACAGGTTCTGTTTAATTAGCATCCAGCCTCCTCTTCATTTGTGTGCAAATTGTGTTTTCTCTGTCAGTTTTTTGTTATTATTTCATTACTTTTTCCTGGCCATTGTTTGAGCAATGCTGCACTTATAGCAATCATGCACAATGGAGAAATGAATGGAAGGTTTGGCTGTGCTTATCTTGTTTGCACAGCATTGTGCAATGGGCAAAAGGGAGACCTTAAGAATGATTAGTAAATAAGGGATTGCGATGTAACTATTCTAATGGCAGCATTGCTAAAGTATGACAGTTAGTATTGAGTCTGTAGAATACAACTGCTACTTAACTGATTCTTTGGCAGCAGGTGGTAATGCAGTTAATGCAGTGATATGTTCCTTTTTGGGGCAAATGGTACTGGGTTAGAATGCAACTGAATCTAACACTGTTAAGTTCTTTCATATTACCTTTGCTATGCATTGGTGTGTGATGAACACTGTCTTGGAATAATGCATTAAAGAAAAGAAATGGGGAAGATAGGACAGTGGAAAATGGGGATGCTAAAGTCTGACAGTTAGTACTGAGTTTCTGGAATACACGTAACTACTTAACTGACTCAGTGGGGGCACATGTTAATGCAGTTAATGCAGTGACACATTCTTTTTTGGGGCCAGATGGTACTGGGTTTGAATACATCTGGATCTAACACTTTTAAGTTCTATAATATTAATGTTACTGCACCTTGGTGCATGATGTGCACCATCATACAATAATACATTAAAGAAAATAAATGGGGAAGATAGGACAGTGGTGAAATGGGGAGCAAGCAGGGTGAAGAACTAATAGAAAGCAATACAAGAATGTGCAGGAGGAAGGTAGGAAAGAACCATAGTTATCCATATCTTCAACGGTAAAAACTGATAATATATGCAGAATATTAGCTAAATTTGGACTGTCGCCTCCAGACAGAGGAGTAACCACAACACAATCATGTTGTATAGCCAATTGGAATGAATCAAGTGTGACAAGAAGGCACATGTGCATAATGGAGAGCTATGTATGGGACAATTTTTTTTTTTTTTGTGGGACAGGTGCCATTTTTTTTGAGAGACAGATGAATGTTGGGGAAGGGACTTAGGTATATCTGGGCTTGGTCAGTCAGGTGGGGGGAATTGCAGACAGACAAGACAAACAAGACAAGATACAATGATCGTGATGGACACAAGAGGTTGGTGGACACCATGGATGGGGTGAGAGTGGGGACATCCAGGACCCATGGTCATCAAGCTGGGTGACAGAATTGAGTCCTCTTCCACTGGACTGTCATCACTGTCACCTCACTCCACCCCTAGCTGGAGTGCTCGATGTCTCCTTCTCCTCCTCCTGGTCCTCCTGGAGGGAGAGCAGCCCCTCCATCTGGCATAAGCATACACCAACAGTGCAGTTCAGCACAGATGATAAACTCACCACCTCTGCCATTGCTCTGAGAGGGAATCACTGGACCATCCTCCAGGACAGGATGACATGAGGGGGCAGGAAGTGCAGAGGCAGCAGAGTTGGTACTGCCAGGTTGGATCCCAAATGAGTTAGGCAGTGGTGCCAAGACCAGAGGAGTGGGGGCAGATAGATCCTGTAGAACAGGCCTACCCTGCTGTGCTGTGGAGCATTTTGTGATGACGTACACATGGATGACATGGACACATTTTGACGACACATACTATAAAACAAAAAAAAGATAAGGGTTGGAGTAGAGAAAAAAAGAGATAAGATTAATACCTTCATATATAGCATACAATGCATTAATACAATTATTTGACTGTATTATCTTAACTTTTACTGTTAAGACTACCACCCCTAACAGATAACTATTACTTTTAAGACTACCAGCTCCTAACAGATGCACACTCTATGGCAGATTGCAGCAAGTACTCCTTTACATGTGCATATATTGCACATATGCATGTTCCAATTATACAGATTACAGTTTACAGCAGGCATGTGTGCCACTGGTATAGTGCTTTAGCTTTAAACCTTTAATTTACACATAATTGAAGAATGAACAGTATTGTATACTTGGGAAGTGTGGTATTTGAATCCACAACCTCTAATGTCTAATATTGTTCTCTTGGTTTGTGCTACAGACTAATGCATGCATACTTGCTTTTACAGTTGAGATATGCATGCTCAATTTCATGCAACTGCATAAAATACCAAACAAGCTATCCTTAACTATTAATGTTACAAAAACACTACTCTTCTGCTGCATACATACCACATGCCTCCCTCATCCACACCAATATTACACAATGTGATGCCTACATTGTTCACCACTGTGGGGGATACCAGTGGCACTGGTCACAACCTGGGCCAGACTATCTCAAGCCTCTGACTTATACTGGGACCCAGAATGGTCCCCTGCAGCAACCATGCACTGTGGTGTTTCACTAGGAGTGTAACAAAAATCTTGGACTCCTGGACACCCCATCTCTGAGCCCTAAATCTCACACCCCATCCACTAACACCTGCCATCTCTATCATGGATTGGGCAATGGAGAATGATGGTTCCCCACCAATTCCAGTTATTGCATTTACTGGGAGTCTACACACTGTTTGAAAATGTTGCACACTGCTTACCACTGAAGAAGCATGGCGTGCGGTGGCAAGCGGTGTGCAACAGTGGCAGGTAATGCAATTTCAAGGTTATTTGATATGCAGGACGTTGTGTATGTGTGCTTGACAAATGTGAAGGTCATGGCAGTCCAGACAGCAGAAATGTACTTACAAGGATATAGTACACAGTGTACCCACAGTCATACAAGGATATAGTACAGAGTATACCCACAGTCATGCATTTGATAATAAACGTGATAATACATAGATAAATAACTGACACAATATTAGTGTCTCAGCCCTCATACATATAATTAATATCATGTACACCATGTCAAGTGTTATAAGTGAGAATGACTATAATGGGGAGTGTGATAACAGTAAAAGTGCATGGAATACGCTGTATTTGAACCCATGACCATGTGTATGGTAGTCCTACACTAACACCTGTTGCCACAAGAAAGTTGAAATAACAGCAGTTCATGTTTTAATTCATTGCTATAATCTGCAATGTCACAACAGTGAAAAAATGCATGTGCTGCATTAGAACCCAGGACCATCATTACTCCAGCCCTACACTTATACCTGCTGACACAGACAATAGCTTTGAATGAATGTATCCAGTTTCTATTTTGGCAGTCTACTTTCTGGGTGGTCCAATAATCCAGTTTGCTTTGTGCAAATGAGATAAGCACATCCAAGCCTGACATTTTTTCTCCAGTTCCCATGTTTGTACTATGCGGCATATCATGCAAATGGTGGCTAAAAAAAAAGAAAAGAAAAAAGAGAGAGGAAAAAGGGGAAATAGTTGAAATGAGGAAAAGCAATCTATGATATACACAATAGAAAATGCTACTACACATGAGATATTTCTATATATGTATGGGCTTCAACTCTAACACCAATGTACCTTCATAAAACTGGAGGGGTGCCTTATCCCTCTTTGCCACACAAACAGCTTTTCAGCAAAGAACTGAAGTCATTCTTCATATGACCAATTGAAGCAGAACATACACTGATATCAAACCGTAAACTATTTGTACATTTATTAAATTTATTAGATTTGGACATAGTGCACTTAATTATCACACAACCTATTATGATTATTGCTTGAAAATATATAGCTCTGCCTTATCTTTTGGTGTTTCTTAGTCATTCATCAGTTATCTGACCAGTACTCTGACACATGCAGTGTGTAAGCCATTCTAAATCATTGGCCTTAAAATGTATCAGGATATTAACTGGGAATAATATAATATGCAGTTGCCAACAACTGAAGGGCAAGTTGGATGGCGCAAACAAGCACAGAATGCACTTTGGGGGAGCAAAGGTGAGTTACTGTCATGGCACATACAAGGGTGCACTGTCCTTTTGAGGGGGAAACAAAACTGAGTTACTGTTATGGTACAAACAAGAATGACTGTTCTTTTTTGGGGGGAGCAAAGGTGAGTTACTGCTATGCCTTGTTTTTCATTCTGCAAGTTGTTTGATCATGTGAGGGTTGTGAAGTCAGAAACTGCAATGTGTATCATTGCTTTCTAGCTTCTCTCGTTAATGATTTTCCAGTACAAATATATGGTGCTAAACTGAGGGCATGCATTGAGTATCATTACTTTTTGAAGTTATCACTGTGTGACTCTTTGATGCCTGAGGCCTACTACTTACTAATGGGCCACATATAAGTCAAATAAGTCTCTGCTGTCACATGTTTAGGTAATTTCTGTACAAATCTCCCACCCTTTACTTGCATACTGTACCAGGTAATGAAATACAAGGATACACCATAATATTATTAAGCAATACACTCCAGGTTCAGGACTTACTTTGTAAATCCATCAGTTGCCATAGTGTTAGTTCAGGGCTGACTCTGTCTGATGCAAGCAGTACACAGCCAATATATGGGGAGGTAAAGGTTGTGTGAGTTGCCTGGCATCAATATTACTATATGTATGTGAGTAAGAGGAAGGTTTTAGGCCTCTAGTGATGAGCGAGTATGATATGCATTGTCTCTTAGCCAATTCAAGGGCATACTGAGTATGCCTATATCTGCCTAGACCCACAGCAGCTAGTGGTTGCCCCCTGACTCCTTATCTGGTAACATTGCCAGTGGTGGTGGGATGTGTGCTCCTTCCCCTTGTTGATTCTGCTGAAGCTGTTTCCTCTGGATTATGTTGTGTAGCATGGCACATACTTTGAAGATTTCTGTACATGACCGTGGATTGTACTGCAAGGCTTCCTCAGATGTATTTATGCACTAGAACTATGACTTCAGCAGCTCAAACACACACTCTATTTTATTTCTGGTTTGAGCATGTGCCTCATTATGGCATTCATCAGTGGGCGTGTGTGCATTTCTGATGGGTACCATTAGCCACAGTTCCAGTGCATATCCTGCATCCCCCAGTAAATGACACTGTTGGATATCCCCCTAGTATACATCTGGTACAGTTGGAAGGTATGCCAGATATGTGAGTTATGGTAACTGCCAGGGTTGCCAGCACACACGTTCATGATTATTCCCTTTGCATTACACATGATTTGGCAGTTGATAGAGTGGTAACCCTTTCTGTTAATGTAGAGCCTACCCTGTTCCTCAGGTGGTCTCTTAACTTCTATATGAGTGCAATCTATGGCATTCAGCACTTCAGGGTAGTGAGCTACCTGATAGAACTGTTGCATATTTCTTGCCCTTTCCTCAGAATTATGGGGAAATATATTTGCTCATTGGCATGTTGGAGCATAGCATCCAGGCATTTGTGGAGGATCCTGGATGCTGATGCCTGTGACACCCCCAGCATGCCCCCTGTTGGTCTTTGAAAGGTACTTGTAGCTAAGATTTTAAGGGCTACACATACCTGAGTTTCCACTGGGATGGATTCCCCTCAGTTGGCTTTTGCTCTGAGTTGTGGGCAGCAGAGGTTGCAGGGCTCCTGGAATGTGTCCCTATCCATCCTCTACAGTGCTCTACAATTTCCACATCATGTAGGTTGTGAAAAGTTAAACTAGGCCTGAAAACTCTTCTCCTTCTTGGCCTAGGCCTGTTGGCATCAGCAGCAGCATTGACTTCAGCCTCTAGCACATGCAAATGGATTAAAGCAGAAGCAGCCCCTAACATTCTGTCTGTGTAGACTTGCCATGTCTGTAATCCAAAAGATTTGAAATCTACAGGAAAAAACAGCATGGAGTCTACATATATGCTTTATAACTTGTTGAATAGCTCCAGTGTGTTGGATTGGTTGATTAGCATGCAGTTCAGTTGCTTATGCTGTAATTAGCATCTATGAAACACAGACAAAGAAAGATGTAATAATTAATAATCTACACCATATAAAAAGGTAACCCTGCAGCTAGCCAAACTGATGTTGAGGAGAGTTATATATGTTTGGAGGACTGCAAAAATGCTTCTTCTTCAGGATATATCTGTACAGAGGAGTATTGAACATCAGCAGGTATGCTCCCATTTTGCCATCTACATACATAATGTGAAGCAAAGGCATTTACACTTTTATCTGTATGCATTAGTTAGAAGTGCACTGATGGCATGGGCATGTTTGTCAAGTCATTTCAGAGCTACACATGATTGGCAATACATGAAAATGGAATGCAGTGTCATAAATATGTACAAATGTTTCAGGGATAAAGATGTTTTGTTAGAAAAATTTGTAATTTCCCTGTTATTTTATAGGGAGGAGCAAAGGTGAGTTGCAGCTATGGCACAAACAAGAATAGACTGTTCTTTTGTGGGGGGGGGGCATAGGTGACTTAACTGTTATGGCACAAACAAGGATGTGTTTCTCTTGTTACTGTCCTTGTTTTGCATCCTGCCTGCTTTAAGTATTTTTCATCTCTAGACTGTTTTATGTTTCTCCAGTGGGTAATATTGACTGGCTACCTTTTCTGTTTTATCTGGAAACAGTTATTTTGTAGTTATGTGATACTTATGTGTATTATACTTCTGTTCTCTTTTGGGACACTTACAAGTATGCCATTCAGGCATGTCAATCCATGATGACTCACCTTCACTGATGCAGAAAACCAAATTATCATGGACAGGTTTCAGCAACATGGTGCTTTCCTCCTGAAAGGGGACAGGGAGATATGGCATCCATGATGCAGTAACAAAAGGCACAACATGGCCATCCATATAAAACAGGGTTTATCACATCAAGCTTTCGAGATGAAACTCTTTCAAGAATAAATCAATACATTAAAACCACAGAACAAATAAATAACACCAGCAAATCAAACAACACTAATCATAGACACATTATATAATTAACTAAATAAGTCCCTCCCAAGACATTTACTTAATTAAAAAACTTCACAGAAGCACTATAATCAACTTAATAATACATTTCATTTTATTGCAACCTAGAATGCTTCATAAAATATATATAGCATTCTAGCTAACATAAGCCTGTCTTAATTTCAAAATAGGTTTAATACTATTAGTTTTATTAAGCCCTGGATGAACATCAGACCTAAAAAGGTTTATCCATTTGTATCCTGCCCCTTCTGTCGTATTCACAATATCTCCTCCCCTCTTATTCTTAAAAAACTCTCTGTAATATCCTCAATATGAACACATGCTCATTCCCAAACTGTAAAATACGCTTACTAAGTGGATTTGTCTCGACCCCTCTTCTTATCTCAGATAAGTGGGAGGCAATACTCTCCTTAAATTTACAGTTGTTTTTTCCAATATAAAGACATAAACATTTCTCACAATTGGTCAGGTAAACTAAGTTCTCACTGTTACACATCCCAAATGCCTTAAAACTAAATTTAGCTTGTGTAATGGGGATGTATAAATTCTATTTCCATATTAATGAACTTACAGAAAGTACAGTTATAACAAGGGTCTGTACCTTTATTAAACCTAGATATTCTTCGTGTTTACCAAAATCTTTATAACAGAGAAGTTGTTTTAAGTTCTTCTCTTTTTTCTATATAAAATAGGGCCTTTCTCCTACTAACTTCCTAACATTAACATCAGAACTTAAAACAGTCCAATTCCTTTGAATTATAGATTGAATCTGTCTGGAGTATATATTATATTTCATCATATACCCAATTTTATTAAATCCAACTTCCCTTATGGAGCTAGCATTATGGGCAGTATTATCTTCATCCATGATGCAAATATGGCAGCAGATTGTCCAAAATGTGAATGCTGTGGGAGGCCATGACAGGACATACAAAAAGGTACACCAGAGGGCCACTGACATGATCACAACTGCATGCAGATGAGCAGCTGCAGAGGCCATGACCAAATGGCTACTGGGGGAGGGCCTGCTAGGGAACCACCACTAACCCACAATGGACAGTTCCTAGCCAATATCAGAGATCTAGACAGTTCCCAGGTGAGTACAGTACAGCATGTACTGGATGTGGGAATAACACATTCTGGATGTGAGTGCAACAACTTCTGATACAGCAAACACATCCCAGGATGAGCTTCCAGGTAGGCTTTATTAGTTGAATACTGCTGTATAGTAAAACAATTGAAATGAATAAGTTAATTCTGTGTCACGTGTCTTTTTTTTGGGGGGGATTGAAGATTACTACTATTATAAGCTTAGGTTGGAGTTGTCAACCAAGATCTTGTTGAACATAGACTTAATGCACACATAAGGGGGTAAATGTATTACCCCTTGTGTTACTGTTAATTGTGATGATGTTGTCCTCTTGTTTAACATTTTCCATAACCATCTGGACTATAGAGCAGTATGTCTTCTGCAGATGGTAAGTCAAATATTTTTATGTCAGTACTGCTGAGCAATTTAAAGAAATACTGCAGTGCATGATTTTGATCTCAGACTTGTGTGTATTACTGTACTAGCTCTAATAGTGGCAGCACTGTTAGTTTGTTAGCATATACTGCACTATGGTAGTGCAGGTATTAATGTATTCTCATGCTTCTTGCTTTTTATCACAGGTGATCATGACAGTGGGAGTGGGAGTGTGAGCCCTGTGTCGCCTGATGTCAGTGTATCAACAGAATCTGATGATGATGGTGACCAAACTGAGACAGAGTCGGGGGAGGGGTGCAGAGGTTGAATCTGACACAGAGGTTGATATATAGCCATCCCCTGCATTTCCACTGGGCACAGCAAGTAGGTATATGCATGCCTAGTCCACTAAGCCCACAGATATTGGACAGGTGGAGAGCGAGAACATTGATCAGGGAAGTATGGCTACTTCTGCTTCAGTGCCTTTTTAGTCTGTCCATAGCCAAAGTGTGGGTGAGGTGCCACACAGAAGGATTGACAGGGGTGCTCAGAGGGGCCTGCTGTCCCTCCTCCACCTAGTGCACATGTTACTTTTCAGTATGTTTAAGGCCATCATGGAGGCAAAGGCACATTCCTATAGGTGCTCCAGACAAACAATCAGGGTTGTGGATGTGGCACAATTTGACATGTCACTGTCTACACCGTGTTGCTCTATCACTGGATCAGATGAATGACACATTGGAATGAGGGGTGTATGTGATGGACCGAGGAGTGTCTGTCATGGAACAAGCAGGGTCTGTGATGGAATGTCTGCAGGGATGGGAATGGCATCCTCATGTTCGTAGGTCAACAGCATCATCTGCTGTCAACCAATGTGGGCATGCCTGATCACACTTCCATAGTGGCAGTACTTCCACTGCTCCATCAGTGAATGTGCTGTCCAGACCCAGACATGGCAGGCCACGTAGTCATACTCCTGGGCATCCCCATGAAGGGAGTTCATCCAGCAGACATCAGTCACATTTAGGTAGCAGCACTGCATCTAACCATGGGTGTTGAGGTGCCAGTGCAACTCCTGGCAGAGCCTGTTCTCATGGTTGGGGCCAACAATGATGAACTGCCTCCTCTACCATGCATGGCTCACACCTATCTGACAGACCCAGATGTAGAGGAAGATCCCTACAAACACACACACACATCAGTTACTCATTTTGTCTCACTGGCCATTTGTTGTTTTATCCTAATGTTTTCCTTCTTCTCCATCTACTCACACACATTTACTAAACTTTTGTGCCAGCCTAGGCTTCCTGCCCCCCAACACAACACTCTGTGTAAGTGATAATAACTGTGCCATGTCTCTATTTTCTATCTTTTGGATTCAGGCATACAAAAGCTGTGTCTGATGCTCAGGGTACATAGCTAACTTAGTGCTTAGTATATCTGCATTTGTGTTGTTAGCTACTCACTGTACCTTTGACTTACATTGAACTTGGAAAGTTAGAAAGTTGATAGCATCAAATGTTCGCAACTGTATAGTGAATGCTCTTGTAAGGGTTGTGAAATCAGAAACTGCAATGTGTATCATTACTTTCTAACTTCTCCCTTTAATGATTTTCCAGGACAAATGCATAGTGCAAATCATAAATCATGCCATCATATTCAGATCTTAGGGTTATATGACACTACTGTAGTCAAACCAGATCAGAACAGTAATACAGTATAATGCTCTCTTTTGCATTTACCTCACTAGATACATGCAACAGCTGGAGAGACCACAGGGCTTTCTCAGCAAGGTAATACAGAGCCTACAAACCATGCCATGATGTATGTGAATAGATTAAAAGCCATGTCACCGTAATCTGCCTTGTATAGGATGAGGTGACGTCTGCCTGACCTCTAGACCAGTGTCTGATAATGCCCTGGTGGGATGACTGCATACCCAAACATCTGCTATAGTTGATGACATCAGCAGTGTCTGCTGAGAATATGGCAATAACAGTGTCCCACATGTTGCGATAAAAGGCTCTCTGTAATGTCAAGCAACATCACGCACACTCACATTTGACTGCAGTGAGAATAGAACCCCTACCTATCTAAATACACAGACTACCGATCACACTACGTAACACAAGCAGCACTGCACAAGTCTGAATTTTGCAAGGCTGCAGGTGAAGTTATAGTACATGACATCAGCAGGCCATGTGTGAAACAAGATGTTATTAGGCTTGCATAGTTTCATAGCTTCATAGGTTCATACCAGGCTACTACCATAATGGCCCTAGGTGCATAGGTTCATAGGAGATTATTAGCCTAATGGCCCTAGATCCTTTTCAAGCCTAGCAAAGTTGTACCATTGTTCCCTTATACACCAAGATATGTAGCCCATATTTGCGAATCCATGATCAGCACTGATTGCCCAGTCCAAGAGAGACATAGGTGAAACTCCTAGGGTAAATTTACAATTTCCCATCCAATTGTCCAAGTTATGTTTAAATAGGGTCATTGAGAAGCTCGGTTTCATGTGAAATGGCAGTTTGTTCCATAGCAGTGGCAAACTCTGGGAGACATATCTGTCTCTCCAGCATATCCTGTTGATGTCGCAGGCTAGGTTAAGGTTCCTACAGTGAGTGAGTCTTATCCCATTTGATTTACAGATGTGCAGCATTTCCAGAAGACAGAGCTCAAGAGTGCTCTGTAAGCCAGGCACATGTCACCCCTCAGCAGTCTATATGATACAGAGTGCACTCATGGAGCCTTCAGTCTCTCCATGTAGGTCATGCATTGAAGCCTGTGGATTTTTTGGGTGAGAAACCTCTTAGGTTTCTCCAGCTGCTGCAAGTGTCTGGTGAGATACGTGCAAAAGGAAACATTGTACTCTATTACTGGTCTGATGAGGGATGAGTACAGTGGATTAATAATATCCTTAGTCTTGGATGCTATGCCCTTACTATGAGGTGTGCAACATAAAAGCCCTTCCTTACCACTGTGGGCATATAATGATCAAAGCTGACATTGCTATCAACCTGATAATAGTGGATTTTTTGGGTTAAGTTTAAGACTGTGGTTTTTGGAAACAATCATTTATGTACGTAAGCCCATTTTGTAGTATGTTGACATTGTCTGGGGATTCAATGATTGCACACAGTTTGCAGTTGTCAGTGAACTTGGTGAGCCACAAGCCATCTGTTATCACCTGACACCTGAGTGGGGGATTGTGTCTAAGCCCTTGGCTAAGTCCAGATAGGCAGTATGTACTGATTTACCTTCATCCAGTGCTTTGGTGACACTCTTGAAGAATGCCACTAGGTTTAACAGGCATGATCTGTGTTAACAAAGCCAAACTGGGTCAAGTCAAGAGTTTGAAGGTCACCAATGTTCTTGTTGATAAGGTTCAACATGATTCTCTCCATGGCCTTACAGACAAGTCTGGTCAGTATTATGGGACTATAGCTACCCAAGTCGATTGAGGAACCGCCCGCTGTGCAAGGGGATTACAGATGCTGTTTTCCACTCTGATGGGACAAAGCCAATAGTTAGACTGTGGTTGAAGAGAGTACCCAGTGGTTCTTGCCTTATAACATTTAGTAAGCAGTCTGGGATGTTGTCTAGTCCCACAGAGGCTGTATTTTTGGCCTTGGCAAGTGCAGCTATGACCTGTTTTTTGGAGAACTGGTGACAGGTATGGTTTGGTGTATGACTGCTGGAGACAGGGGTGTGAAATTTATTCCAAACATGTCTGCTAACAGGTTGGTGATGTCAAGTTCAGTATGACTGGTAACATCCACTATGAATTTGGTGCAAAGCTGGGCCTTCCCTTTTAGATTTCAGACATAGCTAAATAATGCGTTGTGATCATCCTTAGCTATGGATGCTAATTTAGTTTTGTAATTAGCTTTAGACGACTTTACAAGATATCTTAGGTTCATAGGCTGGTACTATGCTATCGGCCCTAGGGCCTATACAAGCCTAGCCATAACAATTCCCTGGATATTTCTTCCAGCAATATTTACTTCCCTGGACCCCTGTCTAGCAGGGCAACTGACATGATCCCCGGGGTGAATTTCCCATCTCCCATGGTTCCTTTTGAAGAGTGCCAAGAAGGTGCTCTGCTTGACATGTATGTGCAGTCTATTCTAGAGTATGGGGAGTATCTGGGTCAGGAACCTATCCCTCCAGCATGTTTTGTTCATTGTGATGACAGGGTTTAGATCCCTGGAGCGTGTGGCTCTGAGGGATTGGGATTTCTTTATGTGGAGCATGTCCAACAGCTCAGGGTTTGACATGGCTTTGTATGTTAAGCAGAGATTGCCTCTGAGTAGACGATATGCCACAGAGTATAGCTGAAGTTTTTTTAGATGGTCAGTATAGGGCATCTGCTTTAGGCCTGTGATTCTTTTAGTGGGGTATTTCTGCGGCCTTTCCAGCTGTTGCAGATGTCTTGTGAGGTACATATCAAACGGGATGTTGTACTCTATAATGGGTCTAATGAGGGATGAGTACAGTGGGACAATGACCTCCTTTTTTCTGGATGAAAAGCCCTTAGTGATCAGGATTTCTTGACTGTTGTGGCAATGTGGTTATCAAAGATGAGACCACTGTCCACCTATGTCTCTTATCAAACTTTCAGGGTTTAGTGTATTGCCACCTATGTGGTAATTCATGAGTACATATTTTTTCCCAAAGGGGAATAACTATACATTTCTTGGCATAAAGCTTGATCCCATGACTCTGGCACCAAGCATCTGTTCCTGTAAGGCCCTTTTGTAGAATATCCACATCATTTGGGGATTCAATAATGGTTCCCAGTTTGCAGTCATCTGCAAACTTTTTTAGCCAGAGTCCCTTAGTGTTGGCCTGTACGTCAGCGAAGTAGATGCCAAAAAAGAGCAGTCCCAGGACTGAAACCTGAGGTACTCAACTTGTCACTTGTCTGGAGCTGAATTTGGAGTTGGTTACTTTTACAGTCTGGGTTCTGTGAGTACGAATGACGTAGGGATTTATACTCAGCTTAGTAAGTTTATCTTACTCACAAAAAAACAAGCTGCCCTTGTCCAAGCTTGTTCAAGCTATGGAGAGTGTTCTTCTGCTGAAACTGTTCCCTCTAATTCCTGGACATTAGTTTCTTTCTCTTGTTGTATAATCTATTTATGCTAGATGTCCACCAGGGCAGCTTGTTTTTTTGTGAGTAAGTTTTGATCCATTCTGGTACAGCTAAGTCAATACACTTGTAAAGGTGTGTATACAGGGCATTTGTGTACACATAGGAGTCTTTACTGTCACTGGTGGCAGAAGGTTTGAAACTATTTATGCCATTGCTCAAGAGGCTATAGTTTGCTTTGAAGAAACTTTTCAACCTATTGGATCCTGGAAGCGGGGGGGGGGGGTCAGGTACAATTGTTACATTAAACATGACTTATTTATGGTCAAACCTTACCAGGGAGGGTGTTACACATGGGGTGGTGCAGCAATCTCCCATGTTGGTGAGTAGTAGGTCAAGGACATTCTAGCCCCTTGTGTGGGTGCGGACTAGCTGTTCCACAGCATTTGTGTTTACAAAGTGCAGGAACCTTAAGGCAAGCATCTTTGAGCTCATATATGATTCCAATCGATGTAAGTATAGTAAAGTCACCCATGCCTAGGGTGCTTGGCTGTATTATGAGTAACTCAAGTAGGTCCAGGAAGGCACTGTGTGGTTTTTATGATTTATGTTGGTGGACCTCTGGCTGCCAATGATGTGGAGGGGTCTTTCCTACAGCTAGTTGGACATGGAGTAACTCTAGGGGTCATACTGCTTAACCAGTCTTGAGGTGTATTTATCTTTTATGAAGATAGATACACCTTCTCCTTTGGTTCTTTCACGTTCATTTTGTGCCCTGAATGTGTGAAAGGCATTTTAGCTTTTCATGACTGGAGTAGTCTCTGCGACCCTAAACCATAGCTCTCTCACTGCACAAACATCAACATCTTCCCAAGTAAGTAGTGTTTCCATTGAGTGTAGTTTCTGATTTACACTCGTAGCATTAAACAGCATAACCCTGAGTTTGTCTTTTGATGATATTTTTACATAAGGAATTTTGGTTTAATGACATTGCCTAAAAAAGGCATTATGGGGGAGGCAAATACCTTGGCCAGTAACTGAAAGGCAAGAGGTGACAGATGAAGGCCATCCCTGGCAAAGCAGCATGGTCTGTTAACCATGCTAAGCCAATTGTTGAAGGCAATAATTCTTTTGTTGGTATTGAGGCATCATCCTTGTGGAGGTAGAATGCTGCTTAGGGCTATGGACATACCTGTCTGGGACACATAATCTGAGAGCTCAGTCATATCTCTCTTCATATAGTCCAGTAAGGTATGTCTCAAGTCATTTACTCCAACATAGAGTATGACAGATGTGTAACTGTGCTTGTTGTTGACAGACTTGAGTGTGTGCATGACTTTGCAAAACATGGCACCTGACAGGCAGCTGACCGTGACTTTCTACTTGTACAACCTGCTGAGGGAGACATCTGTGTTTCTCACTATGGATTCACCTATGACCAAGACATTGGTTTTCAGGTGTTTTGCCTTAAGGGCTTAATGGGTGACACATTGATACATTTGTTTTTATGTAGTGGGTTCCATTGGGACTGTAATGTGTGCAGAAGGTTTACATCTGCGAGGTCTCTGCTTTTTTGGTAAGCTTCTAATGAGTACCTTTGCATATGTGGGGTTATGTATTGTGTACTTGTTTTTTTAAGGAGGTGAAGTTTGTGTGCTAACAACCTCTTTGATATCTGTTCTGTTGTTACCTGAGAGAGATAGCATTTATTCTAGATTCACTGTATAGTTGCATCTCTCACATATTGTATTTGTAAGTTTTAGGAGTACATGGTTGTCAGTATACATGAGGCAATAGAAGCCTAGCTGTGTAAAAACACAAGTACCCTTATTAAGCATATTTAGACGGTCATTGTTAGCAGAGTGATTTTGTGATCAGCAACAACTGGGACTGTCTATGAGAGACATAGGTGCCACCCCAGAGGTGACTTTACAATCACCCAAGGAGTGGTGAAGGTTGTGCTTGAACAGGGTCATTGAGGAGCACTGCTTCACATGCAGTGGGGGCCTATTACAGAAGAGTGTGAATCACTGGGGGCTACATCTGTCTCCCCAGCATGTTCTGTTTATGTAAGATGCTAGGTTGAGAACCTCAGCCAAGTTATTCTTGCCCATTTGATTTGCATCTCCAGTAGGGCAGGGTCTGAGACTTCTCTGTAGGTCAGGCATAGGTCACCTCTCAGCAGCTTGCAGGATACTGAGGTCAGTGACAGGTCTTTTAGTCTTTCCATGTATGTGATGCTTGGAGGACCTGCATTCTCCCTGTCACAAACCTCCATTTTTTTATCCAATTGCTGCAGTTGTCTGGTGAGGTACAGATAAAAGGGAGCCTTGTACTCAATTAGTGGTCTGATAAGGGAGGAGTGCAACAGAACTATGACCTCTCTGGTCTTAGATGTGATGACCATATATATGAGATGAGCAACACCAAATGTATGTCTTACCACTATGGACACATAGTAATATAAGTGTAGATTGCTATGAGTATGTTTTCACAAGTCTCACAACACTGTGTTTGAGCTGAGAGGGATGGTATGTATATCATGATCTGCAGGAGTACTTCACTGCCAAAGGGGACAGTGAGGCATTGTTTGCTGTAAGGTTCAGTCTGTGAGTTTGTCACTGATTTGTCTCTGTCAGCCCCTTCTGTAATATGTCACCATCATTGGGGTAATCTATATAAGTGTGTCTGATTAACAATCATCTGCAAACATGGTAAACCACATGCCATCCACCATTGCCTGCACTTCAGGGAAGTATTTTACACACATTTGAGGGCCCAGCACAGATCCTTGGGATATTCCATTAGTATGTGGCTAGTGAGGGGGTGCAATCCCCAACTTTGACAGTGTGTGTTCTGTTGGTGAGCTAGTTGGCTATCTAGCTAGTATTGTTTGACTTAATTCCCAGATGGGGCATTTTCACTATGAGACATGAATGTGGGATATAGCCAAAGGACTTGGATAACTGAACACGGTATGATCCTGTTATCTGCCATCCAGGTCTTCAGAGTCAGTATCACAGAAGTCCATGAGGTTCAATAGGCAAGATCTATCCTTCACAAACACAACATGGGTCAACTCAAGTGTGCTGAAGGTCACCTATGTCCCTGTGGATAGGGTCCATGCTGATACCTTTGCTACCCTTGTAGATAAGACTTGTTAGGCTTATGGGCCAATAGTTGTAGTTCTGCATATTGCCAGATTGATGTGTATTGCATATGATACAACATTTGATATTACTTTCTGTAGTGGAGGTGATACATGTTTGGAAAAAGTACTGAGACACCATGGTTGAAGTGCTTGAAGGGTGCCAACAAATTGGTGTATTTTAAATATATGACATATAGTCAGGGCCCTCAGCTTGTAATGTTTCTATATGTAATTTCATGTCCGACAGTAAACTGTAGTAGTACAACATAATATAAACCTTTCCATAGCGCGAGTAGCAGGTTTGTGTGATGGTTAGCAAAGTGCATACACATGCAAGATACACTTTTGCATACTGCTAAGCACTGCACAAACACAAACCGCATTGCTAAAGTATGACAGTTAGTACTGAATTAGTGGAATACACCTGCTACTTAACTGACTCTGTGGCAGCAGCTGTTAATGCAGTTCAGCAGCTGTTAAAGCTGTTAATGCAGTGATACATTCCTTTTTGGGGCCAGATAGTAGCCAGATAGTGGGTTTGAATACAACTAAATCTAACACTTTTATGTTATTTCATATTAGTTACCAATGGGAGCTTCATGAGTTCCAATGTTCACAAATTTTGTTATGGGAAGTTAACTACTTATTATTTTCTAGTTTTTACTCATTGTAGACTGCATTTAAGATTTTTGGATGATATCTTCATCCTTTGGAATGTACCTGTAGGTGTTATAAATGACATTTTGAGTATATTAATAGTTCCACAATCTTTTTTTTTAAATGTACCCACAATTTTCAATTGGGACAAATCAATTATCTGGATACCACCACTTTTAAAATTTCAGGAGGTTTTGAATCCACCATTTACAGAAAACCCACCTGTTCAATCATGTTCAAACATGTTGTCCTCCATTTCATTATAAGAAAAATACTATAAAAGGACAGGTTGTGAGAATTGTCAGAATGACATCCAGCAAAGATAAAATTTTTAAGCAATTAAAGGTATTAAAAGAAATGTTCATAGAGAGAGGTTATCCAATGAAAATGGACTATTTTCAAGGTGAATTACCAACCTTACAAACTCTTTGGTGACTCTCCACTTTTTGTATAAAAAACAATGACTAATATGAAAAATTTATTGGAAAAGTTAATTTAAAATGATTGTGTGTTCAGTGCAAATACATTTGAGAGGATTTAGTTGTTCAGTTAGAAAATATTAGTAAAACCATGATTTCTTTTTAGCATTGCCGCCTCACAGCAAGAGGTTCTCCAGTTCGATCCTCTGCTGAGGTGCCTTCTGTGGGGAGTCTGCATGTCCTCCTTGTGGTCGCGTGGTTTTCCTCTGGGTGCTCTGGTTTCCTCCCACATCCCCAAGACATGCTGTAGGTGGATTGGACACTCTAAATTGGCCCTAGGCATGAGTGCATGCGTGTGTGTGTGCCTTCTGTGGAAGGTTGGGCGCTGGGCTGGCAACTAGACACCATACAAACTCCACTGCCAATCATGAGTGGACAGGTGATCCGCTGTGGCGACCCCTAACCGGGAAAAAGCTGAAAGAAGAAGAAGATGGTAATTGGAATAGCAACGGTTTGTTATATATAGCAATGTTTGCTTCCTGCCCAGCATTTTACATTGGGAAAACTGATTTTTAAGAAGTGGATTTATGAACACTGTTTGGATATCCAAAAGGTGAATCAAAACACTGCTTTGTATAAACACTCAATGAGCTGTGTTAACTTTAAGAAATGTAATGTTGGTATTATTGATACAATCCCATAGAATCCCAGTGGTGGAGCCTGGGAAAACAGGATAGAATACAGGGAATTGTATTGTCAGCTCAAGGTTAATGCCAATACCCCTCCAGGAATAAATGGCATATTGTCCATTAATCCTGTTTTGAAGCTTAGGGTAGCTAAATTATAAGGTGGTTCTAGAGTGCTTTTTAACATTTTTCAACATTTGTAATGTTTTTAACCTTCTTCAACATCTTTAACATTTTTAACATTTTAAGAGGCATTTATGATTTAAATACAGTTTTAAACAATATTTTAGATTAATTAATATTTGAGTAATAAATATTTAATTAAGCAGTTTTAAAAGGTATATTTTTATTACATATGTAGTTATTACTTTTATATTGTAAACATCTCCTTAGCACTTTAGATTTTTCTTCCAAGGTCATTTAACTTTAGTTGAAACAGGGTCATAATTTAGGATTCAGCAACAAACTGCCCTTTTTCATTACAAAAACTTTTTATTGTAAACATCTGTAGCACACAGTATTACTAAATAATTCCATGTCTTAAATAACACTATAGATTTACCAGGATGTATTTTTTAGTTGCTGTTATTCCTAGTCAGTATACTTGGTTGGAAGTTCACAGTTGATTTTATGTGACACCAGAAATTAAAGGCATCTATTATTTTTTATATATTATGTAATGATGTGGGTCTACTTCAGTAGACTGAAATGTCACATCAACGCATTTCAAAACATCGAGATACATCTGAAACTTCAAAACACTGAAACCAAATGTACCCGACTGTCAGTTACCCGTCCAGTACAGACAACAATGTAATGCAATGTAACGGATGCCTGCCGACCATCTCCAACAATAACAAACACCCATCCGAAAAAGTATCATCAGAATTAATAACAAATAAAAACATGTATATCATCTACAAACAAATACAAACACAGAAAATAACTTGTCAATTAAACCACCCACTAAACAAAATGGAAAACACAAGCAAAACCCAATGAATATTCATGTCAGTAATCACAGCACTGACATGAATATTCAATGGAAAATCATACATAATGACAATGACAACTAAAAATTTCCAAACAAAACGTTAATGCGGGGGGGGGGGCTGCACCCCCCCAATCCCCTCCAACTTAAATATACCCACTCTGGGATTGCACTGCAGTGCGGACGTGGATGGATTTCCCATTTTGCTCAACTCAGACTGTCAGTATTTCGAACGTTCAGTGTTCTGAATGTCAGCAATATTGAGTTTAACTCATGTGAAACTTTGGACATGTGGTCTCGGTATTTTGAAATTCATTGATGTGGCATTTCAGTCTATTAAAGTAGACCCAATGATGTTTATATAAATGTACTTAAAGGAGCTTTGTAATTTTCACAACTTAAAATATACAGTCAAGTAACATTTAAAACCAAAGGTTCATAGGTAGGCACTAGGCTATCGGCCCTGGGGCCTATACAAGCCCAGCCAAAAAGGTACCCTGGCTTTTGCCACCCAAGAAAATTATTTTTCTGTGCCACTGTCGAGCAGAGCCACAGAGGTGATCCCCGAGGTGAATTTCCTATTCCCCATCCAATCATCAAGATTTTTCTTGAACAGTGCTAATGAAGAGCTTTGTTGGATATAGATAGGTAGTTTATTCCAGAGTATGGGAAGTCTCTGGGACAGGAATCTATCCCTCTGGCATGTTCTGCTTATTGTGGTGACAAGGTTTAGGTCCCTAGAGCATGTAGCTTGGAGGGATTGGGATTTCTTTAAGTGGAGCATGTCCAAATAGCTCTGGGATTGACATAGCTTTGTATGTTAGGCAGTGATCACCTCTGAGTAGGCGATATGCGACAAAGTAAAGCTGGATTTTTTTATACGGTCTGCATAGGGCATCTGTTTGAGGCTGGTAATCCTTTTTGTGAGGTATTTCTGTGGCCTTTCCAGTTGTTATAGATATCTTGTGAGGTACATACCAAAAGGGACATTGTACTCTATAATGGGTCTAATGAGTGACGAGTAGAGGGGAACAATGACCTCTTTTTTTTCTGGATGAGAAACCTTTTGTGATGAGGTGTGCCATGTAGAAGGATTTCCTGACTACTGTGGCAATGTGATTATCAAAGGAGAGACTACTGTCCACCTGTGTCCCAAGGTCTTTTATCACACTTTCGGTGTTAAGTATACTACCGCCTATGCTGTAGTTCATGGGTACAGTGGTTTTACCAAAAGAGATGCAATGCACTTTTTGGCATTGAGCTTGAGGCCATGGCTTTGACACCAGGCATCTGACTCAGTGAGGCCCTTTTGTAGGATGTCCACATCATTAGGAGTTTCGATTATGGCTCCTAGTTTGCAGTCATCTGTGAACTTCATTAGCCAATGACCTTCTGTGTTAGCCTGTACTTCAGAGAAGTAGATACCAAACAGGAGAGGACCCAGGACTGAACCCTGTGGTACTCCACTTGTCACTGGTCTGAAGTCAGATTTGGAGTCTGCTACTTTCACAGTGTGGGTTCTGTCAGTGAACCAGTTGGCAACCCATCTTGTGACATAGGGATTTATACCTAGTTTAATGAGTTTATCTATAATTCCAGAGTGAGGGAGGGATGGTGTCGGAAGTCTTGGCAAGATCTAGATAGGCTGTGTGAACCACCTTACCCTTGTCTACGGCTTTGGTGACTGCTTCAAAGAAGTCTATCAGGTTTAGGAGACATGATCTGCCTTTTACAAACCTGAACTGGGTGGGGTCCAGAGTTTGGAGATTACCATTGTCTTTGTTTATAAGTTCCATGATGATATGTTCCATGGCCTTGCAGACCAGGCTCATCAGGCTAATGGGGCGGTAGTTCCTAGGGTCTGTGGTGGCTCCCCCCTTGTGGAGTGTGATAACCGTCACTGTGCACCATTCAGCAGGCACAAAGCCTGAGGTGAGGCTATGATTGAACATGGTACTTAGGTGGGGTGCCAGTTCGTTCTGTAGTTCATGTAGAACGCAGCCTGGGATGTTGTCTGGTCCCATGGATGCTGTGTTCTTGGCTTTTGAGAGTGTGGTTTTACCTGTGCAGCTGTGATTACAGGAACTTTGCATTCTTCCAGTATAGAGATGGGCTCTTTAGGGGGTGAGAGGGGGATAAAGTTAGCATTGAACCTATCTGCCAGGATGTTGGCAATATCAGTTGAGTCTGTATATTTAGTGCCATTGTGCTGTAACTCAGAGCAGATCTGAGTGTTGCCATTGAGATTCTTGACATAGCTATAGAATGCTTTGTGGTTGTCTTTAGAATCAGTGGAGATTTTGTTTTCGTAATTAGCTTTGGAGGATTTTATCAGGGATTGCAGCTTCTTACTGAGTCTGACCAGGGAGCTCCTCCACTCATGGGATTTTACTCTCTTTTGCAAGAGTTTCTTCCTTCTGTTGTACAGTTTGTTTATGGCAAGGGGCCACCAGATTGGCTTCCTTTTTTTGGAGGATAGCATCTTGGTTCTGTTTGGGATAGCACGATCCATGCACTCATGTAAGTGCTTATAAAGTGCAATTGTGTAGGATTCAGTAGTCGTAACTGTATTGTCCATCTGCATGAGTGTCATGAAGTTCGCCACTTCTGTCTTAAGAAGCATGAAGTTGGCTTTGGAGAAATATTTTACCATGGTTTCCTTAATGGGGGGGCAGGATGTGGATATCTAGAGTAATTAGCTTATGGTCGGATCGGACCAATGAGGCGACTTCAGGTGTGAACACTGGTCACTCATGTTGGTAATGACTAGGTCTAGGATATTGTTGCCCCTTGTGGGGGTGTGGATAAGTTGATCGAGGGCATTAGAGTTTATGAATTCCAGAAAGCATTGAGCAAAGGAGTTGGTACATGAGTAGTTTTCCCAGTTAATGGTGGGGTAGTTGAAATCGCCCATTATTAGGGTGTCTGGTTGAACCCTAATATTTTCCAGTACATCAAGAAAAGGAGTGTGAATCCTGGGGCATGGCGGGTGATCTGTAGCAAGCTACAATTTGGATTGCAGTTTTGCCCAGAGTTAGTTGCACTTGGATAAACTCGGCTGAATTATGCTGAGCAACTAGCCTGGAGGTGTGGATATCCTTAATGAATATGGACATACTTCTGCCTTTGGTGTTCTGGTCCAGGTTACATGGCCGAAAAGTGTGGTATGAGTTATAGCCTGGTAGTGCAGGGGTGCTCTCTGGAGCCTTGAACCAGGTCTCAGTCACTGCACAGATATCAATGTTCTCCATTTTAAGGAGTGCCTCGAGTGAGTGCATTTTTAGATTTAGACTTCTAGCATTGAGTAGCATCACCCTCAGTTTTTGCTTGCCTGTTCCTGTTATTGTGGTGAATTTGTCATTTGAACCTTGCCAAAAAAGGCACTATAGGGGCAGCAAGAACCTTAGCCAGTATCCGGAATCCCAGGGGTGACAGGTGCAGGCCATCCCTGGCCATCTGAGTGTTAAATTATACTCCACCCAAAGAAAATTAATAGTTCTTTTGGGTTGGTTAGGTTAAACAAGCAACAAGTTAGTAGGGTATTTAAAATAAGTACAACAGAAATGTTTTTAGATGTTCTGATGAAGTCCCATGTTTTTACAGGAATGAAAGTTCATTGATGTGATTGTGTGCTCAACTTTTTTATTTTTTTGTTTTAATAATTTGCCTTTTTCCTACTTTGGAGTCTTGTGAAGGCTTTCATTTGGTGGTTGAGCTGTTCTAGTTGGATTGCGTTTTTTTTATTTGGTGATTGTTTTTTTAGAATCCATAGGTCATGTTTCTTTTTGGATTATTAGTCTCCAGAACACCTAGCAGGGTATATAATCTCTCCTGACACTTCTCTGGAGAATCCTATCGAAGAAGTTCCTAGAAAGAAAAAGTATAAAAGTAGGGACCTGGACTCTCCACAAGAGTCTGTCATAGAAGATACCTACTTCAAAGACAGGGAAGTGTCTCCAAGATCACCACCTGATTATGTCTCATTTGGAAACATCCTAGAACTCCTAAAGCAAAGAGATGGTTGATTTCCCGATAACCATTCCCCAGAGGAGTTGGTATTCCTGGAGGCTTTTGGAGCTGGCCTTTCTACCTCCTGGGTGACTCTGCCCACAGATATGCTCATTGATTTGGTCTATTGATGGGCATGGAAGGAGCCTGACACCATCAAGCCTATCCCCAAGAGAAGAGATAGATTTCCTGCAGCACAAAGGCAGAGAATATTGGAGCAAGGCAGTACCAGTTGATGCCATGGTGACAGTGTCAGCCATGAAGAGTGAACTAGTGGAACAAAGTTCCTCGGTCCCTCCCCCTAATAGACAGTCTATGGTGCTAAATGTATTTGGGAAGTGTGTCTGTGCTTTGATGACCTTTGCCCTTTGGTCACTGAATTATTTGGCACACTTCAGGATACTCCAAAGGCATTTGATTAAGGAACTTACCAGATCTCTCACTGGGACCATATCCTCTGAGGCTGAGAGCCTTATTGCCTCACAGTTGGCTACCCTTCAGTCCATTTCAAACTCATTCATGAGGCTTATTTCCCATGCAGCTGAAGATACCTCATTGGCAGTAAGTTCAGGCATTTTCTTCAGAAGACATGCTTGGATGCACTTGTGTGACTTTGCGGAACCCTTCAAATCTTCCTTCATCAATGCTCCTTTTGAAAAAAGTTCCTTATTTGTCACCAAACACTCTCTAGGTGTAAGCAGAAAGGAAAAATCCTGTGTACTGTGAGTTTATGTTTTTCAATCCCCTCAATGGACCTTTACTAGGAAACAGTGAAGCATAAAGAAAATGTGGTTCAAAAAATGGGGGGGTGAAGTGAAATGGAAGATGCCATCGACTTGGCAGAGGTGGTCTGCATAACCCAGGATCAAGAAATACTTTCTCTGACCAATCCTTTCAGTGCTCTCTGAAAGGAGGCCCAACTGCCCATCTCTAGAGGCAGTCAGGGGTCGGTTAACCCTGCACTAGACAGTCTGGCTAAAAATTGCAAAAAATTCATGGGTGTGGAGGATAATACCATTTTCCCATCCACCCCCACTAGTAATAAACAAAATCCCCAATATCAAAGGGAAGCAGCAGCAGTAGAAATAAACAAGCTTCTATAAAAATTGTCATCCAAGAAGTCCCCCAGACCAGAAAAACTCCAGAACCTTCTAAAGATTAGTGCCAAAGAAAACAGGGGACTGGAGACCAGCTTTGGATCTCAGCAATTTGAATCAGTCAGCTCAGTACACAAAGTACCAAATGATCATGGTTCAGTCCATTCTGCCTTTTCTGTACAAGGACAATTGGATGCGCTTGCTAGATTTTCAGGATGCGTGCTATCATATTAAAATGAACAAACCATCCAGGAGATATCTACACTTCCTCCTGGGATCCAGTCATTACCAATTCAGAGCTCTGCCCCTTTGGTCTCACCACAGCCCCCAGGGTGCTTACAAGTGTATGGTAGTAGTAGCAGCTAATTTGATACTGCAGGGATTCGGGGTGTTTCCATATCTAGACAATTGGCTTATATCAGCTCCAACCAGGTATCATTTGATTCTAGCTCAAGACTACATACACTAGTTATGCTCCCACCTGGGGATTTTTCAGTCAATAACAACAAATGTCATCTTGAGCCAACATAGATATTGGAATTCATTGGTAACTTGCTCAATACGTTCACTCAATCAGCCTCCCTCCCTCTGTCAAGAATTCACACTATTCAGTTCCAGGTCAGAAAGATCATTCAAATTATTCTCTTTCAGCTTGACTGATCCTTCAAGCTTTGGGATCCGTGTCAGTTGCATTTATTCTGGTATCATTGTGAAGGTATAATATGAGGCTTCTTCAGTGGACATTGGCAACTCAATGGTCCACTCTCCACCAACCATTATCCAGTCATATGAAAATAACAAAGGCTTGCAAAAATTACCTTATGTGGTGGCTACATTCCAGTGAAGTAGAAGACCGTTGTACCTTTGTTCTCCCCAACCCAAGGCCATTGTGACCATGAACGCCTCCCAGATTGTGTGGGGGAGGCACTTCCTGGTAAAGGCACATGGTCCCCCAAGGAGGCCAACATGTATATCAATGTCCTGGAAATGAATGCTGTCCTGCTAACATTGCAGGCCTTCCAAGACACTCTTCCCACTGGGACTATTGAAATCCAGACTGACAATATGTTGGTGGTTTGGTACATCAACAAACAAGGGGAACCAAATCTTATCCCCTGCATCGAGAAGCTATGAGAATGTGGCAATGGATAATCTCATCCAACTGATTTCTGATAGCAATGCAAATTCTGGGAAAATGCAACATGACTGCAAGAAGTTAAGCAAGCCTGTTATAATGCTCATGAATGGTCCCCTCAGTATGAAGGTTGTGGAAAGGATTTTCTGTCGATGGGAACAGCCTTGCTGCAATTTCTTTACATCTCCCCTCAACAACAAGTGCAGCAGGTTCTTTTCCCCTACTCCACCCCCCAGGGGGTCACCAAGGGACACTCAACTTCAAGATTGGCCCCTTGCTCTCCTTTATGCCTACCCCCCATTACCTCTAATCCCCAAATTTCTTCAGAAAGCATCTCAATTGAAGAGCACAGTTATCCGCTCATCAGATTTGGTTCCCTTTTTTGGCCTCATCTACTTTGCCCTCCATGGATTCTCGATCCAACTCCTGACCTACTGTCTCAACTGACAGGCATGACTCCTACAGATATTCCAGGCCTAAAACTGACCACAGGATTTCCTCCCCTTCCACTGATTGCTAGACAGCCCAGAATCTCCTCCCTTATCTGTCACATTCTTTCATCATCCCACAAAGCTTCCAGTAGGAAACTACAGAAGTAAATGGAGAAGATCTGTCATTTGGATGCAGCAATCTAGATCCTTTTTCAACACCGGTTCCTAAAATTCTTGAATTTTTAGCTACAATTTTCAATTAAGGAGTTAGCTCTTCTTTTGTAAAAGTACAAATAGCTGCCATTTCCTATTTTTATATAGGAGTAAACAACTCATCTTTAGCATCCTCCAAATACTGTAAAGCCTTTCTGAGGGGAACTTTTCTATGTAGACCTCCATTAAATGATCCCACTCCTCCTTGGGATTTGAACATTGTTTTACAAACTTTAACACAATCTCTGTTTGGACCATCACCTAAGTGTGAACTAAAATTCTTAACCTGGAAAACTATATTTTTAGTGTCCATTACCTCTGCTAGAAGAGTTTCAGAATTACAGGCCCTGTCATCCAAACCTCCTTATCTGATTTTTCATAAGGCTAGAGTATCCTTACAGAACAGTCCTTCCTTTCTTCCTAAGGTGGAGCCAGAATCCAATATTAATCAAACTATCAACCTTCCAGTCTTCTTTCCAAATTTTTCAAATAAAGGAGAGTATATGTTACACCTTTTGGATATTCACAGACAATTATGGTTTTAGCTACATAGAACCAAAACTTTGACGAAATCAGAACAATTATTTGTCTCCTTTTCAAAATCAAAATTAAGCAAACCAGTTTCTAAAGTGACTTTAGTCAAATGGTTAACTGATTGTATAACTTTTGGTTATGACAAATTGGGTTTGTCTTTACCAAAACCATCAAAAGCACATTCTGCAAGGTCTATGGCAACTTTTTCAACCTTTTTTATCCAGATCTTCATTGAATGATATTTGTGTAGCCACAACCTGGGCTAACCCTCATACTTTTATTGATCATTACAAACTGGGTCTTGTCTCTAAGAAAAGAGCAGCCTTTGGCACAGTAGTGCTGAAAAATATCCATCCTTAGAGTTCTCCTGGGAATTAGGTAGCTAGGGAATTTGTCCCAACGGTTGAGTAATGAATAAAAATTACAACGTCATATAAAAAAAGTATGTACTCATCATAATGCTCCATCTGTTTTGCCCATTTTCATTCTTCTTTAACTTTCCTCCCTCAAACCCCTTCGTTTGACTTTTGGAAGGATTGAAAGATGCTGCAGGAGCTATTGTTCCTTTGTTTGACTTCCAGATTCTGTCATTTCCTCATTTCCTAATGCTTACAGGTTTAATGAGTAGCAAACAAGATCTGAGGTATGTTAGGTGACTAGGGCATTGTGGGTAAGGGAGTAGCTCAAAAGTTTCAGTGTTCCACGAGCTGGAAGAAGTAGACGAATCAGATAAGATGGTCTGATCCAAACCCAACAGTTGAAGAAGAATGAAAATTAAGAACACACAGGGAACATTATGGTGAGTACATAAACTTTTTTAAAGATGTACCAATTATTTCAGTGACAGTTGTTTGACAAACAGTAAAACTAAGCATAGAAAAGTAAAGTTAAAATTATTTAATGTTCGATCTTTAATATCAAAGCGGGTAACTTGTATGCTTTCTTTTATGTGGAAGATGATGAAAGCTGCCAGTCACTGATACATGGTTCAAATCTCCTAAAAATACACAAGATAAACTACTAGTCAAAAAATGAATGTGTCAAATCCAAGTTGAATTTGTCAGCAAAAAACATTCTAGAACAAATAATACATAAAAAATATATACTATACTATATAAAAGGATATAAAAATAAGATTTTGTAACTGCACTCAACTCATTTTGCCTTTTTTTCTACCATGTTATATAACTCTTATAATATGCAGTTGAATGTGTATAGCTGTTTTCCCCGGCCTCTTTTAAAAAGGGCTATTACTCCATCGGACTCACCCCTACATAAAAGCAAATCAATCAATACATACATACAAACATACATGCAAACATAAATAAATGCATGCATACATACATGTACATACAAGCAAACATAAAACAGAAAAGAACACAATTAGAGTCAAATATATTAATGCATTGTGTTAACTAACCTTGGATAATCATGCTCTCCTCCTGAATTTAGTTCTTCTGCAAAATGTTAATAAATTATTGGAAGTGAACTCACAGCACCCCATAATTATTGAAATTATCTTTTGTACTCTGAAAGGTTATATGACCTAGACAATGATTATGTAAGTTATGGTGGTGCACATCCACTACCCCACTACTCCCATGACCAACTGTTTTTTTTTTATTCTTTTTAAGGAGAAAAACAATTATTATTATTGTTATTGTTATTGTTATTGTTATTATTATTATTATTATTATTATTATTATTATTATTATTATTATTTCTAATAAGTTCACACTCAGTAATTCATTAGGAAGTACCACGCTACTCTTACTTTCCAAATAAGAGTACCTGACATCAGAACAGTAAATAAACCCACTTTCTTCAATAAAAAATGGGAAAGTTACACTGCTATAAAAGATTGTTCCCTGGGCAGACTGAGATACATTCAATACCTCTGATAAAAAAAAAAAAAAAAAAACATGAAAGATGCCACAACTGTTTTTTATAGGGACACTGATTATTATATTCAGAGATATCCTAAAATAGAACAAATATATAGAGAAATGTAAAAGTGAAGCTTTATATCGCATCATAAAATCAGAAAAGTATACTTTTGAAAAAAAGGTCCTATATGGTCTTCGAAAAAGGCTCAGATTGTAGTAGAAGTCTGCACTAAACAAAAATCTAAAATATATTAATGAGAATCACGAAAAATGTACAAAAAGTGCAACATTAACACAGTGGAAGAAAGTGACACAATAAAAAGACATGCTCTAATTATATTAAGAACTTTAAAGGGGAAAAATCACCAGTGTAATATTCTGGCAGACAATAACATAGAGATCTCAAAATAACATTGCATTTCTAATACCATATCAACCAAGACAAATATGGTTTAGTCATGCAAATATCAGGTGTACTAAAGCTTGCTGGATTTTCTGAAGGAGGAATGATGGTGTTAGATAAGGGACTTGCAATATACACAGCATATCTGGTTGTAGATAAGGCCTTTGACAGCCAGATGTAGGAAATATGCACAAATCATGTACACCAGCTGTAAATATTTACATTAATCAATGGTAAAAACTTTGGCTAAATAATAGAAAACAGCAAGTGAGGGTGAAAGGCCTTTTTCCTGATCCAAGATAACCTGACGGTAAATGTTTTCCCCTGACAGTGAGAGCCTTACTGCCTATTAATTTCCTTAGGGATGAGGGGTGAATATGTATGGAATGGTGCTATCGTTCACACAGAGGATCACAGTTTTTGCTTTTCCTTGTCAGTTCCCTGCGCATGCCCAATAATAACCTTTGCATTGTGCATACAGTGAGCATTGCATGGGAACATCACTTGTTTCCATGAGTAATGTGGACCTGTAGATGCCTGACCTATAAGGCAAAGTCTTCTGTTGCTTTTCCAGTCTCCATGGAGGAGCTTTGAAGCAGCACTTGCTCCCCTACATGTGCTTTTCCACTCCCATCCTGGCTCTCAGCATACCTTTCCTTTTCCACCATTAATCAGTCCCTCTAGTGCCATGACTGGTAATCAATCCCACATCACTGTCACTGTTTCCTTCTCCACAACCACCCCCCAACTAGTCAACTTCTCCATGTTCTCACTAAATGCCAGAACAATATACTTCCTTGTCTGCATTAAAGTATGGTGTGTAGGATGAGTATTCAGTTAACTGGCATCTAATAATTTTGGTTACAGTTCATATTGTCAAATTATAAACTGCATAATCAGAATTTTATTAAGTACTGAGTCTGAAGAATTCTGAAACCTTAAACACAGGAAGGCTATCCCAAGCCCAAAAACATTGCAGTTAAATAAATCACACAAGAATAAACCTAAGAAATAATGTGGCATAAATACAGATAAATACAATGACGGGAAGCAAGGCCTATTACATCCCCTAATGGGGTTTGCAATCCCCACACCATTTTACCTACATATTCTAAGTCCAAGATTAGGTTACCTCAGCAAATGGGCAAAATCCTACCTGTTATAGCCTCAGTTTGAATATATAAATATGCAAGGTGCATCCTCCAAGAAGAATTTGGAGAAAAATGCTCACAGTTGTAAACAGTGTTTAATTAATGTATCTCACATGTTTTATTGCTGTCAAGGCTTTTCTTTAGCTACTCGAAACACTGTGTTTCAGGATTATGTTATTTGAGAGCTTCTGAATTTAGCATTTTGAGATCAGTACTTTTGCTACGATAATCAATGATTCGGTGTAACGAAGATATTGTAATATTCTCTCATATTCTTACATAACATAGAACTTTTTTAAGTGAACATAAATAAATATATAAGCCAGGGAAAATAGAAAGTTTCTTAACTAGCTTCCAGGCAGTGTTTGGATATTTGCATATGATGAAGAAACTCAGGTTTGCCTAAAGACTTTATAACCAAAGAATTGAACAGGGAGAAAAGGGCAGAGCTATTAATGGGCCGTCTTCACTCTGCAGCAGTTCTAGCATGGGGTCTAAGGTGGCCTAGTGGTTAGGATTTGGTGTTTTCACCACCATGGCCTGGGTTTGTTTCCAGACCAGGGAATTTTAGAGGATTTTCAACCTTCCTCATTACTGTAACAGTGAGTATCACTGCATGTCACATGGGAGACCAGGATTCGATTCAATGATGGGAGTAGCTCCTATGAATGTGCATTATTTAATAATGGAAAATAAAGGTGCTTACAACTGACCATACTTTAAGTTCAGGCACCAGGTCAGAAGATGGCATAACAGTTCTGCATGATGTATGAACACACATAACTTACAAATGAGAAAACAACCAGAAGTAACAGAATACTTCCTATGGATAGCTAGAATGACTCTTAAACACTGCAGAGACCTGCAACAAGTCTCACTGGCACCACTGCTGCAACTAAACCCTTTTAAATGGCACATAAGCTATATTCTTCAGAGAAGAAAGCCCCCCCCCCCACCCTGAATGCAAATCTAGGGCATCAATGACTAAGTGTTGCACTAGGCTCCACAAGTTAAGGTAGGTGATCATATGTAGTGGGTGCCATGACAGGAAAATGTGAGCAGAGAGGAATTTTATACTGGAGGTTTCATTTTAAAACCTTCTGTGAATGTGTTCAATTATTCAACACAGGAAAGGAAAAAAATAGTACAATGCAATTTGTCCTACAGAACTAGAAAAAATATCTAAGATAGTCACTGTGTTTCATTTATGGTTTCATTTACAGAAAAAAATTGTCAAAATCAGGCTGAGGAGTTATGATTCATCACTGTGACATAGCAGAAATTCCCTGAGGCTCCAAGGAACCAGACATTCATCCCTGGTTTGGCACCAATGCCTCTAATGCAAACAGGTAACCTGTAAATTGTTCATCTCCCAGGCCCATGCTTACACTTATCAAGGGTATCAGATTTGGGATGCATGGCTAGGCTTAAAAAGGTCCTTGTGGTCATTATCCTAGTAAGCACCTATGAACCTATAAGAGCAGAATAAGTGTTTATTTCATTGAAATGCACTTTATCTACTACATGTTGATTTTTTTAAAGCTTTTTTACTGTTTCACTGCATTCTTGTACTGTTTTATACTGTTTTAACCGTGTTTTCATTGCTAAGTAGTGTTTCATTATTGTAATTGCATTCTACTGAATTACTTAACTGTAAACTTATATTTTCATACTGAGAGTTGCATTTTCTGTTTGTGGGTGCTCTATCTATGCTTTCAGTGCATTTCTGGGAGTTTTCTGTGTTCTAGTCAAGTAGCATAGTCTGATAGACCTTCTCTAGTGCAAATGATTGGTTGAAAGTGCAGGGTCTAGCAGGACTGGGTAGTAATTTGAGCTTCTAGATTCTTTCATCGTTTCTGGTTATTTAAACCCTGTGTTTGCAGGGGGCTGTGCTTGTTTTTACCAGGCTGAGGATTAGTGATTCATCACTGTGATATAGCAGAAATTCCCTGAGGCTCCAAGAGCAGAATAAGTGGGGGAGGGGGGGTTACATTTATTTCATTGAATTGCACTTCCTAATGCTTATAGTTGTGCTATTCAGCTAATCTACTACATTTTGCACTGTTGTAAAAATTTTTTACTGTTTCACTGCATTCTTGCACTGTTTTTTACTGTTTTAACTGTATTTTCATTGCTAAGTAGCGTTTCATTACTGAAATTGCATTCTTACTGTATTACCTAACTGTAAACTGCATTTTCCATACTGGGAGATGTATTTTCTGTTTGTGACTGCTTTGACTGTGCTTTTCTGTACATTTTTGGGAGTCTTCTGTGTCCTAGTCAAGTAGCATAGTCTGATACAGGTTTGCTGCATCCAGGCTTGGTTGTTTTGCTTGCTGAGTTTCCTGTCAGCCATCTTGTGCTGGTAGGGGGCCTGTCTTCTCTGTTAGTGAGAGTAACAGGGCTGCCTGACCTTCTCTAGTTTGAGTGATTGGTTGAAAGGACTGGGTAGTAATCTGAGCTTCTAGATTCTTCCATCTATTCTGGTATTTATACCCTGTGTTTGTGTGGGACTGCACTTGTTTGCACTTCATGCACCACAGCTACACTGATTTAACCCATTGCAAGGTATTCTAGCTTCAAATTTTCCCTTACTAGCACTCGCTCGATCCTGAGGTAGTGAAGATTCTTTACAGCCTCTGTACAAACACAAGCTACTACTACCATCTCAGATCTTTCCATCTTTGCCTCCCTTAGCTTATCCCCCTCACTGATTCTGACAAATATGGACAGACAGTTTCCTACAGTTTCTCATATCAATCTCGTTGATATGGGCATCCTGAGACAGTGCAGCAACTATCTCATGTACAAGGGCAAACCTCTCTTACTACTACCAAGAGATGCAATTACATTAAAAACCTGGAGTCTATGGTCTCTTCCTCACAAGCCAGTATACCTGGCACTGAAAAGGTGGTCTGCACAAACACCACACCTCAAACATTACCCACACCAACACAGCACACACCCACATATGTGGAGGTTCTTAACAAAAACATACCTAAACAAAAGAGACCTCTGAGACTAAAGCACACGCAAATTCCACAGCCTACCACATCACACCCCACACATAGTCCATAAGCGTGTGTCTCACAGCCATCAAGGCTTAACCATAAACCGATATATTAATTATAGGAGAATTCATTCTGAGACACACAGATGTGCCCCTCAGCAGGCTTGATAAGGAGAAAGTCACAGTAAGTTGCTTGTCAGGTGCAGAATCCTCCACATCACCCATGCACTCAAGTCCCTCAACAAGTACTGCTATAACTCTGCCATAGTACATGTTGGTGTGAATGATTTGAGACATACCTCTCTGGACTATATTGTTATATCCTGGTAAATAAGGAGACCACACGGTTCTGGAGTTGTAAGGCCTTTCTTTATTCAGAAACTCCAGGTGCGCACCCATGTTACATGTTCACAACTTCTCCATAGTCATACTACACCGGAACCAACAAGTGACCAGAAAATACAGAATCAACACTACACGTTGTTAATTCCCCATAGCGCCCCTACAGCACAATAACAAAATTACCTGCCCGATACTACATTCCTCCCCTCTTAAGCTATTGACATATGCCTCCTTACATAAGAGAAACGAGGGAGCAAGTCAAAAAAACAATCCATCCAGTCACTTAATTTCTAAATAACCAGTAAGTTATTAAACGGTTACCATGCAAGTTATGTTGTTCTTCTAACCTATACATGCACTTTTAACACTGATAGTCCTTCAAGTAACTAGGTTTAACCAGTGCACGCTTAGAACGGCGCAATGGTACCACCCTAGGTGACTCCGGTGTCACAGTTACCACCTCTGGTACCGGTGTGTCCATCCCTGGAAAGGTTGGGTCCTCGGGAACCTCTCCTTCCGAGTCCCGGTGGTCCTCCTCAGCCCCCAAGATCGGAGATCCTCCTGCCGCTGCGAGCCCTTCTCCCGAAACTAACGGTATGTCCGGGGCTTGCAGTTCCATGAAGTCCTTCTTCTGTTCACTCCGCAGAATCTGGTCCACATGTCTCCTCACCACAAAACCTCCATTCAACCTCACCTGGTACGACAGTGGACCTGTTCTCTTTACAATGAACCCTGGAATCCATTTAGGTCCATAGCTGAAATTTCGAGTCATCACTGCATCTCCCGCCAGGAAACTTCTCTCTCTCCGTCGTCGATCATGATGTTCTTTTTGCCGCCACTGTGTCCTCTCTACCTTAGCTCGGATGTTTGGATGGACCAGATCCAATGTTGACCTTAATCTTCGTCCTTGCAACATCTCGGCAGGTGACAATCCAGTGGTAGACTGGGGTGTAATGCGGTAGTTGAATAACACCCTTGACACTTTTGCTGCCATACTTCCGTCTCTGGCCTTTATCATCATTGCTTTAAAGGTCTGGACAGCCCTTTCAGCACAGCCATCTGAAGCCGCATGGTTAGGAGCTGATGTGACGTGTACGATGCCATTTTTTTCCAGAAAACCCTTGAACTCTCCACTCATGAAACATGAAGCATTATCTGATACAATAGTCTCTGGTAGTCCTTGGCTACTGAAACTCTTCCTCAGGCATTCAATGGTAGTGGTGGAAGTGGGTGTTTTAACTGGGTAGGCATCCATCCACTTAGAATGAGCATCCATTATTATCAAAAACATTGCCCCCATAAAAGGCCCTGCATAGTCTATATGAAGTCTCTGCCAAGGTCTACTCGGCCACTCCCATGGGTGTAGTGGTGCCACCACAGGTAAGTTGCGATGTTGCTGACAGATGTTACACTCTTTCACAGCGACTTCAATGTCGTGGTCCAACTTTGGCCACCAGAAATAACTTCGTGCTAAGGCCTTCATTCAGGTGATGCCCACATGACCCTGGTGCAACTGTTGTAAAAGTGCACGTCTTCCTGGGGGCGGAATTATCACTCGTGCCCCCCACAACACGCATCCAGCTTGCACACTCAGCTCTGTTTTTCTCACCTCATAAGGCCGAAAAACTGGATCAGTTTGTTGTGTTGTCCAGCCTTGCTGGACCCACTGAAACACTCGAGCCAACACCGGGTCTTTTCGTGTCCATTCGCTCAGTTCCCTCGCTGACACCAATGTGATGTCCTCCATCATCAAAACTCGGTCCTCCGTTTCCTCTTCCTTGAGATGCCCCGGTAGCGGCAGACGGCTCAGCGCGTCCGCATTGCTATGGTGCTTCCCGGGCTTATAAACAATCTCATATTCATAAGCTCTCAATGTTACAGCCCATCTCTGAATGCGGGGAGAAACCATCTGAGGCACGGCTTTCATCTCGTTGAACAGGGACAACAAAGGCATATGATCGGTGCAAACAGTAAACTTCCTGCCATAGAGGTATTTGTGGAACCGCTTAATTCCAAAAATTACAGCCAAACCCTCTTTGTCTAGCTGGGAATAGTTTGACTCCGCTGGTGTCAAGGTTCGTGACATGAACCCAATGGGTCTTTCTTGTCCATCTGGCATACGGTGTGCCAACACGGCCCCTAAGCCATAAGGTGAGGCATCACATGACAGAATTAAGTCCTTATGACTATCGTAGTGCACCAAAACCTCTGAGGACTGCATTAGTTCCTTGGACTTCTCAAACGCTCTGTCCTGTTCCTCCTGCCACGTCCACAGGGTCTCCTTCCTTAATAGTTTATGTAAAGGCGCTAATAGCGTTGACAGATTTGGCAGGAACCTGTTATAATAGTTGAGTAAGCCTAAGTAGGCCTTCAGCTCTGTAACATTTGTGGGTGCAGGTGCCTGTTGGATGGCTTTTACCTTGTTTGGTAGGGGGTGTAGGCCCGATGCATCCACCTTGTAACCCAGGAACTCTGCTTCCTTTTCCATGAAAGCACATTTACTCCTCTTCACCCGCAGACCAGTCTCTCGCAGTCGCCTCAGCACCTCGTTCAGAGTTTCCAGATGCTCGCGATTGTTCCTACCCGTCAACAGGATGTCATCCAGATAAACAGCCACCTTCGGCATTCCTGCCACCAGTCCCTCCATTATTCTCTGGAAAATAGCTGGACTAGAGGAAACACCAAAGGGTAAACGATTTACTTGGAACAAACCTTTGTGTGTGTTAAGGGTGACATATGACTTTGACCCTTCTTCCAGAACAACTTGTTGATATGCATGACTGAGGTCCAATTTGCTGAACCTTTCACCTCCCGACAGCTTTTCAAATACATCCTCCACCGTTGGTATTGGATACTGCTCCAGCTTCGAAACTTGGTTCACTGTTAGCTTGTAGTCACCACATATGCGTACAGTATCATCTGGCTTTAATACTGGGACAATGGGTGCCGCCCATTCCGAAAACTTTACTGGTTCAATTATACCTTGCTTGGTGAGTCGCTCCAACTCAGTCTCCACTTTCTTCTTCATTGCGTATGGTACGGGTCTGGGTTTGTAAAATCTTGGCGTTGCGTTTCCTTTGACGTGTATCTTTGCTGGTGGACCCCTCCAGGTTCCCAGTTCCTCTTTGAACACCTCTTCGTTGTTCTCCAGCACCTCTTGCAATGTCAGCCCATGCTGTTCTACTTTATGAATCTGTAGACAGCCCATGTCCAGCTCCTTTAGCCACGCCCGGCCTAACAGGTTTGGTCCATTACCTGCCACCACCATGACTGGCAACTGTTTGACTTTGTCTTTATGTGTTACAGTTACTTTTGCCATCCCTAGTGTGGGAACTGTTTCACCTGTGTATGTTTTCAAAGTCACTGAACAGTCCTGCAGCTCCTGAGCTTCTTTTAGCCATAACTTCCCATACTCAGCCTTTGACAGCACTGTCACACTACATCCAGTATCCACTTCAAACTGCACCATTTTACCATTTAAGTCCAACTGGGTTGTAATGGGATCGACTCTTTCCCACCTGGCCTCTTTCATGTTAAACATAGTAAACACTTCCTCTTCTTCCCTGGTTTGTTGATCTGTACCTTCACGCATATGGTGTGCATACTGCCGTTTTATTTTCCGGTTTCCCTTTCTGTCCTTTATGCTGCTCTTTTCCTCCCCCTTTCTCTGCTGGTCCCTAGAGGGCGTTGACCTGCACATCTTCTTCACATGGCCCTTTTTTCCGCAAGCATGACATTTTTCATTCAAGAAACGACAGTTCCGTGACAGATGTTCACCGCTACACCTGTAACAGGCATACTGACCAGACTTCCCTTGTGATTTATGCTCCATGACCACTTTATGCACTGGCAGTGGGGTAGCACTCCTGCTCCCAACCCCTTCGATTACTCTTGGTTGTAAATCACGAATGCCTTTATTCGCTGTCTCGATGGCCTGTGCCAACTTCAAGGCCTTTTCAAACGACAACTCAGGCTCCGCTAACAATCTGCGTTGTATGCGGTCATCTGCAATGCCACATACGAGCCTATCCCGTAGCATTTCTGTCAGTCTGTCACCATAATTACAGTGTTGCGCCAGCTCCCTCAGCACTGCAACATACTCCGTTACCGTTTCATTAGCCAGTCTAGTCCTTGAATTTAACTTGAACCTCTGGACTATTTCACTCGGCTTCGGGTTATAATGTGACTGAAGCAAGCTCGTCAACTCCGTGAACGATTTATCCCCTGGTTTATCAGGACTCAATAAGTTCCTCATCAGACTGTACGTCTTGCTGCCCACCGAACTCAGCAATATGGTTCGCTTCCGGCCCGCGTCCATTATCTGGTTTGCTTCAAAAAAATGTTCCAACACTTCACAATACTCCTCCCAGGTCTGTGTCTGACAGTCGTATGCAACCAGCGACCCCAACATGGAAACAGACATAACTCCGGCAGCCCCAGTCTCTTCGTCGTCCGACATTAACTGCACCCCGCCGTTTTCACTCTTAACGGACTCGGAGGCATCCCATCCTCATCGCCAATATGTTATATCCTGGTAAATAAGGAGACCACACGGTTCTGGAGTTGTAAGGCCTTTCTTTATTCAGAAACTCCAGGTGCGCACCCATGTTACATGTTCACAACTTCTCCATAGTCATACTACACCGGAACCAACAAGTGACCAGAAAATACAGAATCAACACTACACGTTGTTAATTCCCCATAGCGCCCCTACAGCACAATAACAACATTACCTGCCCGATACTACAATATGAAGAGAGACATGCTCGAGCTCACCGAATATGCGTTCCAGGGAGGTATGTCACTGTCCTTAAGCAGCATTTTATCACCACCCAGAATGATGCCTCACTACAAACAAAAAATGATGGACTTTAACAATTGGCTTAGTTTCTGGTGCCACTCTAAGGGGATCCAGCACCTGCCGGCCTGGGAAGACATGATCGACAGACCATGATGCTTTGCCAGAGATGGCCTGCATTTTTCTCCCTTGGGCTACAGGCTCCTGGCAAAGGCTGTTGCCTCCCCCATAGTGGCATTTTAGGCAATGTCATTAGGTCAAAACTACCAACATGAGAATCTCATCTAAATGCAATTTAAAGGTCATGCTGCTGAAATCTAGGAGTTTCAACATGAAACTGCACTCATTGTAAGCATTCTTAACCCTGGAAGATGCTGACATTGGTGCAGTCACAGAAAGCTGGTTCAAAGCTGCAGACAGCACCCTAGCCTTACCTGAGTACTCATCCTATCATACATAAAGACCTCAAACTGAGGGCACCAAAGCCAAAGGAGGTGGTGTTTCAATATATATTAAAAATATACACACCTCCAGACTGGTTAAATAGTATGATGCACAGGAGATGCTCCAGGTGCAGTAACAGTTGACAAGACCACTAATCAAATCATAGTTAACTACAGGCCCACAACGATGACTTAGGATGCCCACGCTGTCTATCTGAACCTCCTTCAATCTATTAAGATTCAACCCTATATCCTGATCCTAGGCAATTTTAACTACCAAACCACTGACTGGAAGAACTACTTGAGCCAGAATACAAATGGTGGTTGACACCCCTACAAGAAGTGACATCTTGGACTTGGTACTAGCCAACATAGGAAACCACTGCAGCACCCCCACAGTGTCATCATCCCTGGTAAGATCAGGCCACAAAGCAGTCACCTTTGAAGTCACCATCTCTCCTGACCCCCCCCCCCCCACTAGGGTTAAACAAAAAAACTTCTCCAAAGTTGATTACAGCCTCCTGAGGGAAGGTCTAAACAGCTTCACAGCCTCCTTCCCAACAGTAAGAACTGGCACTAATTTCCAAACCTACAACAAAGTACTGCATGACCATTTATATAAATGCATGGATTCAGCAATTCCTGATGGGACAAAATCCTCCTCCTCAAGGAAGAGTAAACCTGTCTAGTGGACATCAGCTATAAATAAACTCTACAGCAAAAGGAAAAAAAATGCTGTCCAGGACCAAGAAGAAGCAGGTGCCAGTTTGGAAACAATCTCTCTTTGGCCTAAACAGGCAAATAAGAGTATTAGTAAAGTCTTCCAAAGCTAACTTTGAGTCCAAATTGGCCACATCTACTAAAGACAGTCATAAGGCCTTCTTCACATACATCCGCAATCTAAGGGGAAACACCCAACTCTGCTCAGAATTGATGGGCAAGGACACCACATACACAAATGCCATGGATATAGCCAACCTGGTGGCAGGCAGGTTCAGTGAAAACTTCACCCATCTGTCCCCCCATCAGTAATCCAGGATATCCCCAGCAACTGCCTTCCACCCCTTATCTCTAGGGAACAAGTCTTTACCACCTGCTCAAAGGCTAAAACCACAGCTTTCATGGGACCCAATAACATCCCAGGCTGCATCTTACATCAACTCAGGCAGAAACTCACAGCACCATTAGGAACCCTATTCAACTTAAGCCTGAGTACTGGTTTCATCCCAGCTGAGTGGAGAATGACCACTGTCATCCCTCTGCACAAAGGTGGAGTGTCCACCAATCCAGGCAATTACAGACCCATCAGCTTAACTAGCCTGATTTGCAAGGCCATGGATAAAATGCCTTATCATGGGCCACATTAACAAGAACATCAGCAACCTCCAAAATGCTTGATCCCACACAGTTTGGTTTTGTCAAGAGGAGATCATGCCTGTTAAATCTGTTAGTCTTCTTTGAGTCAGTCACCAAAGCCATGGAGGAGGGGAAATGGTGCACGCCACCAACCTTGACCTTGCCAAGGCCTTCAACACTATTCCCCACTCTGGCATAATAGATAAACTATCCCAGCTTGGAGTAAATCCATATATGACTAGATGGGTAGCTAACTAAGTCACTGATAGAACTCACTCAGCCAAAATAGGGGAAACTACCTCAAGCAGTAGACCAGTAACGACCAACATACCCCAGGGATCTGTCTTGAGGCCCCTGCTGTTTGGGATATACTTCTCTGAGGTGCAAGTCAAAACCAGAAGTCTATAGCTTACCAAGTTTGTAGATGACTGCAAGCTGGGCACTGTCATCAACTCCCCTAGTGATGTAGACATACTACAAAAGGGTCTCACCCAGACAAATGACTGGTGCCAGAAACACAGCCTCCAACTAAAAGCCAAAAAATGCATCATCACCCCCTTTGGGGAGAGTGACATCTCCACAAATTATCACATTAATAACAGCGTCCTGAGCATACAAGCAGTTGTGAGGGACCTGCCACCCAAGTTGACAGCAATCTAACCTTTGACCACCATGTTGCCTCTATTGTACGGAGAGATTTCTACATGGCTCACCTCATTAGTAAAGGTATTTCTTCCAGGAACAAGGAAGTCATAACTTCCCTGTATTCCTCCATTATCAGGCCCATCATCAAGTATAACCCCCCTTTCAACAGGTACATCACAAAGCACATGCAGCAGCTGGAGAGTACACAAAAGTTCCTGACCAGAAGAATCCAGGCCTTCAAAAATCTATCCTACATAGATATGATAAAGCCCTGTCCCTCTACGTCATCTCATACAAACTCCTCAGAGGTGATCTATGTCTATCATACAGAGCAATCTCCGACGCCACCTTGATGAAATTGCTGCATGCCCGCAAGCCAAACTCCACTCATGTGACATGCATGCAAAACCTCAACTTGGTCTGCGACATCAATAGGACTTGCTGGTGGGACAGATTTGTCACCCAGACTCCCCATCTGTGGAATAGACTCCCTCTCCATGTAAGCAGAGTACTTCATTATCCCTCTTTAAGAGGAACCTGGATGACTGGATGGGAAATAGAAGATACACCACTGGTAATCCACCTGTGTCCCTGCTGGACTGGGGCATTGGGTGCTGACTTGTGGGTACATGGGCTAATTTATCGGCTAGGCTTATAAGGACCTCAGGGCCAGTAGCCTAGAAACTTGCTATGATCCTATGAAAACATTTCCTCGATCTTCATACAGATATTTTTTTTATAACCCTAGGGTAAAACTCTTAACTGACCAGAGATTACATCCTATACTCTTGCAATTATCTGTTTCAGTGTCATTTAGAAATATCCCCTCAAGTAGTTCAAAAACTCATTCAGTTCCTAATTCTCAGATATAAAATACACATACAACATCCTGTCTGCTCCCAAAAATCTGTTATATCATGGTTAATTTTCATAGGACACTCATTCAGCATAACATTCTTGCTTGCTATCAGCCTACCTGCATTAGTGCATTTAGAGATAGCCTTACACATAGGCCAGCTAGGTGTCTGCCTAGGGTACAATAGTTGTATGGGTGTTTTCTCCATATTTATTTATTTTTTTAAAGCGAGGGAATCTGTTGATGCCTTGCTCTACACAATAAATACGTAAATAAGGCACCCTGTTAGAACAAAATGTGCATGAAGCATGATGAGTTCCCCTGGGAGGAATCGGGGTGCCCCACTTGACTTACATCACATTAGACTTTAACATGGTGAGGGTGCGGAGCAAAGACCTTGCAAGGTTCAAATGAAGGCAGGTGCAAAGCCTTCCAGCCGTGCTATACAGCATATATTTTTTGAACAATAAGAACTACAAATTTCTACTGCCTGGCTTTACTGGCTGACTGTACTGTTCAGCAATTTATCAGAAAAGTAAAAACATGTATAAGCTACAGAGGTCAAAAATGTGAGACAAAGTCAAGGACATTTAGAATTCTGGAAAATTGAAATGAGAGGAATGGTGCAAAGGCAGAAGCAACAAGATGTGTTCTAATTTATTATTTTTTACAGTGATGCTGACTGTGAACAACCAAATGTTTTTGGCAATATTTCTGGCCATGTGATTTGTTTTCAGCAACATGAAATACTTAATAACTCACAACTTGGTGTCAGCATGAAGTAATGTTACACAGCCATCAGACATCATGGCTATTAGTACTTGGCGAGTGTTGGGGTTGACTGGATGAAAGTAATTGATTCTCTTGTCAGTTGTTCAGTTTAAACAGTTATTATCTGGCTTTTCAGGGCTAGTATGGATTTGTAAGAAGTAAGATGGACTGCCTAACTGGACACCTGAGGCACAAACTGAGCAGATATAATTTCTGTGATTGTCTGTGGAGGAAATGACAAGCTGCCTACTACTGTTTGCTTGTTATTTTGGCTTTGCAGGACTAATACGATTTATGTGAAGTAATGTGCAATATTTTATTGGGTTACAACTGTTTAGAACAAAGGTGATATACTTTGCATGGTCATCCTCTTTTGTTGTAATAAGGCATCTGAATTCTACATAGATGTGTATAGAATGGCTTGGTGGGGGTTTCCTGGATTAAACTAGTCAACTGTGTTGTCACTTGCTCAGTTTAACAGTTATCTCTCAAAAAAAACTGCAGTGCAGCACAAGGGGAGTGTTGCACTTCTGAGTCTGTTGTCCTTTGGAATAAACATTAAACTGAGGGCCCATCTGCCTGAGCTGGTGGCAGCTCAGGTGGACATAAAAGATCTCACAACACCTATTGAAAAGAGTAGGGGTCATTTATTTCAAACAATATTTACACTGTTTACATTATATACATTATTATACTAATTCCGCGGTGGTGCAGCAGTAGCGTTGTTGCCTTGCAGCAAGAGGCTCTCTCATTCGATTCTCGGCTTGGGTTGGGAGTACCTTCTGTGTGGAGTCTGCATGTCCTCCCCACGGTTGAGTGGGCATTCGAAAGACATGCGTTGAATGAGTGTGCCTTCGTTGAAGGCTGGGCATCGGGCTGGCAACTCGACACCATAAAAACAACTGCCAATCATTAGCAGACCGGAGTTCTGCTGTGGCGTTCCCTAATCGGGAAAAGCTGAAAGACAAACAACAACAACAACATTATTTACATTATTCATATATTATACATAATTTACAAACATTTTACAATTTCCAAGCAAACATCTTTTCCATAATTATTCCAAAGAATGTTCACTTTAAGGCCCCCACTCTTTTTTCCCATTCTTTCATTCCATATAGTCCAAATTATATAAAGCTGTTTACTGTCAATCTTTTTGCCAAATTCCTTTTTTCTTATTTCTATGATAACCATATTGTACTTTATCCATATTTATATTTCTTATTCACTTGAGGCTTTGCAAATATTTTTTCAGATAATTTATCCCATAATTTCTTCTCCCTTTTACAATTCAAAACAACTTGTTCTGTTGTCTCTACTTCACCACAATGAGTACAAAGTCTGTCCTCTGTCTTTTTATATAGCATGTTTGCTTTCACTGACATTTTTATTGATAACTTCCATAAAAAAGTGCTTACATTCTACTTATTTGTTACACCATTTCATTTTGACTTTTAATGCCTTTATCTTACTTTCCTCACCATTTTTCCATGGAGAAATACAATAATATTTATCCATTACATTCATATACCATACTTTCCTGTTGTCCTTTATCTCATTTAATCTTATTTTCCACAATCTTATTTTTTTCTGATATTGTTTCATTCCCCCATGCATTGCTTTTCTTTCTCTTTTAAATGTTTCCATCATAACTCATCTTGCTTTTATTTTTTTTTTTACTTTTTTGCCATAATCATAATTGTAAATGATTTATTCCCATCTTTCATCAGTTTTAATACTTTATATAAATGCAATGGTTCTGCATGTACCACTGGATTTATAAAATCTAATTCTCCTTCTTCTTCAACATGTAATATGTCTCATTACACTGGGTTTAATCTAGAACCCCATATAAATAAGAATACAACTGACAAAATTTCTTTCTCATATTCCACTGGAATCATCCCAATTTTCTTAGTAAAACTGAATTCATTAGATACATTTTTTTTCTTGTATGACAACTTATAAGTTTTCCAAAAAAAGGATATTCTTCATCTGTTGTATTACATTTTCTCATTGTTTTATGTTAACTATATCATTTCCAAAAGTTACACCAGCAAATTTATTTCATTCTTATTAAACTGAATATTTTCTATCCTTACTTCTTCACATAAACCAGTACTCTTGTCTCTATTTATACTCATTCCTATTGCACTTAAACACCCATTAAGTACCTTAATAACGTCCTCAATTCATTCTTTATTCTTTACTACTAATTCTATATCATCTGCATATGTAAAAATAATTGATATATTGATACTTTCCAAATGCCTATATCCTGCCACTCTTAACAACATATTTATTTTCCTAACTACTGCATTCATGACTAATAAAAAGTGTTACTCACAGGACATCCTTGCCCTACACCACTACATATATGAATATGCCAACTTAACCAACCATTTGCTAATACTTTACTGTATTATTCTTGTATGCTGTCTCAAAAATATTTCTGATTTTTTTCTTATCTTATCTTCTTTCATTATATCCCATAATAATTGATGCTGAATCTTATAAATTGGTTTATTTAAATCACCTACCATAATGTTTGTGTCCACATATATGTTTGTCATACCATGCGCACATTCCCTTACTATTAAAATTATTTCTGGTGTTCCCTTTCCTTTTATTCCAAATGTTGTCTCCTCCAATGTTTTATGCAATTGCTTTTCGAGTTTTAATTCTTATAATCTCTGTTATTAAGTATTCTTGATCTCCAATTTCTAATGTCATATTTCTCCCCTTTTTCCATGTAAAATTCATAGCTTCAAATGTATTTCTTCTTGCCTAAATCATTCTTTTAACCATTTATTTAATACAGGTGCAAAAGCTTTCTTCTGCCAATCTACCAAATCATTATACATATGATATTCTATACCGTCTACACCTGTAGATGATTCTAAATTCACCACCCCTAACACATTATTCAATCCTTCCTTTATTCTATAGTTCTCTAATTCCTCATTATCTTGATCTGTCAGACTTTTTACATTCTACCTCTTACTTTCTTTCTGTATTAGTTCTAGTGAATGTTTCTTCTAGATGATGTATCAATGTATTCATTATTACCTGTTGATTTCTCAACATTTCTACTTCTCTGTTTCTTAACTCTCATATTACCATTTTATTCTCTTTAGGTATACTACTCAAATATCATGCTACTTCTTTTTTCCCTTGTAAATGATATCTTTGTTTAAACAAATAATGTTTAACTTTTTCTTAATTCATTTCCTACATTTCCCTTTCCCTCTTAAAAAACGTTCTTATTACTTACTTACTAGTGCTGTTAAAGCACATTTTTGTACTTCTTTATATTTATTCTTTCTCACTTATTTTTGTAAATTTTGCCATTCCAAATAATTTTTATGTTTGTCTTTAAAATGTAACCACCATCTCTCTCTCTCTCTCTCTGTATATATCTATATATATATATATATATATATATATATATATATATGTGTGTGTGTGTGTGTGTGTGGATCTATGTCAAAAGATTGAAAGTTCAAAAGACTGAAAATTAAAATATCTAAAATGCAAAATATAGAAAATATTTTTAATGCAGGGGCAAGCCACCATGCACCCCCCATACATCCTGCTAATCATATACGCCAGCTCCAAGACTGTACAACACTGGGGGGCAAATTCAATTTTTAATATTTTGGGTTTTAGATATTATGATTTTCAGTCTTTTGAGCCTTTGATCTTCTGATGGGGATATATCTATATACTATCATAATGCCGACATGCACTTGTATGAAACGCAGTAATGTCAACACTAATAAGCACAAATTGAGTTGACCATTAGCCAAATTGTTAAGTCCGTACGGTAATGTATGAATTTGACATTACGTGGCCAGTTTTGACATCCGATGGTATGCTCCAATGCACAAAAACCACCCTGTGATTTAAACAGCAGTTTGAGAAAGGGATCATCAACATTCTATGTGGTATGGTAATCTGTTCAACCTTATTAGGTTCATGAAGTCGTCCGATAATATGGTGGCTGTATATATAATAGTAAACCTATATATATATATATATATATATATATATATATATATATATATATATATATATATATATAGTTTACTATCAAAATGGTGAAGTGCAGTTGTGGGTTTAGTCACATAGCCGACCCAAAACATTGAAAACGAAAATACCGTGTTGTAATAAATGCTGAATGGGAGACACACTACATTTGACATTTGACATGCCTGAATTCTGTTTTCAAATGTGGGAGAGTTCTTCTACATTTTTGCAGGGGGTTAAGCACCCAACACCCCCTCCAAATTATATAAACCACCTTAGATTGCACTACAATGAGGAAAACAGTAAATTCCCCGCTCCCCATTTTAACCATGATCTCAACCACAATGCCAAACACTTAATAATAAATTTAGCTTTATTTTCATTATTATGGTCCGTAAGACTTACTTTCAGCATTACACAACCTTGGAACTGTGATTTCGCCCAAACGATATTCAAAGTACTGCACTTCAATATTTTGATAGTAAACCTATATATATATATATATATATATATATATATATATATGTGTGTGTGTGTGTGTGTGTGTGTGTGTGTGTGTGTGTGTGTGTGTGTGTGTGTGTGTGTGTGTGTGTGTGTGTGTGTGTGTGTGTGTGTGTGTGTGTATGTGTGTGTATATATATATATATATGTCTGTGTATATCTATAGATTTATATACCTACATATATAGTTGTTTATACTTTTGCACTAGTGGCATTATGAGATATATACACACACATACACACACACACACACACACACACACACACACACACACACACGGTGCCCCGTCACAAGATCGAATGAATGGAAGCTCGAAATGCATAAGCACGAGACCAGAATCTCAAACTTCCATTCATTCAAAACTGTGAATGGGAAGTTTAGGGTTAGAAAAAAGAGAGTTCAGTTACCTTTTTGCAGGGGGCTAGGTCCCCCTACACCCTTGCAGCTGTTGTCTAAGAGCTGCATGACCGCACTATAGCGGAGGACTGGGAAATCTTCCGTTTTGCATTTATGCATATAGCGCGGAACGGGAGATTTCCCTTTCGTTCACTGTAGTGCGATCTCGGAGTAGGAATATTTAAGTAGGGGGGTGTGGGGAGCACAGCAAAAACATTAGAAAGGTGTTTTTTTTTTTATTTCCCCTTCACATTTTTGAGTTTCTGTAAACTCGAGATTCTGGCTTCGGGATTATGAATTTCGAGTTTATAGGAATTCAGTCTTGTGAAGGGGAACTATATATATATATATATATATATATATATATATATATATATATATATATATATGGGTCCCTATGACTTCGTCGACAGTTCATTTGATTGACACTCATTTCGTCGACAGTTCATTTGGTCGACAGACAGATTTGCCCCCTTCCCCAATGTTGTGCAATCCTGGAGTTGATATATATAGTTAGGGGGGGGCACAGCCCCCCACAATGGGGGGTGTGGGGGGCGAAGCCCCCCACCTAACATTGGGGAAGGGGGCAAATCTGTCTGTCGACCAAATGAACTGTCGACGAAATGAGTGTCAATCAAATGAACTGTCGACGAAGTCATAGGGACCCATATATATATATATATATATATATATATATATATATATATATATGTATATATATATATATATATATATTCTCATCCCTGTGTGATCTTTCCGTAATTCCCTAAACCTCTGTACTCATTCTTCATCCCAATGTTTTTCATTTATTCATTTTATTTTATACCTTTATTTTATACCTTTACCTATTTTTATGTATCCTTTTCCTCTTGAATTTCTCTTGAATTTCTACCCAGATTGCTAAATGATTAGAAAAATCTGTATCACTTTCTGTCCTAAAAGTGCGTCTTTTATATGCCATTGTTTACATTGTTTATTCCATATATATTTAACCTGCCACATTTTATCACTTCCAAGAATATTTATATATTCCCAGTCTCCTTTTTTTATTTTATATCACAATTCAAACCACCTACCAATATAATCTCCATGCTTATATTTACATATTCTAACAAATTCTTGAACATATCTTCACTTCTTTTCTTGTTACATATGCATCGATCACAATAAGCCTAAATGCTTGACACTTCCATCTCATATCTATAACCTTATTCTTCCCATTACAACTAAAGTAACATCCAAGACTTATATTAATGTTCTGCACAATACTGCTGCCTCTGAACGTTTCTATTCTTATATTCCACACAATCTGACTTTGCCACAGGCTTTGTTCCTGCATAATGGAGAACAGCTACAGTTATTCCCCTCTGCAAAGGAGGCCTAGCTACAGACCCAGAGAATTACAGACACATAAGCCTGACCAGCCTCATCTGTAAGGCCATGGAACATATCATTATGGATCTCATAAATAAAGACATAGGTGACCTCCATACCTTGGATCCTACCCAATTCGGCTTCATGAAAGGCAGATCCTACCTGTTACATCTGGTGGATTTCTTTGAAAGTGTGACCAAGGTCATTGATGCAGGCAAATCTGTACACACAGCATACCTCAACACATACCACCCACATTCAGGCATTACCAATAAACTTAGCAAACTGAATGTAAACTCTTTTGTTGTAAGATGGGTTGCCAAATGGCTCACAAACTGGACACACACTATCAAAGTGGGGACTCCATATCAACCAGCGGACCTGTTACCAGAGGGGTGCCACAGGGATCAATGCTGGGGCCCCTACTGTTTGGTAGATACTTCTCAGAAGTTCAGGTCAAAACTAAGGGGTTGAGGCTGACCAGTTCTGCAGTCAACTGCAAACTAGGTGTGATCATTAAATCCCAAAATGATGTCAGTATACTACAAGAAAGTTTTACGCATACCAACGACTGGTGTATTAGTCACAGTCTCAAACTGAATGCAAAGAAATGCATCATCATTCCCTTTGGCACAAACAATGTCCCTTCACACTATTAAATCAACAACAATATCCTAAGTACCCAAGAAGTGTTAAGGGACCTGGGATCACAGATTGACTGTGACCTTAGCTTCGACCACCATGTGTCTACTGTAGTACGGAAAGCTTTCCACGCAGCACACTTGATTATGAAAGGGATCACCTCAAGAGCAAAAGAAGTTATAACCACCCTATACTCCGCACTTATCTGGCCTATAATTAACACCCCATTCAGCATGTACTGTACTAACCACCTGCAGCAAATAGAGAGACCTCAGAGGTTTCTAACAAAGAAGATCAAGGGACTCTAGCATGTGCCATAGACAGACTGGCTAAAGTTCCTGTCACTATACTCTGTATCACATAGACTTCTTAGGGGAGACTTATTCCTGGCCTACAGAGCAATCCAAGACCCAAACCTAATGAACTTGCTGCATATCCATAAATCAAATAGGTCTAGGGATACCCATTCCAGGGACTTGAATATGGCCTGCGAATTAAATAGGACATACTGGAGGGACAGATCTATATCCCAGCAAATGCCACATCTATAGAACAGGCTACCAATTCATGTGAAACAGATCACCTCTATGACACTGTTCAAGAGAAACCTGGATGAGTGGATGGGGCACCGTAAATTCTTACCAGGGATAGCACCCACAACCTTCCTGGACATGGGCAGTCATCACTAAATGCAGTCTTGGGTACTGACTAGCATTGGGTTGAAATGGCTAGGCTTAAAATGACCTCCGGGTCAATAGCCTAGTAATCACCTATGATCTCCTATATCTGTTTGTAATTTTTCTTCTTTTAATGTAATTATTATAGCTTAAAAACAATCACATCCATATATGTTTTGCACATCATTCTCACATCTTTATTCTCCATTTTATATGTTTATACTATTAATATTTATTGCTAATACTCTCAATTAATTTGTTTCATTTTCTTACGTCTTTATTTTCTTTACTTACACAGTTACCTATCCTTTCCCTTTCTTATACCCAAGTACTTTCTTTTCCTATCTTTTACTCTTTTAACAATATATTTTTATTTCCTTTTACTACTCTCCACTTCATTTCTTCTTCACCGCTTACTTCTGACAAACTTTCTTGTCCTTTTCTTCTCTGTTACATTATCTTTTATCTCATTTTTTCCAGTATTAAATGGTTTGCTTCTTCTTCTATTTTATTTTCTTGTTCTGTATTTTCTTCTTGTTCTATCTCTAGAACAACTACTTGTTCAATAACTTGAATAGCTTCTTGTTCCCTATTTCCCCCTTTTTGTTCAACTAACTGTTCTGTACAATCCATCCATAAATTACTTTTTTTTCACATTTGAAACATTTCAGATTACAATTTTTGCATCACGCCCCATTTTACCATATATATAACATTTCCTTTTATCACAATTGCTAATTAAACAATCACATTTTCCACAACAGAAGCGCATTTTTTGTTGTCCCCAATATTTCACAACACCTCTGTTCTACTCCACATTTATCATACTGTGGAAATGCACAACTTTGTCTTCTTCTATTTTAATATAACAATACTTTCCCAACCCCCACTCCATAGACTTCTGTTATCATACATGTTCGTAATGTCTACTACATCTTTACATAACATCTTTAAACAGTTCTTGAGTGACTCTTTTTCAATTTCAGTCCAAAACTGTATAAATACTTTCTTTTTCAACTTCCTGTTAAAAACTATTAAGACATACAAATGTCATGTATTGCAGTCTTTTTTTCAGTCATATTTAGCCAAAAACTTTTCCATACCTTGACAAGATTCAAATATAATGTCACAAAATGAGTCTTTTATTAATGTGTATAAAAGGTCTTACCTGTTGTGGTGATATACCTAAAGGAGTCACAGTGTTGTCTCATATATCATACCTGTCCAAACTTTTCTCTTCTTTAGTACAAATTCTTATTGGGTATTCTTGCTTCTTAGCTTGGACAGTGGCTTCATCTCTTCTTATCTTCCTCCTTCATTTACTTTCTACAGATAAGACTTCTTCTTGACTATTTCTTGGTTTTCTTCTTCTTCTACCCTGTCCATAACGTCAGCCCATGACACAGCTTTTCTGTTTTCCGGTTCACTCTGCAAAATCAAGTCTTGTGAAATAGCAACCCACAACCCTCTCAGAGTACATTGATTTTGTGACTCACCTTCTTTGTTAAACAGGTTACATTGAAATAACATCTCCAAAACTGTGAAGGCTCGGATACCTTCACTTATACCCTAACAGCTCTGGCTTCAGTCTGCAACTTCTCTGAAGACTAATTTGCCTTCACTACCTCCTTTCCTTGTAAACCACATAAACTGATTGGCTCGACTACTTCCCAATGATCTTTGAAGCTTCAAGAAACAGCTCACACAAATCCTCTAGCTCTGATTTATGCCGGGATAATGAATACTTGCCCACATCTTCTTTCTGAGGATACTACATGTTACTTCCTGCTTCTCCAGGCTACCACTGCACCAGGAATGGAAGCAGAAAGTTGCTGCACCAAACAGTGTCCTGCTCATGAACAAACATGAGTAGGGCAAATTCCATGATACCTGGCCAAATTTCCCCTATTAATATAAATACTACCTCAGGTCTCCTCTGAAAAGTGACTGCTATCCTCATGGGACTAACCTGATCAACAAAGGATAAATAAAATTAAATTAAAAATACATTACAGAATACCAGGAAAATCTTCAGAGGTTCTGAAGTCTAGTGCTGCCCCACCTAAAACAAATGCTGCATCAGTAGATTTTGACACAGGCCTAGTACTCACTTCTAACCTGTGTCCCCCTAGTCTAAAACCAGCCATGCTCATATGTGCACACAGAAGGTCACTGTACTTGTGTGGAGGGCTGGGGAATAATGCCATTATTTCTTTAACATCCCTCCCAAACCTCAGAGCTGAGGATAGTCTGGTCATTATTTCTTTAAATTCCTCACAGACTTCAGAGGGTTGCACAGAGGATCTCTATAACTTGTATAGCAGTGTATAGTCTAGACATAACAAGTTGGGAACATTATTGTAATCATTATTTTTTTTCATCTTCCTCACAATCAAAAACATGATGCAGATACACCTGGCTATCTTTCCGGAGAAGTAAAAAAGCATACAAATATGTTATATTCCATTTGTTCTTTTTCTCAGTTTCATCCCAGTTATACGTCAGAAAAGTATACAAAAGGTGGCTGTCTTTTGGGGGTAGGGGGTGAGGAGGCATGCTGTATGTACATATAAAGACAGTAGCTTGAAATACATGACTATGGGCATTTGTACTTTAAGTTTAATCCCAATTTAACACCAGAAGGGATACACAGAAAGGGAGTTCCTATTTTGATAGAGGGGGATAGGGAGGCAGGTACTAATATCACATATGAGTCACATATGCTAACAAGCATTTGTCTTCTCAATTTGTTGTGAACTGGTGTTTTGTCAGCTTTGAGCATCAGGCCTTAGATACAAGTTATTTCTTCCTTGAAATTAAAATGTAAGATTGAATTTATTTCCTTGTGCATGATTTTTGTTCAGGCCTTCATTAGATCAAAAGGTTGGAAAAAAAGCTTTAAAAATGCATCTCAGATCTTTTTTAATTTCACAACCTCTCGGTTCCTAGAAGACCCCAGACCCTCATCTTAATGCAGTTTTTACAATGTAGTCTTGGTCAGGTAGGGTATGTTGAAAGGACTCAGGAAAAAGCAAAGTTAAAGAGCAAGACTCAGTTTTTTTTCCCCTAATCGTGGATTTTATTCAGGCCATCTTTGGATGACAAGGTTGTTTAAAAAATTCTAAAATGCACCTTAGAGAATCTAGAGCCCTAATTGCCTAGTGGCTACCAGATCCCTGGTTAATTCTGTTATTTCCACTGCAGTTATTACAGTGTAGTCTTGGTCAGTTAAGAGATGCTAAAGGGATGCAGAAAAAAACTTAAAGAGTGAGGCTAAATTTCTTTCTTTGATCATGACTTTTGTTCATGCCGTCAATGGAGGAAAAGGTTATTTAAAAACCTGTAAAATATACCTCACAGCATCTAGAACCCCAGTGACTTTAGGTGTCCTGTAGTTTCCTCCACAGTTATCATAGTGCACTCTTGCATAGAAAGAACAAGAATGAATAACTGCAAGAGAAAAAACAAACTGTGAGAAAAAAGGAAGAAGAAAGTAACCCAGATGCTGTAGGTAAGCTGGAATGTGGGGGAGCACCAAGTGATATGTGTGTGCGCGCGCGTGTTTGAGGTACTGAGCAGATGGGGGAGGACTGCAGCCCCTTCACATAGCATATCAAGGCCAGCCCTGAGCCCATCTGCACAAATATACTATAGTTTCTGATCATTTTCTGTCTGTATTATTGCATCGTATTTATATTTGCTCTACATCTTCCAGTCCCCTGTTGTACATAGCTCTGACTCCCATCTTTTTTTATTCAGGAAATGCCAGTGGGTATGAGTACTTTTATTAAGGGCATACAAAGGAGCTCTGTATGGTGAAATGACTTGCTCAGGGTCACAGTGTATTCAACTGGATGCCAAGAGAATTAAGCCCTAGACTACAGGAATCAGCTAATTAGCAGTACATAACCTTAATTCTGGGGTACCTGTAAAGTCTTAAACTCCATCTTACAAAATGAGTTGGCGCAATTTAGGTTTGCCTAAAAGGTACTGCAATTTAAATAAATAAACCATGCCTGTGATTGCAAGTCATGAACATATTCTGCAACTGGGACTACTGCACCATGCAAATACTAAGGCATTTAATAGCATTTCACATGAGAACAAAGCTGATATGAATTTAAAAAGCTGTTATGCATTTTAGCTTGTGATTATACAAGTAAAACACTTTGGCTGTTTACTCAGATGTCTTGTCTTTTTAATTTTCCATATTCAAAGCAGTGTTCATTCCACTCAAAACGACACATTAAAGCTTTAGAATACGCATGCATCTTCACTATTCATCTCTATAACTAACACCTTACAAAAACCATGAAGTGCCTGTAAGACATGTCTGCTTAGAGAGGCAGAGTGCTATGTGCTTTTCAAATACTAAGGATTCAGCAAGCTCTGCATGGCGTGCAGGAATAGCAAGAGCTACTGCAAGTAATATGTCCGCCGAGCGATTCAGGATAGAGCTCCAGGCACATGCATGAGCACTCCTACACTATTCCTGCACAGACACAGCTCATGTATGCTAATTACGCTACTTGCTGGTGAAAACCATGCAAATGAGGTGAATTAGCGATCCAGGAAGCAGGCATGCATCCGTGCAGGAATAGTGTAGACTGCAGAAATATATTCAGCTAGTAGCTCGTACAAAAGCATGTATTATAAGGGTTAGGCATGCCGATGGCCAAATATATGGCCATTGACATGAAAAATATATTAAATATTATAAAATTATAACTTTTCTTTTTTGGGCTGATTCCGGCCATGTAAGCATAGGGCAGTGACGCGCCAACAGGATCGGGCTGAAAATACCAAAAAAAAGGTGAAATAAGCTTTTATCACACAATTCATGATTTTGTAATTATAGTCAATGGCATGCATATGTAATATATATGTGTGTGTGCGTGTGTGTGTGTGTGTGTGTGTGTGTGTGTGTGTGTGTGTGTGTGTGTGTGTGTGTGTGTGTGTGTGTGTGTGTGAGTGTGTGTGTGTGTGTGTATATATATATATATATATATATATATGTGTGTGTGTGTGTGTGTGTGTGTGTGTGTGTGTGTGTATGTATATATATATATATATATATATATATATATATATATATATATATATATAGCATGTGTGTGTGTGTGTATACTGCTGCGGTGGTGCAGCAGTAGCGTTGTTGCCTCACAGCAAGAGGTTCTCCCGTTTGATTCTCGGCTGGAGTGCTGGGAGTGCCTTTTGTGTGGAGTCTGCATGTCCTCCCCGTGGTTGGGTAGCCATTCGAAAGACATGCGTAAATAGACATGCCTTCATTGAAGGTTGAATGTCGAGCTGGCACCTCGGCGTTCGTGAAAATCTACTGCCAATCATTAGCGGACCGGTGTTCTGCTGTGGTGACCCCTAACCGGGAAAAGCCGAAAGACAAACAACAACAACAACATGTAAGCAATACTAGGGAATAGTGGTTGCTAAGGGGGAAGGCTCAGTGTGAGTGTAGTTACTAGGAATTAGCAGTCAGCCCTATGCAAATGAGGGGAGTTATACTGAGTCACAGGTCGGAGGGGAAAATTTCTAAGTGTCAGACTGCATCTAACCGTGTAAATGCTCTTAACACCATTGTATAGACAGGAGGAGCAAGGAACGTGAAAAGGGGATGTGTCTTGCTTGCTGGAAGCACATTGGAGCCCTGTTGCCTGGTGTCTGCTTAGCTAGGCACAGCTAGGTGAGTGAGTGTGTCTGAGGCTGTGTACTCATACTCCATGAACTGAAGAGAATGTGCACGTGCAGGGGAGGGACAAATCTTGCTGTTTACACTACCAACAGGCTGGAAGAGGAAGGGTAGAAGGAAAAGGTAAAGGAAGTATCAGAACAAGGGAAATGCTGTACAAACCAACAATATGGGAGACTGCAACCCACAACTGACCAATGAAAGCACTCGAATAATACAGCTGACAGGTGGCTGCAGAACTGAAGATGGAAGGACATGTAAAATACAATTAAAGGGCAACTGCACAAAATAAAGGTGAACTAATGTAGAAATCAGTAGTATGGGAGTCTTGCAACTCAGAATGGGCCCTGCAAATATAATACAGCTGGCAGGTAGCTGCAGAGCTGTAAATATGATGAGATGCAAGTAAAAATGGATTACAAAAAGGGCAACCGCAGAATAAAGACAACCATCCACAAATCACCAGTAATGTGCCTAACACTCACAGTGGCTAAATCCAAGCCATGAGCAAGTAAGCTGGCATCTGGAAAGAATCAGAAACAGTTAATCTGACAGGCAGCAGTAGCATCACACCACGATAAAGTATGGAAACACCCCTCAGTCTGCATTTCCCCACAAACTCTGCACCTTCGGAGTAAACCTGGGAATTTAAACTGACAAAATGCTAAGGGCTGCCATTGCTCGGATACATCACCATGTGTTGGAGGTTGACAGTGGTGAGGAGGATAATGCTACCAACTGCTGCAGATCCAGGAGGAGGAGGAGGAGAGTGTTCAGACCCAGGGTGACCTATCAGGGGCTACATGACCTAGAGATTGTAAAGCGTTACAGGATGGACAGGAACATATGGCAGCAAATTGTGAAGTTGTGCCAGCATCGCCTCACATCCAGAACAAACAGAGGGGAACCCATCCTAGTGAATACTTAGGTATGTGTAGCCTTAAGAATACTTGCTACAGGTACTGTCCAAACACCTACTGGGGATATCATGGGGTTGTCACAGGCATCTGCATCCAGAGTACTCCATCAGTTTCTGGATGCTATGCTACCACATGTCCGTGAACACATCCACTTCCCTAACACCTGTGAGGAATTCACCAGCAATATAGGTTCATAGATAGGTACTAGTCTATTGGCCCTAGGGCCTATATGAGCCTAGGCAAAAAGGTACCCTGGCTTTCACCACCCAAGAAAATGATTTTCCTGTGCCCCTGTTGAGCAGAGCCACAGAAGTGATCCCTGGGGTAAATTTCCTATTTCCCATCCAATCATCAAGATTTTTCTTGAAGAGTGCTAATGAGGAGCTTTGTTTGATATAGATAGGTAGTTTGTTCCAGAGTATGGGAAGTCTCTGGGACAGGAATCTATCCCTCCAGCATGTTCTGTTTATTGTGGTGACAAGGATTACATCCCTAGAGCGTGTAGCTCGAAGGGATTGGGAGTTGTTTAAGCAGAGCATGTCGAACAGTCCTGGGTTTGACATAGCTTTGTATGTTAGGCAGAGATCGCCTCTGAGTAGGCGATATGTGATGGAGTAAAGCTGGAGTTTTTTGAGATGGTCTGCGTAGGGCATCTGTTTTTGAGGCTGGTAATTCTCTTTGTGAATTATTTCTGTGACCTTTCCAGTTGTTGTAGATGTCTTGTGAGGTACATTCCAAAAGAGGCGTTGTACTCTATAATGGGTCTAATGAGTGATGAGTAGAGGGGAACAATGACCTCTTTTTCCTGGATGAGAAACCTTTTGTGATGAGATGTGCCACGTAGAAGTATTTCCTGACTACTGTGGCAATGTGATTATCAAAGGAGAGACTACTGTCCACCTGTGTCCCAAGGTCTCTTATCACACTTTCGGTCTTAAGTAAACTACAACCTATGTGGTAGCTCATGGGTACAGAGTTCTTACCAAAGGGGATGACAATGCACTTTTTGTTATTGAGCTTGAGGCCATGGCTTTGATACCAGCATCTGTCTCAGTGAGGCCCTTTTGTAGGATGTCCACATCGTTAGGAGTTTTGATTCTGGCTCCTAGTTTGCAGTCATCTGTGAACTTCGTTAGCCAAAGACCTTCTGTGTTAGCCTGTACTTCAGAAAAGTAGATACCAAACAGGAGAGGACCCAGGACTGAACCCTGTGGTACTCCACTTGTCACTGGTCTGAAGTCAGATTTGGAGTCTGCTACTTTCACAGTGTGGGTTCTGTCAGTGAGCCAGTTGGCAACCCATCTTTTGACATAGGGATTTATACCTAGTTTAGTGAGGTTTATCTATAATTCCAGAGTGGGGTTGGTGTCAAAAGCCTTGGCGAGATCTAGATAGGCTGTGTGAACCACCTTACCCTCGTCTATGGCTTTGGTGACTGCTTCAAAGAAGTCTATCAGGTTTAAGAGACATGATCTGCCTTTTACAAATCCGAACTGGGTGGGGTCCAGAGTTTGGAGATTACCAATGTCTTTGTTTATAAGTTCCATGATGATACTTTCCATGGCCTTGCAGATTAGGCTCATTAGGCTAATGTGGCAGTAGTTTCCAGGGTCTGTTGTGCCTCCCCCTTTCTGGAGTGGGATAACTGCCACTGTGCACCATTCAGTGGGCACAAAGCCTGAGGTGAGGCTATGACTGAGCATGGTGCTTAGGTGGGGTGTCAGTTCATTCTGTATTTCATGTAGAATGCAGCCTGGGATGTTGTCAGGTCCCATGGATGCTATGCTACATAGTATGATCCTGCTGAAACAGCCACAGCAGGAACAACACGGGGAGGGGACACACAGCCCACCACAATTGCCAAGGTCACCACAGGCACAGATGGACTTGGAGGAGGAACTTCCTGAGCCTGCCCCTAGCAGTAGACAGAGGCATGCCCAGTATGACTATGCCTTGGCAAAGAGGCAATGCATAGCACACACACACTGACACGGTAGGGACCCAGGGACTGACACCTCTCTCCGACTCGCACATACAGTAGAAGGGATGCCAAACATGACACTACCTGTACTTTACCATGTATAGGCAGTATACTGCATGCGTCCCACATAGTCAGCCCACCAGCACCCCCCTCAATACCACTCCAGGCACAAGGTATGTCACCCTTACTATCAATTACTGAATGGAGTACTATATTCTGATAGTTATAGCTATGCTATGGATGCAAGCATGCAAGGGAATTGGTCGGCCAAATGGGATAGCAGCAAATAGCTGACAGCTCTATGGGACAGCATGAAATCCACAACCAATACTGGTGTCCCCACACTAGGTAGTAGTACTCAGGGTGACAACTCCCACTGCAGTACATGTGGTGGCTTGACTAACTGTGGGTGTCCACAGGTCACACACATGGATGTTAATGAGCGTTCCCATTCCCACCCCTCAGTCTCACCCAGCAGGACAGGTGTAGATGACCAGAAATAAAGGTTGGGCAAAGATCTACAAATGCTGTCCATGGTGAACAGCCCCCCTACTGACCTACACAGACATACCTCAACAGGTCTGGCAGTTGTAGTATAGTTCTGAAGAGTAAGAAATCTGAAACTGAAATGCATGCCATTACAAACTAACTTGTGTACTTTAATGATATGCCTCCATTCTGCAAGATAGGGCACAATACAATACTAAATGGAAGCAAACAGAGTATAACTGAAATACCAGTGCAGTCAGTGAAAATTCCTTCTTTATATGGCCTCCCAAAAATACATAAATCTCTCCATAAACCACCAATGAGGCCCATAGTCTCTGGGAGGGGATGGGCAACAGAGTCTTTATCGGTCTACTTACACGACATCTTAAAAGGTTTTTTAAGACATGTACCCAGCTATATTAAGGATACTGGTGATTTTATAACTCAGTTACACAATTGGTATAGTAATAACACCCACACCTGTTTCCTATTCGTAACCCTAAACATAAAATCACTCTTCACAGTCATCCCAAATAGGTATAGCATTGAATGTATAAGGGAAATTCTACAGAAATATGGTTAATATTCTGCCAGACAAATTGGAACCTTTTGTGAGCTTTTGGAATTAGTTTTGGAGAATAACATTTTTACTTTTAATAAACAAATATATCACCAAATATCAGGAACAGCTATGGGTACTGCAATAGCAAACACGTATGCTAATCTAACCTTGAGTAAATGGGAAGAAGCCAATGTGTGTGGTGAAATTAATGTATATGCCCCTAATATTTTATTTTATAAGCAGTTTGTGGATGACATTTTCTTAATTTGGCATGGTAATGGTGAAGAGTTGAATAACTTCTTTGTTTATTTGAATAATATGGTTAAATTCTTGAAATTTGAAATTAATTTCTCTAATACAAAGTTGAATTTCTTGGATGTTGATTTGCAGATAGCCCTTGGATTAGAAACTTGTGTATATATATATATACATATATGTATATATATATATATATATATATATATATATATATATATATATATATATATATATATATATATATATATATATATATATGGGTTCACTTCAGTTCACTGAACTTTCAATTCACTGACTTTCATTTCACTGACACCATTTCACTGAAATTCATTTCACTGAAACTTCATTTCACTGAAAGTTCATTTCACTGGCAACTATTATTAGCAATAAAATGGAATATTCCCCCTTCCCCACTGTAGTGCGACCCTGGAGTTAGAATATATAGTTGGGGGGGGTGTGGGGCAGAGCCCCCACATTGGGCGCAGCCCCCCACTTCATTTCATATGATATTCTTACGTTTTGATATAATATTGCTTAGTAAAAGAAAAGTAACTGGGAGGCTGCCCCACCCCGATGTGGGGGCTCTGCCACACCCCCCTAACTATATATTCTAACTCCAGGGTCACACTACAGTGGGGAAGGGGGCATATTCCATTTACTATGTAATATTAGTTGTCAGTGAAATGAACTTTCAGTGAAATGAAGTTTCAGTGAAATGAATTTCAGTGAAATGGTGTCAGTGAAATGAAAGTCAGTGAATTGAAAGTTCAGTGAACTGAAGTGAACCCATATATATATATATATATATATATATATATATATATATATATATATATATATATATATATGCATGCAAAACAAACTTTTAAAGGCATTGCTAAAGGTCAATATCTACGACCCAGTAGGTTACCTACTAAATTGGATACTTGTGATATACAAATGCAGGAGATGACAAATGATTTCCTGGTAAGGGTTTATAATGCCAATGACTTGGAAGCAGTGAAAACTGAGATTATGTTAATGAGACAGTCAGGGGCTAGACCATAGCTATGAAGGTGTTCCCCCTACTAATTGTCATTCGAATTCTACTTAACCTTTGAGGTATTTCATGACTTATAGTAAGGTTAGTAAACCCATTGAACAAATCATTAGAAATAATTGGGACATTTTAAAAGCTATACCCGGGCATGAAAAATGGCTCCCAAGTAAACCCCTCTTTACATATCGAAACTGTGATAATCTAAAGAAACATTTATGTTATAAGGACTTTGCCCTTAACAATAAGCGTGTTCCTGCATATAGTAAAAAGGGAACTTTTCCTTGTCATAATTGTTCATGCTGTTCTAGTATTATTCAGTCCACTGAGTTTATACATCCTACTAGTGGTAAGAAATATATATTTCACTGTACTGTCACCTGTAATACCGCTTCCATTATATATTTGGCCACCTGTCAGCATTGCGTAGGTTTCTATGTTGGTATGTCCATGAGAAGGCTATGCAACAGAATCATAGAACTTAAGTCAGACATACGTAGGGGAGTCCTTACAAATTCTTTGGCCCAACATGTTCAAGAGAATAATGATACACATCAATTTTATTCGAGAGTTATATAGTATATTCAAATGTCAGACGTGGTGGCTTAGTAAATAGAGTGGACACAAAGGAGTATGAATGGATTGTCCGCCTACAAGCAGATAAATACCCAGGTTTGAATAAACAAGTTATACTGAAGCCAATTTTGAAAGCCAAATAACATCAGATAAAATACATTTATAAGGACTTGCAAATAAATATATATGTTATATACTTTTCAGATGTCTATGTTTTAAAACATAATTGTGATTTTAATTGATTCTTTGTAATAGGTCGACTGTGTCATGTGATGGATTTTTTCATCTTTTAAAAATTATGGTTTTATTAATCTTTTTTGTAAAACACTGAAGAAGGATATTTTATCCGAAAGCTTTGTTCTTATACAAATGTGTAAAGTTGTCAGGTGTGCCCCCCAACCACATGTATAAATGGTAGTAACATGTACGTTTGTAGAATAATATCAGATTGCCTGAGCTGTCCCAATCAACATGATAATCGGTGTATGTCCACTATATGCAGGGGTCAGTGTTCCAATCTTTTGTGAGTGTTTAATATTGTCTGGAAGTGGACAGCATGTAGGCCTGTATGTTGTCTGTCAGTGGCCTAGGTACAGTACTGTATTTGACAGGGCCATTTTCCAACAGCTGCAGTGCCAACCAGTCTACTTCTCAGCTACACCTATGTTATTAGTTGTACACACTCACTGTCCAAATGTCAATATGTGCTACTGTCAGAAAGCTGGACAGGCTATGAACATGGGTCCATACACAGAACCAGTACACAGGTGGAAGAACTCTATGCAGTGCCTAGAAAGTAGCTATGAACTGCACACACCTTTGCAATTAAACATAGAGGTTATTATCACATTAGTTGTCTGTCTAATATGGAATGCTGGTTGTCTGCCCAATCACTGGCAGCCCACATAAACCACAGTTATAAAGTAATGACACACTGCTGATGTCCACATACAAGGCAGGAGAAGGAGAAGGTCCCAGTCATATCCACGAGTCAGGTGCCATAAGCTTACATATCACACATGCACTCAGTCCACCACCCCCCACAACAGCCACAGGTATTTCATCAGTCATATCCTTGCTGTTGGGAATGATGTCAGAATCAGCACATGCCTTTTAAGGAATACACAAAGGATGCAGCATGCTGACATGGCGTCCCATGCAGGTGTGTCTCTAGCCGTAGGCAGCACCCTGCACACATCCAGAATGATGCAGCACTATGAACTCAGATTGCCAGGAACACCTCACACACTTGCCCATGTCACCCCAGGGAAATCCACTGGCTTGCAGCCTGGTAATGTATGAGTGACAAAGTGCAGTGGCCTACATCACTCTCATGTGGCCTAGAGGCCTCTGTCAAATGCCCATGGCTCACCCATAGTGCCATCATATGCTTCACCCATAGTGCCATCACACAGAATGTCATAGGGTCCTAACTAAAATAAATCATAACACATTAAGCAGAAAACAAATGCAAGGCCATCTAAGAAAACCAAAAGGCAGCAGGAACAGCAGCAGTGTATACCAAAGAAAAATGTAGAACAAAAACACCAAAAATCAGGAGAAAAACAGGTCTTTTAGTGTAAAATGATTTAATTCATTATTTGTTAAAGGTGACTTCATCAGAAATACAATTCACTACTACAAAACACACTTAAAATACTGTCAAGCAAGTGAACAATTAATTGTATAACAAGCTGTTCAACTTATAAAATAATTATTCAATTGAAGTGAACCATCAATTAACTTAGTCCCATAAACTACTGTTTGCAGTAAAAAATACATCTAAGTAAAAACTTTATTTTTTAATATTAACTTTTCTGTTTTTTTAAAAAAAAAATATATTGACTGTGTCATACAACTCAGGATGTATATAAAAAGCCAATCTCAATTGCCATACTGTTTTTTTTCTGTTGTGCTTTGTTCCTATAATCACCTCCCCTGATGTCCTTGTTCACTGACTCAAGAACCAAGAAGGTGAACTTTTTCCAGTTAATGCACATAGTGGAATGTTTGTACAAGGCATTGTTGATATTTTTTGTTCTTATAGCATACAAATGTTCAAAAATACGTGTCTTCAAACTTCTAGTGGACATTCCCACGTAGAACACTGGACATCCACTACACATAGCAAAATAGACACAATACCTTCACTACTACAATCTAGTCTATCGGGAACAGTGATATTGAAATCAAGGTGTTGCAAAAAGATAAAAGTACCAGTGTGGATGTACCTACATACTTTACATCCCATATACTTATGCATACCTCTTTTGTTTACTCCTAAACCACGGGAAGCATGTCCCCTCTCCAACATATCCTTAATGTTACAATTTTTCTTGTACACAAAACAAGGCACCTCACCCAATACATTTACCACGTCACCATTACCTAAAATGACTTTCCAATTCTCCTTAATAATTTTACGAATCTGGTTTTTGTCCAAACTGATGTCCAAACTTAGGTTTGCTCAGACCTACACCACATGTATACTTTTTTTGTGAAACCTTTTACCAAAACGGGAGGAAAATCATTCTCCCTTCTAGAGATAATCCCACTGGCAGCTTTGTCCAATAAATCTCTAGGATAACCCTATCCAAAAATAACCTTTTAATAAATTGGACCTCCTCAAAAAAGGTGGTGTCATCCACGGTCATCCTTGAAGCCCAGATGAACTGGCCACAAGGAATGTTCTTTTTAGTAAAGTTGGGGTGGTTACTTTTATGATGTACATAGCTGTTACAAAAAGTGTTTTTTTGGTGAATACTACTATAAACCTCATTCGTAGTAGCTTCCCACCCAATAATTGCATCCAGGAATGAAACTTCACAACCAAAACCACTTAAGGTGAATGTTAAAAATTCAGTGGTAGCACTTAAAGTATCTACAAAACCATCTACACTAAAACCTTCTTTTTTAACAATAAAAAACAGGTTATCTACAAACCTTTTATAAAAGACGACCTTGTCATATAAATCCACACTAGGCAAAATTTCCAACTCCCACCACCCAAGAACCAAACTTGCATAAGTAGGACCCACAGTGGCACCCATAGATACTCCTGACAGTTGTTTATAGAAATTACCATTGAACATAAAATAACTGTGCTCCAATAGTAAGGCTAAGCATTCTGTGTACAATCCTACATTAATGTATACTTTGAAAATGTTTGAAAATTTTTGTGAGAGAGACATCAGGGCTCAAATTGGTAGTAGTAATTACCGTTCTTTTTACATCCTAAGTACAAATGATGAAAAGGCACTTAATGACTTGGTAGGCAACAAGGATTTAAGGTTTATGAAGGCCGACAAGGGGGGTGGGATTGTGGTCATGGGTACTAATGACTACAATAATGCAATGGAGCTTATGTTGGCCAACCAGTTTGAATATAAAAAGGTGTCTAAATATGACATTTTGAAATGTTATGGTTTCATCTATGCCACTCTTTATGGTTTGTTAATGGATGGTCAAATACCTAAAGAAGTCTTTGACTTCTTGCACGTGGAAGATCCCAAAATAGGTGTGCTTTTCGGAATACCTAAACTCTATAACAGCATTACTAATCCCCCTTTTAGGCCTATCATTTCTGCCTCAGGAAGTTGTACAGATTGCATCTCTTTATACTTAGATCATGTTTTGAAGCCATATGTGAAGCAGTTAACATCATACATTGCCATTTCCTGGGACTTTTTGGAAAATTTAAGAACGTTTTTTTCCAGTTTGGACAATGGAAGTGAACAGTTTTTGATGCTCACAGTTGACGTGACTTCACTGTTCACTTGCATTCCCCAGGAAGCAGGTGTTGATTTTGTTAGGTGGCTTTTGGTTAAGTACAACAATTTGACTAACCACAGTGTGATCACTTACACCTTGTTGTTAGATTTACTATTGGAACACAGTTATTTTATGTTCAATGGTAATTTCTATAAACAACTGTCAGGAGTATCTATGGGTGCCACTGTGGGTCCTACTTATGCAAATTTGGTTCTTGGGTGGTTGGAGTTGGAAATTTTGTCTAGTGTGGATTTATATGACAAGGTCGTCTTTTATAAAAGGTTTGTAGACGACCTGTTTTTTACTGTAAAAAAGGAAGGTTTTAGTGTAGATGGTTTCGTAGATGCTTTAAGTGCTACCACTGAATTTTTAACATTCACCTTAAGTGGTTTTGGTCGTGAAGTTTCATTCCCGGGTGTGATTATTGGGTGGGAAGCTACTACAAATGAGGTTTACAGTAGTATTCACCGAAAAAACACTTTTTGTAACAGCTATGTACATTATAAAAGTAACCACCCCATCTTTACTAAAAAGAACATTCCTCGTGGCCAGTTCATCTGAGCTTCACGGATGACCATGGATGACACAACCTTTTTTGAGGGGGTCCAGTTTATTAAAAGGTTATTTTTGGATAGGGGTTATCCTAGAGATTTACTGGACAAAGCTGCCAGTGAGATTATCTCTAGAAGGGAGAATGATTTTTCTCCCATTTTGGTAAAAGGTTTCACAAAAAGAACATATACAGATGGCGTAGGTCCAAGTAAACCTAGGTTTTGTTTGGATATGAGTTTGGACAACATCCAGATTCGTAAAATTATTAACGAGAACTGGAAAGTCATTTTAGGTAATGGTGACATGGTAAATGTATTGGCTGAGGTGTCTTGTTTTGTGTAGAAGAAAAATTGTAATATCAAGGATATGTTGGAGAGGGGACATGCTTCATAGGTTAGTATTAAGCTAACTGCTCTTGTGAGCCATTTTAAGCCTAGCCAATTATCCCTTGTGAGACTGAAACCCTGGACCTTGTGTTTGTAAGGCAAACACCTTAACCATTAGGCCACCCATTGTTTAGGAGTAAACAACAGAGGTATCCATAAGTGTATGGGATGTAAAGTATGTAGGTACATCCACACTGGTTCTTATATCTTTTTGCAACACCTTGATTTCAACATCACTGTTCCAGGTATACTAGATTGTGGTAGTGAAGGTATTGTCTATTTGGCTATGTGTAATGGATGTCTGGTGTTCTACGTGGGAATGTCCACTAGAAGTTTGAGGACATGTATTATTGAACATTTGTATGCTATAAGAACAAAAAATGTCAACAAAGCCTTGTAGAAACATTCCACTACGTGAATTAACTGGAAAAAGTTCACCCTCTCGGTTCTTGAGTCAGTGAACAAGGACATCAGGAGAGGTGATTATAGGAACACAGTAGAACAGAAAGAAACAGTATGGCAACTGAGATTGGCTTCTCACATACATCCTGGGCTGAATGACACAGTTAATATAAAATGTTTTTTTAAAAAACAGAAAAGTTAATATTAAAAAATAAAATTTTTACTTAGATGTATTTCTTACTGCAAACTGTAGTCTATGGGACTAAGTTAATTGATAGTTCACTTCAACTGAATAATTTTTTTATGAGTTGAACAGCTTGTTATACAATTGATTGTTCACTTTCTGACAGTATTTTAAATGTGTTTTGTAGTAGTGAATTGTACTTCTGATGAAGTCGCCTTTGACGAATAGTGAATTAAATCATTTTACGCTAAATGACCTGGTTTTCTCCTGATTTTTGATGTTTTTGTTCTACAAATGCAAGGCCATGCTGACAAATGCCAGTAGCATGCCTCTACATGTCCTAGTGCAAGAGTTGTGGACCAAGACATAAATACTGCTGTGATAAAGGTCAAACTATAGAAATACTTATGAGATATTGCTCCCATACTGTTGGGAAGAGGATAGAATTACAGGGGGGGGGTATAAAAGCATGGATATCATGGAGTGTGTGAAGTCTGAAAATCAACTGTCTGCTCATACCTCCCCCTGACTCCAAACCCATGAATGCATAACCACATACCTGCTTGTAAAACCACAATGTGAAGGGAAATCCACCGGATATATGAGTCCTGCCTTTGAATAACCTGGACAAATCTGTACAGCTAAGAGGTATGCCCACAGCAGGATATGGCCATTCAGTTAAGTTGAGAAATGCGCAAGAAGGGGATCCCCAGCCAGCTTAGCACCAAGGTGCTGGAACATTTACACAGCTACCCCTCCACAATGGCAGGATTGTGCCACAATGTCTAACATTCGCCTCACAATATTGGTCTCTGCTGCTTTGCTCTTTTATTTCTCTGGTAAACAACTGTGAGCAAACAATGATATATGTGAGCAGTTGATGACACAATACATTACACTGTAAAACAGTACATATGTCCAAAAATCTATGCTAAAACAGAACGTTACACAAGCAACACAGACAGTAATAGGAAACGTAGTTACACACAGTACCCCCCCATGTTTGGACCAGTTGTCTCTCCATATTGGCAACCTATCTACAGATATCCTGAAAAATAGCTTGCTAGGTGTAGCTGTAGCACACAAAACCATGGACTGGAGTACAACTCTCCCTGGAATGGATTCCCACAAGCAATTTAGAAGCTCATACTGGGCATGCCCCTACACTTAGAGAATGGATCCCCACACTCAATATAGAAGGTTATACTGGGCATGCTCCTATACCTAATAAAGCCCATGTCTGACACCACAGTGGACCATAGATATCTGTTATCTGCAGATGTCTGTGCACACACACCAAAATGTAAACTGTTTAGTCTTCACACACCCCAATACACCCAAATTCACACACACACACACACACACACACACACACACACACACGCAGGACAGGAAAATCCACAGCTAGCTGTAGGTGGCAGATATGTGGTAAGTCCCCATCTGTTTCATGTGATAAGCAGACATATCTAAGGGCAACATACTACAATAATTCAAGCATACACACACATACACATGGGGAAGACAGACACAGACAGTGAGAGAGATAGTACCATTATGAAGCATTTCCCACCCAGTACACATCCCATAGTTCCACTCTACACTTTCTGCTGATGTATGTCACCTTTGGTGTACCTTTGGACAAGCCTCGAGTCTGTAAGCTCAATAGCGCATGTGCTAAATCCATAACTTACTAAAGCAAATAAGTAGATAGGTAGGATTTCAAATCTTGGTCCTGGCAACTGTGTGTGTGTGAAGGAATTGCTCTTTCACTCCATCCCCATCCATTATACATCCCATTACCCAATATCAGAACATGTGCTGCAGTCAGTCACTGTACAAATTCCTTTTGTTAGCCCTCAGCCCTATAGGCTCTGTTGTGCTTGTGATAACTGTGTAACAGTAGAGTACCAATAACTATTTATGTAGCAATCATAATCACAGTCCTGTCAAATGGAAAGGTGTGTCTGTGTGTGTGCATTCGTAGGTGAATGATTTTGAGTCCATTCCCATTCACTCCTTTTTTTACATTGCCCTCTGTTATCACTGCTGCTGTCACTCACCATTAAGGATACCTTTGGACAGCTCTTAAATATGTAAGCTTTGTGGCACGTCTGATAAATATATAATATATAGTGCAGTAAACTAGTTAAGTAGTTCTAATTTCAGTCCTGGCAAATGTAAAAGTTTGTATGAGAGTGTCTGTAGTTACAGTGACATGATTTTGAGCCCATTGGCACTTATTGCACTTCCCTTTCCCCTCCTTTATCCCTGCTGATGTCACTCACTGTTAAAGATACCTTTAGACAGCTCTCAAATTTGTAAGATTTGTGGCATGTCTGATAAATGTATTATACTATAGTGCAGTAAACTAGTTAGGTAGGAGTTCTAATCTTGCTCCTGGCAAATGTAAAAGTCTGTTTGTTTGTGTGAGAGTGTCTGTAGTTGTGAAAACATGATTTGAGGCCAGTGGCACTTACTACACTTCCCTTTCCCCTCCTTTATCCCTGCTGATGTCACTCACTGTTAAAGATACCTTTAGACAGCTCTCAAATTTGTAAGATTTGTGGCATGTCTGATAAATGTATAATACTATAGTGCAGTAAACTAGTTAGGTAGGAGTTCTAATCTTGCTCCTGGCAAATGTAAATGTCTGTTTGTTTGTGTGAGAGTGTCTGTAGTTGTGAAAACATGATTTGAGGCCAGTGGCACTTACTACACTTCCCTTTCCCCTCCTTTATCCCTGCTGCTGATGTCACTCACCTTTAAAAATACCTTTGGACAATACTCAACTGTGTAAGCATTGTGGCACATCTGATAAATGTGTAATACTGTAGTGCAGTAAACTAGTTATGTAGGGGCTTGAAACTCAGTCCTGGCAAGAGTGTGTGTGTGTGTGTGTGTGTGTGTGTGTGTGTGTGTGTGTGTGTGTGTGTGTGTGTCTGTGGTTGTGTCATTAACATTGTAATCTATATCCATTGGGGGGTGGGTTTTGCTACACTTTTGTGTGGTCCACCTAGTAAACTACCAAATGTCCACTGTACAGGGCCCACTTTTGTGGCAGCTGTGGGCACTCTTCAGTCCTATAATCTGTTTTTCATGTGATATGATTATAGAACAATATGGAGTTCAAAACAAGATATGTGGTACTTGTAGTCCTGTGATACAATTCCACTCTCAGGAATCATAGGAAAACACACTCACCTATTCATTAATCTCTATGTCACTAAATGGTCTGCAAATGGGCTCACATATGGATCTCACGGTGTGAAAGCAGTGGACTACATGTCAGACTGCAAAACAGTCATGAGTGGTGTTAGACTGCCAAACAGTCATGTGTGGAGTACCAAGGTTCTTGTCCTGGGTCCAGTCTTGTGTGTTGTGTGTGGCTCTGATATCCATCCTAACAGGAATGAACTGTGGTTAACAATGTTTACAGACAATTGCTAATTGGGGGGAGGTCTGTTTACATCCCCACATTATGTTAACATCCTGCATAAAGTTGCAACTGACTCCTCCACCTGTTGTCAGAACACTGGCCTTAGTCTCAATGTCAAGAAATGTGTCCCACTCCCCTATTGAATCAACGTGTTGTCCAAAAATGACCACATTGGTGGCAGTCCAATGGAGACAGATGTCCTTATAGGAGGTCTGTGAACACAGCTTGACAGCAACCTTTCTTCTGACCACCAAATTGCCACTGTGGACAGACAGTCCTTCCATGTGGCACATTGCATAACTAAGGGTGTGTCATCCATGAATGGAGATGTCAATGTCTCCCTCTACTCCCCGCTCATTAGACCAATCAGCAGGTCCAGTGGCTCATTTGCCATGTAACTCAGTAGACACCTTTAACAACTGAGTAGGTTACAAGTGCACTCAACATGTATGAACCTAGGCATGAAACAACCGTCTGATATGGAAAGAGCCCAAAACCTCCGAGTGTTCCCGGTCACATCTTGGCTACTTACAGGCAATCCCTGCTTGATTGACAATGCTATATCTACCCAGCTGTGGTACAAATGCCACAGCTAGGAAACCACAATCTGTATGCACCACATACCATGGATACCGCAACTGCATTAACACATTCAACAGAACATGCTTGGGAACAGGTCCATAACCCAGAAAATGGTGATGTTATGCGATGTCAATTAAAGCACCTCACTAGCCCTCTTGAAGAGAAATCCAGATGAGTGGATGGTGAATATAACTGTCACCCTGAAGATCACGCAAATGGCAGTAGTCAATAGATGGCATGCTGACAAATGTCAGGTGCCGTGATACCAGTGTACTCACATGCCCTACTCTTCTCATATCTCCATGGACATTAGCCTGGTACACACCCAGGGACACCTGCACCAATGGACCTCAGCACTGACAAATGTGTCTGTGTGCATTATGAGTATAACAGTGTTTGTGAGTTTGTAAACTTGTAGTTGAAAATACTTTGAGGACCTTCTCACCCACTACACCCCCCAGTGCTATACTTAGAAAGGGCTGCTGCTGTACTGTACTGTAAAGGTACCTTGTGGCACCCTTCACCCTATGGTCTACCTTGAGCTTGCAGTACCAGCATAATACTGTTCTACCAATGAGTAGACTGGTATGGTTTACCCTCTGAGTCCTGGCATATGTGAGTGTATGTGTGTGTGTGTGTGTGTGTGTGTGTGTGTGTGTGTGTGTGTGTGTGTGTGTGTGTGTGTGTGTGTGTGTGTGTGTGTGCGTGTGTGTGTGTGTGTGTGTGTGTGTGTGTGTGTGTGTGTGTGTGTATGTGTTTGCAAGTGTGTGTGAGTGTGCATATTTGTAGGAGACAGCATTCTGTGGCCCCATTCTCCAAATGCACTGCACAGTGCCATACAGTACAAGGGATGGTGATGTTGCTCACCTTAGGAGAGCCATGGGACAATCTTCACTCTACTAGCTCTGTGGCACATGCAATACATGCATATCAGGGTAATAGCAATAATTACATAGGCAGGAAAAGGTTTGAATTTCATTCCTGGTAAATGTGTCATTGTGGGTTTGTCATAGCATTATCATGGGTATGAGTGAGTACTATATGCAATGTAGGTGGGGTGCCAGTTGTAATATGTTTATACCATGGTACCCCCAGTACATGTCCCAAGGTCCACTGTATGACTACTGCATTCTCACCCAGGACATCTCCCACTGCCATACTGTGCAAGACCAGTGGATGTTGTTCACCTTAGAGGGACTGTAGAGCACACTTCACCCTACTTTCTCCATGGTGTGTGCAATAAATGCAGAGCACTTGAATAGCAAGACCTAGGTAGGTATTGGGTCTAATCTCAGTTGTGCCAAGTGTGTATGTTTGTGTGTGTGAGATCAGTATTCTGACTGTGTATGTTTGAGTAACAAATGTGGCCATGGTTTACAGTTTTACAGCATTGTATTCCCACCACATGTGCTGTCCTACGACCATGCGGCTGATGCCTAACTCCCACCACATACCGTGGCATAGACATCCCACAGTTGACAACTGCCACCATCTCACCCAACCATCTATCTCTGACCTCAGCATTATAACGGTGGGCATCTCCAAGATCAAGGATACTGCCACACATAGCATGAAGAGTTGCATTTGTGACCCTGAGAATATGTCCATGTTAGACTGGACACATGTCTGTGCCTCCATGACAGTCCAAAACATGTGTCTGGTGACACCTGCTGTGCACTTGTGGCAGGGCCATGATGGGCAGCAGTCCACCTATGAGCACCCCTGTCCATCCAGATGTGTGGAATCTGCCAGTTCTCTGGCTATGGAAGGTGTATACACACTATATAGTTCTCTTAGATTTACACGACAAATATGTGTATCATACTCATATTCACAGGTAGCATATGGATATGTACAATATCCCTGCAGCTGGCCTAGCAGTGGCACAGTCAGCAGTGTTTGACAGAGACTCCAGTGTTTGTCATGTGTGAGCTGTCCTTTCCCAGGGTGAGTTAGGGTCCTGAGCTGTGTTCTATGCCACAGCAGAGAGAGGCAGATGCTATGGCCATAGGTGCTGTTTAGCAGGTCAGCACTACAGCAAGTCTCACTCAGACATATATCTGTCAAAATCCTATTCCCCATTATTAGAAAACGCATACTACATTCACTTATATGCTGACATGTTTCACATACCTTTTTATTATTTCACACTGCACTGGGTTGTATCAGCAGGTTGCACCACATCTTTCTGTTTCCCAACATGAAGTACTGGTAGAGATATGTTTGGAATAGGTATCTGCATGCCCATTGTTGGTAATGCTGTTGACCAGGTGATGGCCTGTGCACCAATTGGTGTTCCCCACTTGCTAACTGCATGCAGAGCAGCTGGGTAGTTCTTCCAATAGCCAATGTCATGGCAACACACTGCCATAATTGAGTACTTAATGTGGGTGTTATCCCTTTTTGCCTTGGCTGTGAGGAACACATCCTGGAGGTCTATGGCTACTGAGTGTTACACACAGCAGTTGGGAATAACTCTTACAACAAGACTTGTGGTGACAGGCCAACAAAATGGTGGAGAGGGTTACAGACTCAGGGACCAAATGTGAGTATTACTGTTATATGGTGTGAATACTGCTAGTTTTACAGGCTTTGTGTGTACATACTCCTTCTGCATGGATGTTAGTCTGACAAAGTTATGTGTCTGCATAGCTTCTGAACTGTAGGCCTATCCACATAATGACCAGAGGTTTGCCTGTTATGTTTTGTGTGTTACCCAGACAGGTGTTGTCCTTGGCAAATCAGTGGCCTACTCTGGTCATTGCTGCTAGTAAATAGCAACATCCATATGTGCTTCTGACTCCATATCCTTCAGAATAGAGATGTTGCAACCAACCCTGTAACATTAGCAACCTTCTCAGCATATAATAGCAATATATCAAATATGACCCTGTGTTTGGACCTCTGACCTCCACTTATATGACAGGCTTTGTTCAGTTGTCATGCAGTAGATGCTGTGGAATAAGACACATTAAGGGAGGTAGGGGCCATACATATGAGTGTAAGCTGGACAGCATGTAGAACCCTGTACAGTCAAGAGATGGGTCTGTGAAATAGTAGGACATGCCTTAGAATCAGTCTGTAAGAACATGTGAGAGATAGTTATTACATGGACCAATGTTCTATAGCTGTTACTTGTCATACATTTCACCATGGGGACTGTAGTGGGTTACAATGTACTTTTTTAATAAAGTCTGTTTCCCAGTTTCATTAAACACTTAGAACCATTGTTATGCGAAGAATCAGTTTACATTGTATCATTTGCTACTGTATCCCCTAGGGGGTTAACTGAGGAGTGTAAGTGGAGGCTGTTTAAGAACATACGTAATTAAATGTCAGTTGCTTCCTGTATTTCAGGCAATTATGTTTTGTAATGTTGTAATACTTGACGGCAAAACACATTAAAACATTTATGTGTATTGATGGCTGGTTGTCTGTTGTTTAACTGTCCTCAGTCATTTTAGTTATATTGCTAAGAGGTCAGTGTATGTCTGGCCATTGTGTATGGCGTATCCTGATTTTATAGCAGTGTACTGTGTACTTATTAGTGGTACTGTGTAAAGGGGGCAGAAGATGTCAGTGGCATGGGTCCCTTTGTATCATTACCAATGTGTTTGTATGTCCATAGACTGGTCCCCCACTTCATTTGGCATGGTCCAGAATTGTACTAAGGTGCTCTTGGCTCTCACAGTGCTGCAAGTTACTGACAACTAAATCAGTACTGATTCCACAGTCTTCCTTCCCTATGATAAACCAACTGTACTGCATGCTAAGGTTGAGAACTTCATAAAATAGTACAGCTCAGATGGCTTAGTGGTTATATGCTTTGACTATTGTGTACAGGTGCAACAGCTGTTTATTTTGTTGCAGGCTATGTGTATATTATTTCCTGTGCATAGCCTGCTTATATGTGCTGTCATTACAGTAGCAAGGGGTGTGAGTATACTGTATGAGACACATGTGTATACATGGGTGGTTGAACATGTGATATGCACTCACACATTCATTGTACACCGGCTACACTACATGGAGACCCATATAATATACCAGACATCCAGCTATTAAAATAATACTAATTAGTTACCTTTCCTGTAACTAGTCTAGTCCAGATACAGAATTTATGTATCCAGGACTGTATGTTAGCTTCTGAGTGTTGCCCAAGTCTGCTCTTCAATATGTCACTTAGATATGCTAGTTCTCTGCTCTCCTGCACTTTCAAAAGCGTATTACTTTAGTATTTTACCAGATGTCTGGTAGCAAGTATTTTACCACACAAATATGCTTACAGCACTATGCGTTCTATGAGGAAACAGCTCCTGTAATCATTATTAATGGCCACCCCTCCAGGCATGTCTACAGGTCAGTTCCCTGTGCTTTCACTTATTAACCTGCTGAACTTGGCCATCCTGAGGCAATGTCGCGACTGCCTCCTGTACACCGACAACCCTCACGTCTTACCGCTCTACACTCAGACTTGCAAGAGATGCACCTATACATCCAAATTGGAAGCCACACACTCCGCAGCCAAGACCAGAATATTTGGTCAAGAGGAGATGGTCAACACTTGCACCACACTACATGGAACATATACCCCTTCAGAACACACACCAGCATTGCCTTCATATAAAAACACAAACCACACACCTAAAATGAAAAGCTGCACAAACAGCAGAGACCTCCTAGGTGGACATGCACTCCACCACTGCCACACAACACTAATCACAAGACACACATGTCTCCTAAACAGTGTGCCACTCAACCAAAGAGCCTAAGGCAAAACAGCATGGCCAAAACAATAGGCATAGCTGACCTGACAGTGAGGAACAGTGATGTCCCACTCACTAGGTCGAAAAAGGAGAAAGTGGCAGTCAGCTGGTTGTTGGCACCAGGATGCACCATATAACACGCAAACTGAGGTCCCCCAATAACAGGTACACATATGACTCAGTCATTATACATGTGGGTGTGAATGTCCTGAGATGTATCTCCCTGGACTATATGAAACAGACATGGAGGAGCCCACTGACTATGTAGTCCAGACGGTATGACCCTAGCCTTACGCAGCATCCTACCATCACCAAGACTGATACCACAGTACACACTAAAAATTATTGTTCTCAACAATTGGCTACATCTCTGGTATATTAAGGGGTTCCACTATCTGTGCACCTGGGATGACATGTTAGACAGACCATGATCCTTTGCCACAGATCTGTCACCCCTGGGCTTCCAGATACTGGCCAAGACTCTTGCTACCCCTATAGTGGCTTTTTTAGGCAGTGTTCCACAGACCACATTACCACTGTAACAGCTACAAACAAATGTAATCTGAAGATCATGCTGCTCAACACTAGAGGTCTACATTTAAAAATGCACTCATTCAAATCAATCCTTAAACTGGAGAACATCAACATTTGTGCTGTAACAGGGAACTGGTTCAAGGCAGCAGAAATCACACCTGCACTACCAGGCTATCACTCATTCCACACCTCTGTAGTACCAAAGTTGGACTGCAGCTGCAAGGATGGTGGTGTTTCAATATTCATAATGGATGCACACACCTCCAGACTGTTAGCACAACATAATGCATCTGGGATACTTCAGGTGCAGCTAACATTGGGTAAGACAGCAATACAGGTCTTAGCCTGATGTAGGTCCACAAACATGGCCCAAGACTCACACTCCCCATTCCTAAGCACCCTGGGGAATACTAGGTTCCAATCTAACACTCTCATACTGGCTGACATCAAGTACCCCACCACTACCTGAAAAAAAACTACTCATGTACCAATACACTTAGCCAATGCTTTCTGGGATTCATTGATTCCAATGCCCTGGACATGCTTGTTCTTACTCCCACTAGAGATATCCACATCCTTGACCTGGCCATTATTAAAATGGGCGAATGTTGCTCTACACCAATAGTCAACTCCTCCCTGGTTAGTTACTTACACAAACTAATCACATTGGAATTCCACATCCCTCCCACCCCCCACAAAGGTAACCACCATGAAATCTTCTCCAAAGGTAACTTTGGGCACATACAAACAGAGGTGGCTAGCTGCATGGCACCCATGCAGATGGAGACTAGTTGCATGACTGCAGAATCTTACACCAATGCACTGTACAAACACACACACAAATGCATAGATCTCACCATATGCTATACAACCAAGATGCTCTCCTCAGAAATAAGGAAGCAAACCTGGTGGTCCCCTGCCATAAAAAAATCCTACAACAGAAGGAAGTACTTCATGTGAAATAAGATGAGGTCCCAAGTCTGGGAATACTCCCTTATCAGCCTCAACCAAAGGTTGTGATCTCTCATCAACACCTGTGAAGGTACCTATGACAACATGATTGCAGCAAATAGTGTAGACAGCCACAGGGCCTTCAATAGTACTGTTTCAATGGTCTGACTTTTAAAATCATTTAAACCTATTTTGAAAGCCAGACCATTGAAACTTTAAAATTATGTGTCATTTTTTTTGTATTAATATGTACTATTTATACATTTTACTAATAGTTGTACATTTTTTAAATATTTTTAGCATTTAAGTAATTAAAAGTTTTAGATAAATGCACTTTTCAATTTAGTTAGCACATTCTCCGCTGTGATAGGCTGTCTTTTAATTTAAATTTGAATGTTCAGTAGTATGATTTAAGTCTGAAGAAGCGATCAGTTTGGATCGTGAAAGCGCTAACTTCTCATTAAATTTTGTTTGTTTCCTTCCTTCAGTCGCGGTTTGTTTATTATTTTGTTATTTTTTTGCTTTGAGGATGTATTTTTTACCTGTGCGGCCATGATTAGAGGGGCTTTACATTCGTCCAGCATTGAGATGGGCCATTTAATGGGTGAGAGGTGGGTAAAGTTAGCACTGACCTATTTGCCAGGATGTTGGCAATATCAGTTGGTTCTGTATATTTACTGACATTGTGCTGTAACTCAGGACAGATCTGAGTGATACCACTGAGATTCTTGACATAGCTATAGAATGCTTTGTGAATGTCTTTAGAATCAGTTTCAATCTTGTTTTTGTATCCAGCGTTGGTGGATTTTATGAAGGATCTCAGATTCTTATTGAAAATGATAAGGGAGTTCTTACAATCATGGGGGTTTACTCTAGTATTTCAACAGTTTCATCCTTCTGTTGTACAGTTCCTTAATGGCAGGGGACCACCAGATTGGCTTCCTTTATTTGGAGGAGAGCATCTTGGTTCTATTTGGGATGGCACGATCCATGTACTTGTGTATGTATTCATACAGTGCATTGGTGTAATATTCGTCAGTCATACTTTTATTTACCATCTGCATGGGTGTCATGGAGTTAGCCACTTCAGTCTTGCGTAGCATGAAGTTGGTTTTGGAGATGTTCTTTATGGTGGTTTCCTTAATGTGGGCTGGGGGCGATATATATATATATATATATATATATATATATATATATATATATATATATATATATATATATATATATATATATATATATATATATATATATATATATATATATATATATATATATATATATATATATATATATATATATATCATCTATATATATATATATATATATATATATATATATATATATATATATATATATATGTAGAGAGAGAGGCATAGGTGTGTACTAGGCTAATGGGCCTGGAGCCTTTACAAGCCTAGCCCATAGGATTACCCTGGCATCATGCCACCCAACCTTAGTTCCTAGTGCCTCTGTCGAATAGAGCCACTGGAGTGATCCCTAAGATGAATCTCCTATTTCCATCTAGATTTCTCTTGAAGTGGGTCAGTGAGGTGCTCTGCTTGACATGTATGGGAAGTGTATTCGATAGCATGGGCAGTCTCTGGGTTATGAACCTGTCCCAACTGCATGTTCTGTTGATTGTGGTAATGAGGTTGAGGTCTCTGGAGTGTGTGGTGCGAAGGGATTGGGATTTCTTTAGATGTAGGATTTCTAACAGAGCTGGGTCACACATGGCTTTGTAAGTCAAGCTGTGATCGCCTCTAAGTAGGCAATATGAGACAGAGACTAGTTGGATTTGTTTGAGTCTGTCCATATGGGACAAGTGTTTAGGGCTATGGTCCTCTCTGTGAGGTACTTTAGCTCCCTCTCCAGTTGTTCCAGGTGTCTAGTGAGGTATATGCCAAATGGGGAATTATACTCAATGACTGGCCTAATGAGGGAAGAATAGATGGAGTCAATAACCTCTAACTTCCTGGATCCAAAACCCTCAGTAATGAGATGTGCCACATAGAAGGACTTTCTGACCACAGTGATAATGTGGTGGTCAAAAGAGAGGTTGCTGTTAACCTGTGTTCCCAAATCTGTTATAACAACTTCTGTGTTCAGTGGAGTACAATCAATGTGGTAATTCAGGGGAACTGGGTTTTTACCAAGGGGGATGATGACACATTATTTGGCATTGAGCTTCAGGCCATGGTTCTGACACCAGTCATTTGTCTCATTGAGGCATTTCTATAGGATGTCAACATCACTTGAGGAGTTAATTATAGCCCCAAACTTGCAATCGTCTGCAAACTTTGTCAGCCACAGTCCCTTCATATTGGCCTGGACTTCATAGCAGTAGATATCAAACAGAAGATGACTCAGGACCGAACCCTGTGGGACTCCACTCATGACTGGTCACCAGTCTGACTTGGAGTCAGCTACTTTCACACTGTGGGTTCTATCTGTGGGCCAGTTTGCAATCCAACTATTGATATAGGTGTTGGGGCCTAGCTTAGTGCGTGTTTCTATGATTCCTGAATGGGGAATGGTACCCTTTCTGGCCAATACATTACATGTGGTCACCATCACTGTTGTGTATTCCTGTCACATCTGTGGGATGATGTGAGGATTGGGGTCACTAGATTATACAGAGAACATAAGTCCCAGACTTGTGATATTTGTCTCCAAATATGTTAGCAGTAACAATATTTGTAAAACAACTTCCTCAGCTTATCTACTCACATTATTTGGATATCTCTGTATTGTCATGCCTTTGTCCACCCACTTTGTCTGGCTTGTTCCAGATTCATTGCACTAAAGGGCTCTGAGCATACCTCTCCACTGCCTGGCTGTTTGCGCATGTCCAGGTGTATGGCCCATACATTGGTTCAGTTCCACAGTTTATTTGTATTTGTCTGTGAAATCACTGTTATGATCCCAGGATTTATGTCAGTGAATAATGCCATAACATGTCATTTCCCAGCCACATATCCTTCAGACAGTTCTGCTGACATGCACCCTTTTGCAGTACAACTGTTTGGTTCTAACAGCTATTTTCTACATATGTCCCTATATGTGCCCCATTTCTCTCCCTTTGTACAGACATTTTGTACATGTTTCTTTCAGTTAGACACTGATAGTTATGATTCTGGGTTATGCACTGTATGTTTTGTGAGTACACATATATATATTGTAATATATCTATACATATGTATATATGTGTATATATATATATATATATATATATATATATATATATATATATATATATATATCTGTAGAGAAATGTTATATATATATATATATATATATATATATATATATGCCTTCAGTCATATATTTATATGTGTATCTGCATTTTAGGCATGTACATTTCCATATATACATATATATGCAACACATGATTGATTTAACAGAGCTTTCACATGGTGGTGGTATACCTGTATTGCATGATAACTTTGGAAGAGCAACAGTGACTTGTACAGCTCAGATGGTGTACTGGCATGGGGTTCTGATTGTGGCGTACAGGGTCCTGGGTTAAAGACTTGGGAGTGACAGTTCCATTAATGTTAAATAACCAGACTGCATGATATGGTAGGTAAAACATCATTATATTCTATGTCTGAAATGGCTTAGTGGTTGAGTGCTTTAACTATGGTGTATGGAGTCCTGGATTCGAGACTTGGGACTGACATTTTTTTCCATTAATTTAAATGACCAGACTGCATGATATGTTAGGTAAAATATCATGCTATTCTACATTTTAAATGGCTTAGTGATTAAGTGCTTTGACTATGGTTTCTGTGATCCTGGGTTCAAAGCCTGTTTATTTTTTTTTATACACTTTAAACTTTATTGCAGAGGGGGGGTTAAAATATATGTGTTTTAATTATTTTATTAGGGGTATGGGCATGGATTTCTGCTCCTTTATCTGTGGTGGGCTGTCTGTATGTTGTGAAATGACAGGGGCTTTGCATTAGCTTACACTTGCACACAATCTGGGTGGGCAGTTAATGATGGGGAAACAAATAGGGATAGACTTTAAATATTGCTGTTGGGTATGGGGAATGTGTGCTGTATGCTTACTTTACTTACATTTTGTGTTTTTTCTGCCACGGACACTAGCAGTAGTGTTCGCGGACACACACTCTTTGTTGATGAACATTTCCATGCAGGGGGTATGTGTATTGTGAGAAGTTTGCTCTCAGACAACCCCCTGCGCTCGTACACATACCCGTGTACGTAGTAGGGCATGGCAGCGTGCCTTCATACATATGTACGGCACGCTGCCGTGCTGAACGTACATGGTCGTTTCCATGCAGGAATAGCTATTCCTGCATGGAAACATTATATTATCAGGGATATCTGGTAGGCTAATTATTTAAAAACAAGGGAATCTAAAATATATTCAAATGTAAAGGAGAGAGAGACCTGCATAAATGAAATGTAGCTGCTACAAATCTAGCATTTGCAAAATGATTCTATTATAACACAGCTCATCTTCAAATGACTTCTTCTGCACTGTTTTGCCAACTGCTATTCCATGTTCCTGCTGAGCAGATTTCTTTTAATGGATTATAGGTTTGCAATTTGCTTTGCAAGGCATGAACCCATTCTTCTGAAGTATCTGTGATGCCAGCTTATCTGCAGGCTGCAGGAAATTTTAAATTGCTTTGGATTTTACAGTCTGCAGTTCCAGGCTGTGAGTGAGCAAGAGATTGTCAAAGCATGCAAACCCACTTTCTAAATATAGCAGGCTCATGCAACATTTTCCTTTCCAGCTTTAAATTCAGCATCTGCCACAAGGTCACTATTGAGGATGAATTATTCTTTGGAAAGAATAAAATCTTTTAATAATGATATCAGTAGCTTAATCCACCCCTTTGATAATATTAGGCTGTTTTGATATTTTCAGTGGGAATTAATTTTGAATTATATAAATCATACCCCTTCACATCCTTGCCATCAGTTGTCAAAGTGACACTAGACAAAAACAGAGCCGAACTGCTGCTTTCCTTGTGTCCTTCGCTAGAAATGTCTATATCAGCTATATCAGTGTAGTTTAAAGAGATAGGGGGGAGGTGGAGACAAAATCTGTAATATTTCTGTTAAATTAATAGCTTGAAGACTGCAAGGCCAAAGGTTCAAATAGCATCTGAGCCGTATGCTCAAAATACAATGCTGGAAAAGTCAGTTTCAGGCTCCCAAATACTGATATTTTCTGGTTGTGGAATGCACTGAAAAAGACCCAAGTGAGAAATAAATGCATTATGTCAAATGACATATTCTAAAAAAATTAAGCTGTGCATTAGAAAGAAAAAATATTTTCTAGTATTACTATACAAGAGTATCACCTTAAAGAAAATCTTAGAGCTGTCAAAGCAGTTGTTTTATTTATTTTATTTATTTATTTATTCACTTATTTATTAACCAGGTAAGTGAAATATTTTTTTCTCAAACCTCTTTCAGTCAGGATTCAGGATACAAGTTCATGGACAAATACAACACATTTAGGTGCAATTTAGTTTAGCCAGTTAACTGGAATTTTTATTTTTTTTTGGAAAGTGAGAATAAGCCAGAGGGTGCTGCTCACACCACCACTACTTATATATACTAACTATGAAGTCGCACCAAACACAAAGACACATAAAACTCACCACTACACACACTCACACCCACTAAAATCCCTACTCAGTACCCTTAAAAGAACATCATTTACCTGAATCCCAACACACAACAGCGGATTTGACATTTCCGCATTTGATATTATGCAGTTTCGCATAACTGCACTTTTTACTTTATAGTCTCGAAATACTAAAATTCGATATTTTAGTATTTCGAGATTATAAAGTGAAACCATATATATATATATATATATATATATATATATATATACAGAGAGAGAGAGAGACAGAGATATAGATTTATATGCATATATACACACACACGCACACACTAACACACACACACACACACACACACACACACACACACACACACACACACACACACACACACACACACACAAAATATAAGGCTGTCTCACCTGCAACAGTTCTAAGTGGAGAGAATGCTAGACAGAAATTGCTGTCCTGTGTACTTCTGAGTACATAGGGTTTTGTCTTCTAAAGGCAATTTCACTCTTAAAAGGGGGTAGTGACCCTGATTTAGCACCTTGTAAAACAAAGCACTTAGAACAAAAGTAGCCCTATGAGGCACTGAAAGCCATTTGGAATTTTACAGTTGTATGTGAATTCATAAAATACCATGTCTCAATGATATGCTCTCATTCCAAGTACATGTAGTCACTGCTCAGTTGATGAATGGATCACTTCTTTACATGCTGTGCTACTGCTAACTCAGCCCTTCTACCAGGCCTGGATCGAGTATTAGGAGTACACTGCTCTGATAGGATTTAGACAGTTATACAGCAAAAATAAAACATGCATTTACTGAGATGGAAGATGGAATCCAGCAAATTATATGATACAAGAATAATACATTATAATGCAGACATAAAGATATATTACATTGCATATCCCAGCCAGTGCAAGGACTTGCTGTCACTTTCAGAGTTACAGTAGGTTTGACATTTATTGTTTGTTGTCAAGAAGATTAGAAGGTTATGGGTTCTAAACCCACACCAGATTCTTGGATTTGTATTTCACTACTGACATTGCAAAGCAGCATGGGTGGGGTTGCTGTACTGGAGTAGAAGAGTTATCAAGCCAAAGATCCATCTGCTTGGGTATGTGGTAGTTCAGTAACTGCTGATTATATGCCAATTGTTAATGAAAATCAGTTTTATTAAAAAGTAATATGGATAAACTGGTACACTACCTCCACCACTAACAGCAATCCCATAAATAGAAAGGAAAACACACAATACAGTACCCAGCTTACACAGTGGGCATTTAATAAACAAAACCTGACATAACAATGAGTGCTGCAAAAAAATTCCAAATGTAAGTTATTATCTGAAGCTTAAAGAGTTAAAATGAATACAATAACAGAGAACAAAACAATGTTATGGGTACCCTACTGGTGGATGATGACTGGATGCTTGAACTTCAGTTTCCCATGTTTAACCCAACAAGAATCAGAGTTTCTCCATAGGAAGTTGCTGTTGGTGAGTTGTGCCAATAGTGATGCCCTTTCTGAGGTAATTTCCCCCCTTCTTAGAGTTAGTGCAACAATGGAGTTGATATATATAAGTTCAGGGGTGGGGGCTTGCTCCCACAAACAGGGGTGCAGGGGACTGGACCCAATACAAAAAACACTTAAAAGGTGATTTCTGGCAGTTTGTTGTTTTTTTTTTTTTTTTTTTTAGCGAATGTTTTTTTTTCTGCGAATGCAGTTCAGGGATTCTGATCCTTATTGCATTAATTTTCGTCAATGATATATAGCATATGCCATTTTACAACATGACAACACAGAAAGATATGAACCAATATGGCTGTAAAATAATAAATTGCACAAACCACAACCACAACTTACCCCTAAAGAACTCAGCTACGTAAAATAAAAATTTGGTATAAAAGACTCTGAGAATCTTGGAAAGGCCAGAACAGAGAGAAATGAGCTGTGCTGGCCTTGATATCCTCCAGGCATTTCAAACAGCGTTTTCATCAAAAGGGAAGAAAAAGCTTTAATTTCATTCTTTCTTGGCAAATGCTGTTGTAATTCATATTGCATGTTTTTCTATAGCATTTTTGCATTTTTATACTTTTTTTTAACAACAGGATTTGTGCCTAAATTGTTCATTTATAAACCGTTTGCTGTTTTTTGTCGTGACTACTTTTTCTTGCAATTTCTGTCTGGTCTGGTGCCATAGTCTTGTAGATCTGGTTACAATAGTAACATTACTGTGATTTACTGCAGGATCTAGGCCTCATCTGTGCATTTTTAAAACCTTATGCTGCCTTTATGTCATAAGTACATCCAGTGGTAATTTCTACTTCGTCTGATACCATAATTTTGTAGATGTACTCACAATGATGGTAGTGTTGTGATTTTTACTGCAGGATTTGTGATCATTCAACTTTTTAAATTGCAGTTTTGTTGTAAGTTCAGTTGTTCTGTGTACTGTTTTGTCTGTTTAAAGCTGCTCTTTCAGACTTATTGTGTGTCCTTTGATTATTACACTGTTACAGCTTACTAACTCCTTCACTCTTACAATAAGTATTGTTCTCTCTACTACCCCCTTCTGTTTGTTACAATGATCATACTCCTCCCCTACCCCACTGTTAAACAAAAGTAAAAACTGTCAAGTTCCTAACCTACCTGGGACCCTAGACCTATAACTTACTTCATAGTAAGGAGAGAGATGTTCATTTATATGTGTTCTCCACTGGCTGATTTATTGGCTATTCTTTGACTGGACTCATCTCTAGCTTGTTTCCTATAATCTGAGCTGAGCTGTGCTCACTCAAGGAATTTTATTCAAAAGTCTAAGAAGCTTGGAAAGCCCCGAACTGAGGGGAAATGAGCTGTGCTGATCTTGGTATCTCTCAGGCATTTTAAACTGCACTTCTCTTCATAAAAGGAAGATAAAAAGCTGCACTGCATCTATGATATTGGACTCACTCTGTAGTGGGTTGTCAGTGTAAGAGCCTTTCTTTTCCTATAAGGAACCTGTTAACTCTTTATAACTTATAAATCTAGGTTAGAGGCTTCAGTAGCTGTGATGGGCACAAGTTAACACACCCAGTTCTTCAGCTAAAGCAAACTAGGATATCTGTACCCCAATGCCCAAGAAACTCGGCAAACCCCTACACCTTAGTAATAGTTTTACTTATAGACACTCCTGATTCCTAAAACACAGCCAAAGCCAAGTGGTTATAGTTATCCCAGTCTCTGAGTCATTCTTGTCAAAACCATGGCCAGCATTTTCTCACAATTCCTGCAACCAGCTTGACTGAGATGGGTATCTTCAGATAATATAGAAATAGCTTTATGTTGACTGACTGACAATCACCTTCTACTCACACAACACATTGCAGTGTGTGAGAGATTTACATATATAATATCACTGGAGGCAAGACTCTCACATACAGACAGCTCAGAAATCAGGATCTTCAACAGCACAGCACACACCACACATGCCACACAACATGCACCACATACCACACAACATACACCACACAATACACCTTACTGCATTCAACATCATACAAATAAACCTTCATATGCTGAGGTTCTAAAGAGTAACTAGCTCAAGCCTCAAAGGCCTTCAAGATGCGACACTGGCAACAAGAACCCTCAGCAACACTGTAAACATACAAAACCTATAATGACACATTGTGCAAGGAGCATTAAAGTCATGCATGCTAAACCCATAAGAGCAACTACTCAAGCAACCATTCTAATTATCAGTGACTCCACTGTAATACATGCAAATGTACCTTTTAGGTGGAGTAAGGAAAGAGCAACAATTAATTGCTTGTCTGATTCCAAAATCCGACAGATTACACACTCACGTCTTTGAACAATGGGTACAGATATGACTCTGTCATAGCACACATGGGTGTCAATGACTTGAGATGCACCTCCTGGACTATACAAAGACAGACATAATGGAGCTCTCAGATTATGTGTCTCAGGATGGTATGAGACTAGCATTCAGCAGAATTCTACCTTCTAAACAAATAATTGCATAGAAAAAAGATGGCTTGCAGCTATCTTTTCTAGGTTTTTTAATATCGGCAAAGACATTCTCCACCCCCATAGTGCCTTTTTAGTAAAACTCCAACCAGATAAATCTACCAATATAATGAAATAAGCAAAATACTATATGAAGGTGTTACTAATCAATGCTCGGAGCCTAAACAAGAAACTGCCCACAAGACTGTCTTACCTTGGCGAATGCAGATATAGGTGTAGCATCTGAGACATGGTTTAACATGGTGGAGAGCACTCTAGTTGTGCAGGGCTATAATGCCTTTTGCACTTTTAGACCAGTCATTGCATAAGAGGAGTTAAAAGGGGGAGGTGTCTCTGTCTTCATTTAAGAGAGAGACTCACATTAAGAATAATAAAGTAGCATGATGCTCTGAAGCTTCTTCATGTCCAAATTGCCATCAGGAAAAGTCCCTTACCAGTATTATCTAGCTTGCTATATAACTGTCTGTCTATGAGTCAAGAAAGTCACAACGCCTATCTATAAGAACTGGAGGCTCTCAGTATCAACTCCGTACCATTCTCCTAGGTGATTTTAACTACATAACTATAGGCTGGGAAACCTACACTTCCACAACTGCACAACTTCAGAGATTCCTGGATTTTGTAAGCACAAGTGCCCTGGAACAATTGGTAAATGTCCCCACTAGGGGGAACAACATCTTCTATCTTGTTCTTACCATCCCTCTCTAAGCATCATCCCTTGTTAGGTCTAATCATAAAGTAGTTTCCTTTGAAGCAAAACTGAAGCCAGCAACCCCCTCCACCCATGGCTCCTTATGAAACATTTGTAAGACAAGCTATCTACTCCAAAGTGACTCATTGGTCAGCTTCAATTCCCCAGCAGACCCAGAGAACTCCGTGAAATGCATGAAAGCATACAGCACTCATGTAAACAGCTGCATAGGTGTGGCTATCCCCTGTAGAAACAAGCACAGGGCAAACCCCAGAAACAAGTCTCCCATGGTGGAGCTTTAAGTTAATCAATATACATTATAAAAGGAAGAGCATAATGGCCAAAAACAATAAAGTAATACCCAAAGCAATAGCCCTCATCTTTACATTAAACAATGATAAATAATACATTAACATAAACAGACAGCTGGGCTGCTTAATCTAATCCATGAAAGCTTAATCTGGGATGAAAATATCCATCTAAGCTAAACCATAAGGCTATTTTAGAATTGTCCATAATATCCAGCACTACCAGGTTACAATTCATATCATACCTTCCGGCCTCAGTTACCGGATCACAGTACAAAGGGTGGAGGTGTATCCATATTCATCAATGATACCCACATCTCCAGGTTAGTGGTGCAGCATGATGCCCCAGAGATTATCCATTCGCAACTATCAGCAGGCAAAACCACATTTCAAGTCGTAGCCTGTTATAGATCGTCCACCATGTTCCAAGATGCTCACTCAGCATTCCTTGAGGCATTGGAAAATACAAAGGTCCTACCCAACACCATAATTTTGGGTGATTTCAACTACCCTGGTATAGACTGGGCGAACTACCAAAGTTCTAACTCCTATGCCCAGCGGTTCATAGAATTTATAAATTCAAATGCCCTTGAACAACTGGTATGTTCTCCCACTAGAGGGGACAACATATTGGATTTAGTAATCACAAATATTGGCGCCCATTGTACCACACCCATTATCACTCCCTCTCTGGTCAGATCAGACCACAAACTGATAACCCTGGACATCCTCACCCCTCCACCTCCCCCAGTCAAAGAAACCATTGTAAAAAACCTTTCCAAAGCAAACTTCAAACTACTTGCATCTGAAGTGGAAAGCTTCACTATTCCCTTGCAGAAGGATAATGATATCCAGGATGTGGAATCCTGCACCAAGGCACTCTATATGCCTCTTCAGGATTGCATGGACCATGCTATCCCAAATAAAACCAAGACTCCTTCCTCAAGCAAGAAGAAACCAGTCTGGTGGACCCAGGCCATAAGCAAACTATACAATAAAAGTAGGAGATTTATACAAAAAAAGGCCAAATCTCAAGTAGAAAAATCATCCCTGATCAGCATTAGTAAGAAATTGAGGGTCCTCATCAAGTCAACTAAAGCCAATTTTGAAAAGAAAGTTGCCAAGGATGCCAAGGATAACCATAAGGCCTTCTATGGTTACATCCAAAACCTAAATGGCAATGCTCAGGTCTGTTCTGAGCTAGTACAAAATGGAACAAAATACACTGACCCTTTTGATATTGCCAACATCCTGACTGACAGGTTCAGTGCAAATCCCCCCCCCCCCCAACCACCACCACCACCTGCAGGGCCTATTACTATTCCAGGGGATTGTATAACCAATTATTACTGATACGTTGGTTAATAAGGCTCTATCTAAAGCTAAAAACACTGCCTCCATGGGACCAGATGGTGTCCTGGGCTGTGTCATACGTGAGCTCCAAAATGAATTAACCCCGCATCTGAATACCCTGTTCAGTCTCAGCCTCTCGACAGGATATATGCCCATAGAATGGCGCACAGCAATGGTGGTTCCACTGCACAAGGGTGGACCCACAACTGACCCTGGGAACTACTGACCAATAAGCCTGACCAGTCTGATCTGTAAGGCAATGGAGCGAATCATTATGGAACTCATAAATGGAGAGATTGGGAACCTCCAAACACTTGACCCCACACAGTTCGGCTTCGTCAAGGGCAAATCATGCCTCCTGAACCTGGTGGACTTCTTTGAGACAGTTATTCAAGCTATAGATAAGGGAAAGGAGGTACACACGGCTTACCTTGACCTTGCTAAAGCATTTCACACCATTCCCCATTCGGGTATTATTGTTAAACTCACCAACCTGGGCATAAACCCTTACAACACATGATGGATCACAAACTGGCTCTCAGACAGATCCTACAAAGTAAGAGTAGTGGGATCTATGTCCAAATCCAGACCAGTAACGAGCAGTGTGCCTCAGGGGTCTGTCCTGGGGCCCCTCCTGTTTGGCATATACTTCTCAGAAGTACAGGCAAGCACTGAAGGGCTGTGGCTGACCAAGTTTGCGGATGACTGCAAACTGGGTGCTATAATAGTCTCCGGCTGACATGGATATCCTCCAGAAGGCCCTTAATGAGACTGATGCATGGTGTCAAAGCCATGGTCTCAAGATAAATGCAAAAAAATGCATAGTAATCCCCTTTGGAAAAAACAGAATACCCCTGAACTACCACATAGGAGGTAACCCCCTGAAATCTGAAGAAGTAATAAGGGATCTAGGAACTCAAGTAGATAGTCAGCTTTCCTTTGATAACCATGTTGCCAAGGTGGTTAGAAAATCCTTCTATGTGACCCATCTGATCACGAAAGGGTTTGCATCAAGATCTAAGGATGTAGTGGTGCCCCTCTACTCTTCCCTCATTAGACCCATTATTGAGTACAATGCACCAATTGGAATGTACCTCGCCAGGCATCTCCAGCAGCTGGAGAGACCACAGAGGTACCTCACTAAAAGGATTACTGGCCTCAAACATTTGCCCTATGCAGTACGACTGAAAAAACTAAGGCTTTTCTCTGTTGCATACTGCCTTCTCAGAGGTGATCTCTGTCTAACATACAGAGCCATGTCCAACCCAGAACTGTTGAACATGCTCCATCTTAGCAAAACCAAATCTACTCGAGTTACACGCTCTAGGGATATAAACCTCAGCACAACAATGAATAGAACATGCTGGAGGGCTAGATTCCCTTCGCAAAGACTTCCCTTGCTATGGAACAAGGTCCCGATCTACATAAGACAGAGCCCCTCACTATCACTCTTCAAGAGGAACCTTGACAAGTGGATGGGTAACAGAAAGTTCACACCAGGGATCATACCAACAGCTCTACTAGATAGGGACCAAGGGTACTAGCTGCTACATCAAGGGCCTAGGGAAATGACCAAAGGGGCGGTGAATACCGCACAATGTGGCTGGGCTAATATATGCCTTCGGGCAGATAGCCCAGTACCTACCTATGAACCTATAAACCTATCAGTAGCACAATGTAACAAGAAGATATAGCTAACCTACTGGCTCATACAATCAGCTTAAAAATTAACCCTCTCATTTATCCCACATGAAATACCCAAAACCAACCCACCTCCAGCTATCACACAAGCCAGTTCTTAACAGCACTCTCTTAACAAAATACTGAATTGATGGGCCCTGACAGTACCCTTGGATGCATACTGAGCAGCATGAAGCATGATTTATCCACAGCCCTATTAACACTGTTCAGCCTTAGCCACCTAGGGTTTTGTACCATGTGCATGGGGAACAGCAATAGTTATTTTTTTGCACAAGGGGGGACCCTCCATGGACCCAGGAAATTATAATCCAGTAAGTCTGACCAGCCTCATATGCAAAGCCATGGAAAGAGTTATCACGGAACTAATCAATAGGGACTTACAAATCCTCCATGCACTTGACCCATTTCAGTTTGGATTTCTCAAAGGCAGGTCATGCTTACTCAAACTGATTATCATTTTTGAAAAGGTCACCAAAGCTATGGATGTAAGTAAATGGTACATGCCATCTATCTAGACTTGGCTAAGGCTTTTGATACAACCCCCCCCCCCCCCCCCCCAGTGTAGCATTGTGGAAATATTTAATCTAGGAATGAACCATTACATTACCTGCTACAACACCACCTGGCTCACAGACAGAATACAGGAGATCAAAACTGTTGAAGCTACCTCCAGTAAAAGACCAGTCACCAGCAGAGTACCTCAGGGCTTGGTGATGGGACCTCTCCTGTTTCACATTTACTTCTTGGAAATTAATGTCAATAGTAAGTGTCTCTTGCAGACCAAGACTGTATATGACTACAAACTAGGAACAATTATCAAATCCTCAAAAGACACACATCCTGCAGGAAGGCTTATCCCCAAAAAAGTAACTGGTGCCAGAATCATGGTCAAAAGCCAAACAGCTTTGCATTATAACAAGAATTGCATTGCAATGTTATAAATGAAATCTTTAATACACTCAAGTTTTATTAATACAGTGCCATACTAATATGTTAGTGTCTTGATTTAGCAGTGTAGCAGATTAGACTCAACCTTTACCATTATTCATACATAATGATGTCATTATCCAGGCTCTGACTCTAACATGACAGACTGATGCACCCAACAGTCAGCTAAAAATTTCAACTGTCAGTCATGCCTATCACCTATCTTGCAACATATTCCAGTTAGATCTAAGAACTGAAGAGCATGCTTTCTCTATCACTGCAGCATTTACCAACATTGCCATATAAACTCATTCAAGTGGTTGCAGCCACCTGTTAACCCACTAATATCCTTTTAGTAGGAACGTAAACGTGTTAACCCACTAGTGGGAGGCATCCCCCACCTCAGTGTACCTTCAACAGCTTATAGATCCCACAAATACTACCTTTCACATATAATTTATGACCACCTTTTAGAAAATGGCCAAGGTGTACATTGCACCCTGAATGGAGAATGAATGTTCTCCACCAAGGTGTTAATGTTCATAGATTCATAGGTATGTACTAGGCTAATGACCACCAGGGCCTTTCATAAGCCTAGCTGTCCAATCCAACTTAACTGTGTCCCTATGTCTCATAAGTGTTTATTAGGAGGGGGTTTGTGAGTTAGAAAGTTTCTAGAGGTTATGTGGAGGGAGTATATTAGTTTGGATATTACTGTCTGCCTCTGTCTGTCAGAGACACAGGGGCCAGACCTTGGGTCTATTTACAATTTCCATCCATTGGTCAATGTTACACTTAAATAGGGTTAGGGATGGACCCTGCTTCACATGAATGGGAAGCCTTTTCTAGAGCATGGTGATCTTCTGAGACATATCTGTCTAACCAACATGTCTTATTTATGTCACAAGCAAAATTTAAATTCTAGGATCTAGTGGTTCTGATGCTGTTTATTTTGCAGATGTGCAAAAGGTCCATCAGAGCTGTATCTGTAGATGCCTTGTATGCCAGGGATAGATAACCTGTCAGTACCCTATAGGATTTAGAGTATAGAGATAGAGCTTTAAGGTAATATGTACAGGACAATGTGTTTATAACCTGGATTCTTCTGGTAAAGAAACTTTGTAAGCATTCCAACTGTTGCATATGTCTAGTCAGGTACATGCCAATAAGGGCATTATACTCAATGATGGGTCTGATAATGGCCAAATAAAGTGGCACAATTATTTCCTTGGATTTGGATATCATGCCTTTGCTTATAAGCTGAACACCATAGAATGATTTTCTTGCTGCCTTGTTCACATGTTGGTCAAAGGCCAGATTACTGTCTACATACGTTCCTGGATCGCTGACTACCAGATCAACTCTTAGGGGTGTCTTATCGATGGAGTAATTAACCTGGGTGGCTGATTTCCCAAAAGGCACTATAATGCCTTTCTTGGTATTGAGTTTTAGTCCATAACTTTGGCATCAGTCATTTGTCTGTTTTAGATCCTCCTACAAGATGTCTTTGTCATGGAGGGAAACTATGATTTGTCACCATCAGTGAACTTGGACAGCCAAAGGCTTTCATTCACAGTGTCAGTGGTGCAACTGGTAGCACACTCACCTAAGGACCAGAAGGCTATTGGTTCTATATCTATACTAGGTAGATGGATTGCTGACACTGAAGTGCCACATAAGGGGATGCTGCAATCCTGAGTGTGTCATCCTTCATATAAGATGACATTATATGTTAAATTGAGGCCCCATCTGCCTGAGATGGTGGCAGCATAGGTGGATGTAAAAGATCCCAGGGCACCTATCAAAAGGTAGTTGAATTTCCCCAATGTCAAATTTCCCCTTGTGGTATAAATGGCACCTCAGGTCTCCCCTGAAAAAAAGGTTACTAGCCTAGTGGCTAACTTGGTCACCAATGGACAAATTAAATAAGAATAAATAATTCAGATGATTCAGTTATTGTAATAAAAAATGTAGTTTGGCTGAAAGAAACAGTGGCAAGGAAGGAAATGGAGCTAAGTAACCTAGAGTAAGGTGAAATAGGTCAAACGTAAAGTGTTTGTTGAAATGAAGTAGACACATGCATTATATTTTACTGATGTATTAGGAATCAGATATGGTGACAGTTTATTATTATTATTTTGCATTTGTTAACCGGGTTGATCCAGCTGGGTAAGAATTTAGCCTTTTTCAGTGGAGACCCAAGGGGAAAAGCCTCAAACAGACATACAAGTGGAGACAAGTTAACAATAATACAGAGCAAAACAATGTCATGAATACAATGGATAAAAAAAAAATAATGTACTCAATGGAATTAAACATAGTTATATACAAAAATATAATAATAAGGGTATAAAAGGAAAAACAACGATAATAAATCCAAGAGGTATGCAGTAAGGGAATTAAGGTTATAGGTAATCATTTGAAAATAATATGGCATTATTGGACGGAGTGGGTGCAGAAGGGTGTCAGGAGTGATTTATGACAGACGAGTACCAGTAAGAGTGAAAGGGAAGGTCTACAAGAGGGCAGTGAGACCAGCTATGTTATATGGGTTGGAGACAGTGGCATTGACAAAAAGGCAGGAGTCAACGCTGGATGTGGCAGAGTTAAAGATGTTAAGATTTGCACTGGGTGTGATGAGGGTGGACAGGATTAGGAATAAGTATATTAGAGGGTCAGCCCAGGTTGGAAGGTTTGGAGACAAAGCCAGAGATGCAAGATTACATTGGTTTGGGCATGTGCTGAGGAGGGATGCAGAGTATGTTGGGAAAAAGATGTTAAGGATGAAGCTGCCAGGTAACAGGAAAAGAGGAAGGCCTAAGATAAGGTTTATGAATGTGGTGAGAGAGGACATGCAGGTGGTTGGTGTGACAGAGCAAGATGCAGAGGACAGGAAGAAATGGAAACAGATGATACACTGTGGCAACCCCTAATGGAAGCAGCCGAAAGAAGAAGAAGAAGAAGAAGAAGAAGAAGATTAGTGGCTAGAAGGAGAAACTGTGTATGTGCAGGGGGCCTCAGATCTGAGGAAGAAACTAGTGCAGGAGTAAAAAAAGAGAAACATGCATGTACAAGGGACCTCAGATCAGAGGAAGAGATGGTGCAGAAGAAGAAAGTAGTAAAGGAGGGATGAAGTGATCTAGAGGGAGGGTGTAGAAGGGAGAGCATATAGATATGATAAGTTATAGAAATAGGAAAGGTCTTATAGATCAGATGTAGTGGTAAAGTGGGTATAGGGAGAGGGAGGGGTTAAGTAGGGTGGTTGCAGGTACATATAGGGTTGTTATGGAGATACAGTATCAGGTCATGTTTTAAGTTAGAAAGGGAGGTATGGCTTCTGATTTGGAGTGGAAGATTGTTCCAGATAAGGGAAATGGAGTGTTTATAGAGTATTTTACCTATGTTCTTATTGGGTCTATAGACTTGTAGTAAGTGTTTATAGGAGCTGCGCAGGGAACAGAGAGGGGTGTACCAGGAGATCAGGTTGGACAGAGATGGACAGTCAGAGTTAGAATTAAAAATTGTAAAAGCTTGGATTAGCTGACGTTTGGCCAGAAGGTGTGGGAATTCAAGCCAATGTAGTTTTGTGAGTGCTGCGCAGTGATGGGATTTATAGGAGCTGCTGGTGACAAATCTAGCAATTTTGTTGTAGGTTTGGTCAAGCTTTGCCAGCAGGTTATTTTATAGATTAGAAAATAGAGGGGAGCAATAGAGGAGGGCAGGGAGGAGATAGTATTGGGCTAGCAGCAGTTTTGAGTTGGGGGCCAGGGATTTGTTATTTCTGTAAAGAAGGCCCAGTTTTTGGTGTGTTTTCTTTATGGAATGAAGTATGTGGAGGTCTAGTTTGAGGTGGTCATCTATGATGACACCCAGGAGTTTAGTGTGTGAATCTGAGCTGATGATGGTGCCATTTAGAGAGGATAAAAGAAAGCTGGATTTGTTTTGGGCTAGAGTTTTAGGCAGGAATAATAAGAGCTTAGTTTTAGAGGGGTTCAGGATGAGTTGATTGTTGGTGAGCCACTTCTCAACAGAATGAAATGAAGTTTTGGTGGAATGGTGGAGGTTGTTAATAGAGTCAGAAATGAAGATCAGAGTTGAATCATCTGCATACTGAATGATAGAGGAGAGGTTACAGGCAGTGTGCAGGTCATTGGTGAAGAGATTGAAAAGGAGGGGACTGAGAATTGAGCCTTGAGGAACACTGGTCTGAAAAGCCAGAAAGGGAGAGAAGGAATTTAGCCATTTAACTGCTTGTAGGTAATTGGAGAGGTAACTTGTGAACCAATTAAGAGTGGGGATGGAAATGTTCAGCTGATAAAGTTTATGAAGTAGAAGCTTGTGAGAGACAGTATCAAAAGCCTTTGAGAGATGTAAGAAAAGGCTGGACACGAGTTTGTTATTGTCTCTGGCCTCAGCTATTGTATGTGAGAAGGATAAGAGTGCAGTGTTAGTACTGTGTTTGGGTCTGAATCCATGCTGGGTGGTGGTTAAAAGATTGTTTTGAGTAAGGTGGGAAAGCAGTTGAGAATGGATACACTTTTCAAGAATTCTGGAAAGGAGAGAAAGAATAGCAATGGTATGGAAGTTAGATGGTTCTGTGGAGTTACCTCCTTTATTTAGTGGGATAGTGAAGTATTCCTTCCAAATAGAGGGGACAGTGGATTCTTGGATTGAGTGATTGATTAGAATAGGAAGGGCAATAGAGTTAACAGCAAGTCTAAGGAATTGAGGAGGTAGGTTATCAGGGGTGGGAGAACAAAGTTTGAGTTTACTGAGGAGAGTTTTAATATAACTAACTGAGACAGGTTTGAGCATGAAAAGGTCTGAGAGGTTAGTGGAGTCAGATTAGGAATGTGAAAAAGGTGTGGGTCTGGTAACTGAAGTGACATAACTGGAAGTGGAATTAGAGGTGGGGTTGGGGTTATTAGAGGTGTTAGGTACTAGTTTAGAAATGGTATCAATGAAGCAGTGATTTAAATGGATGGCTGTATCCAAGGGTGAATGATTGGGAAAAGGGTTGGGAGTTGTGGGTGAGCCAGGCTTGAGAAGAGTTTTTATAGTTGTCCAGAACTTCTGTGGGTTAGAAGTGTGCATAGATTGGTCAGAGAAGTGAAAGCTTCTTTTGTCCTGGTTGACTCTTTTTTTTTTGTAAGGTTTCTAAGTTTGCTGTACGATTGTAGGAGGGCAGGAGATTTGCTTTTCTGATATTGTTTCCAAGTGGCATCTCTTTTATGCATAAGGTGGAAGTTTTTTTTACTTTTATTTTCCTGATGGGGGCAAGAGAGTTGAGTATGGTTAGGAATGTCTGACTGAAGTAGCTGATTGCGTCATTTAAAGGTAGTGAGTTTAGGCAGGACCAGTTAATTTCGGAGAGGATTTCATCGAAGGAGGTGGTATTGAATTTTCTTAGGTTATGGATGTATTTTATGAGTTGAGTATTAGTGAGGTTGGGTGAGTATCTAGTAATATGGATAGGCAGGTGGTCACTGATAGAATCAAGTAGTGTACCTGACTTGTGGTACCAATTTGGAGAATTTACGAGAATCCAGTCAAGGATAGAATTGGAGTGTTTTTTGCCAAGGCAGATGGGAGAGGAGACAAGCTGAGTAAAACCATGTAGATTGAGACTATGAGAAGGTGTAGTAGAATTAATTGAGTTCCAGTCTATATTTACATCCCCATGAATAATAGTTTCAAAGGGGATGTGATGAAAACACCAAGATAAGATGTCTCCAAAGATGGTAATGTTATTCCCTGGTGGGATATAGATTGAGGCTATGGCTAGTTTTTGGTAGATGTTGAGATGGCAGGTTACTATGAGTAGCTCTGCAGGGCGAAAGGAGATAAGGGTAATGGTGAGAGGTAAGATATTGAGAGAGTCAGAATAGAGAATATCTACACCACCTCCCCTTTTGGTAGATCTATCCAGTCTGTAGATGTTGAAACCAGGGTGGCAGATCTCTGAGTTGTGGATGTAAGCTTTTAGCTAAGTTTCAGAGAGTTAAGATGTGGGAGTTATAGTGTTGTATGAGTGCGTGGAGTTCAGACACTTTGTTGGAGATGCTCTGAATGTTAATGGAGAGGAAATTTAGTCTTTTGGTTCTGTGTGGTAAAGTGAAAATAGATGGGGAGGTAGTATTAAGAGGGAGTTATAGAGGTGAGGGGAGGAAGTAGTAGTGATAGTAGATGGAGAGGAGGAGTCTGAAGATGAAAGTTGGTTATTAGGACCAGGGATGGGGTGTATATCACGTGAAAGGAGTAGTGATGTCAGGATAGAGAGAAAAAAGTTAGGTTGGGGGAGAGGATACAGAAATTTGGATTTTAACTTTGGGATTTGTTTTGGTGAGGAGAGTAATTTTGTTTTGAAAAATAAGTAGTAGTGTGTACTGAGTGTGGACATAGAAGAGTAAGGTAGGAGCTGGGTAGAACTTGGGAGAGATGTAGGTTCCTAATGGAGGGTAAGGGGAGGATTGCAGGGGAGTGTGATACAATGTGAGGTATGTCAGTGTAAATAGCACAAGAGAGAGAAAAAGAAGTGACATCATCTTCAGTATGTATAAGTGTGTATAATATCTTCAGTGTGTATAAGTTCAATATATATGTATGTATATATATATATATATATATATATATATATATATATATATATATATAAACATTAATGATCATAAATAAGTCAAATTTAAATATCTCATGTCACTTATTAATAACAGTTTGAATATCATGAACCAGCAGCCTGAAAATCCACAAATAGCCACAACTACATAGATGTCTAAATAAAGGAATGTATTTGAACACACCCCTCTTATATGGTTAGATATGCACTAATTCCAAAAAAATGCTGTCCATAGGGTAATTAGAACAAATTTGTTTACCTATAACATCAACTATCTTGAAATATGTTCTCATGTGAAAAAGCCCCCGCATATTACCCAACAGGACCATAAATTACAATATGATCATTTAGCAAAAATCAGTGAGTCTGTACTATTGTAGTAGACCATTACTGATTACAAACATATCATGTTAAACAAAACAGACCTGCATATATTTAGAATGAAATAAAATGCTTGAAGCAGTGTCCATCATTACAAAACTGTAATTCTCTTAATCTTCGTGGATGAGAGGCTCCAAGTAACTAAATATATATGCGCATCAAAAAACATCCAGACATCAGCCTTCACTTCTTCATCTGTCAATCATATGACATCACAGGTGCAAACACAGTTTGTCCATAAATTCTTATTAGTCACTATACATATGCCCCCATAAACATTCCACAAATGAAGATACCATATGGACACCTTTTAAACTATATAGCATACTAAAGGCAGAAGTATAAAACCACTAACTCCTGAGTGTAATGAATAATACAAACTATCAGGCCCGTAGATTCACAAATAATACAGACTCCAAAAATGACAAAACTTTTCAATTCAAGTAATGAACAACAGCTTTCATTACTACATCAAACCCATAACATGGCCTAAAATGTAAAAACATCATTACCAATACCATTGAACTTACATACGAACACTAATGCTTCTTACTACTAGCTACTAGAATGTCAGAATACAAAGCGTGCCATTTCAGGTGATTTTCATTTATCTGAAGTAAACAGTGTCCATTCAAGGAGAGTTCTCTGAGGGCATCCTTCTGAGAAAGCACTTGGTTAGCATTACAGTTTGCTGCTATGACTTTTCTGCTATGTTCATACAGCCACTGGGTGATTACAATTTGAGCCTCATGCTTCAAAGTTAGAAGTTCTTGGGTCACCAAATTTGGATCTAGTGTTAGTGCTGAAATTATGTCTTACACAGCTGCCCTTCCTCCGAACTTCGCAGCAGTGAGCCGACTCAGCCGATTCCTTTCTGTTCAATAATGGCCAGTAATCAATGCAGCAGTGAGCCAAGTCCTTTCGGTTCAATAATAATGTTCCAAAATATCAGAACAAAGGAAAGATAATCAGGATGAAATAAAAATAGTTAGTTGATGGAATATTTTCTATTTATCCTTTAAAAAGAAATTATATATGTTAAATACAAATATACTGGGAAAGTAGGGATATTTGCAGAGTGTATACATTTTTTCCTGGAAAAATTTCAAAAGAATTTATTAGAGATTTTTTTTCAGTTTTATTTAAGGATCAAGATTCATTCCAGTTAGACCATAAATTGTATATAATAAAAAAGAAGGTTTTAAACTTTTTTTCAGGGGGGGGTGTATTAAAATATGAAGGAGAAGGAAAGTACTTTTGTAGAAAAACACTGCATGTGAAATATTGACAGATAAAAACAATTAAAAGAGAAAAAATTAAATAAAAAGAAGGAGATGATGAAAAAAGAATGTGAAGATAAAATGAAGTTATGGAAAATTAAACTGATGAAATTAAAAAAGAATGGTATAGCAAGATAATGGAGACATATGATTTAACACATATTTTGTATTTATTTATTTAACATTTGTTGACCAGGAAAGTCTGACTAAGACAGAGCCTATTTTCAGCAAAGGCCTGGGGAGAAACTCTCCAGACGTATGTCTTTGTAATGTGGGAGGAAACTGGAGTTCCTGGAGGAAATCCACACAAATGCAGGAAGGACATGCAGACTCTGCAAAGAAGGCACCCCAGCCAAGAATTGAACCGAAGAACTGCTTGCTGTGAGATGACAATGTTAACTGCTGCACCACCCCATATCCATGGAAAGATCACATGGATGAAGTTAAAAAAAAACAATAAAAACAGAAGGAAAATATTTAAGGTCTTTTATTAGTCTGGATAGTTTGTGTGAAGCATATTACTAGATAAGTTGCCTAAAAAGTATTATGAAATATAAAACAATGGAGCCGAGAAAACGTAAAGACTGTAATGAAGAAGAAATGACAAAGCATTATTTTCTAGATTAAAAAAATCAAAATGAGTTTAAGTGGGAAGGCTTTCAAAATATAAACATGGTTATAATGATGACTGGAAATATGAAAAAGAAAAACAGTGAAGTTGAAAAATGCGATAAGATATTGATGGCAATAGTATGGTTGCTGCGTTTAAAAAATGATGAATTTTGTTGTGCAATAAAAATAGGAATGATAAAGATATTGGCCGAAATAAAAAGATGGTTGTGGAAAAAAGGATGGGGGAATAGAATGAAATATGTTAAAGTCTGTGAAACTGTAGATGTTAAATACTGCAACTCCTGAAAAATATTGTTTATATACATATTGTAAATGTAAGTTTGGAAATACTGGAAAAATTCAAATAGAATTGAAAGGGGTGTGATGCATTAAGTTACATAAATATAGTAACCTCTAGTGAGTGGGATCTTTTACAGCCACCTGAGGTACCACCAACTCAAGCAGATAGGACTTCAGTTTAACACCTCACCTGACAGATGTCTCATGGTCTACACAAGATTTTTTTAACTAACAAAAAGATATCATAGTCATATTCAAGCTAGGAAAAAGGATGCTGGTAGACACAGTTTAGTTTGTTTTTATATATATAAAGATAAAATTACAAATAGTATAACTTAGTTCACACAAGTGAAAATCAATAAAAATGAAAAACATTTTACTGAGACAAATTCAACAAAAATGCTCAATACACAAAGTTATCCACAATATTTATTGTGGGCAGCAGCCTTGCGCACAGCCCCACTCTAGTCATAACACTCCACAGGCCACCTAATCCTAACTATAAACCTCTGCCTAAACCTCCTGAGCCATCTTTAACTGTAAGATCATTAACTTGTACAGCAATGACATGATCATCTGGAACTTCATTCATTGTGCCATCCTCAAAAATCATATTGAACCAAAAGGACTTGATCAAACTACTTTAGACTAAGCAACCTTTAAATAAATAATCCATTTCCCAAACAGAGTTTACTTAAATATCAATTTTGTGGTAAAAAAACAAAAAAACTTTGTTAAAGCTCTCTTATCCAATACATTTTTTATTCAGTGACTTACCACAGTTTGAAAATTCCTCAGAAATACCTACCGTAGATGCAACAGTAGTAAAGGAAAAAAAAATGGATGTCAATCATGTATGGTGGGCCATTCAGCAAAACTGCATCCAAACTACAATTACAATTTTTCCCTAAAGCTATATTCTACCTCAGAAAATAAAGTGTCACAACTATATCAGTACCGGATCTAAAAATTGATGAAGAACCCTTCACTTCTTCCATTAACTCTCCTTCTGGAATCATGAACTACAGTGCCTCAAACAAATCACAGCTCCTTCCCCTACAAAACACATTATACTTCAAACAGCTCTCCCAATCCCATCTGAACAATTATTTTCCTTTCTTTATGGGATAATCCATTAAAGCATCACCAAAATTAAATCATCCCCAAAGCAAATAGATTTCCACTATGTTTTCCTCAGCTCACTCAGGTTAAACAGAGAGTCTTTGCATGGCATACCTTCCTTAAAACGCATAGCACTGGTTTTCACTATCTTAATTTTCAATGACCTTCCATCAACTTCTGCCATTTAGCATGAGTTTTACATCTTTATTAAATCTGCTTATCTAGCACCAAATTTGTCTTCTCCCCATCTTACCTTCCTTTCCTCTCAAAGGTACAAATTTTCTTTCTTTCTTTTTTTTTTTTTCCTTTTCTTCCCTTATTTATCTTTAATTCAAGCAAACTCTCTCATAAATGCTGCAAGCATAAGCACATCTTATCTGCTACAAATGCCTACAGTTTCTATTACCAGATCTAAGAAAGTGCACCCCTTTCATCACATCTGAGTCCTGTAAACCTTCTTAGCATGCAGTTATATGAATCCATCCTTCCCTGCTTTACTTTCTATCTGTCATTTCTGAGCCTTTAAAGTTAGTCCACAAGCCCATGGCTAGTTTCCCCACACAATATGAATTATTATCTGTTGAACATAAACTATTCAGTTTTTCTATCTCGATATAAAGATATGTCTTTCATAAAAAAAGTATGTTTTACATGCCTGTAAGAGCCTTACTATTACTAGCTTTTAGGGTGAACAGCATAACCATATGAGTTTGTGTTATCAAAAAAAAAATTGAACTTGCTAACCCCTTGTTCCTAATGCGTTTATAATCACCAGTTTTCTGAGAAGTCTTATTCTTGTCAAATCTAAATTGCAATAAATAAACTAGTATCACTGCATTACATTCTAAAATACATACTTAATTGTATTTATTTGTTTAACTGGAATAGCTAGAAACTGCTTCTAAAGTTGTTAGGATTTCAAATATAAACATACTAATCCAAAACTGTGTCAGGCCCATTCCAGTCTCAGATATAATTTTATTATATTGGAACTGTAACAAAGATTTGATGGTAAGTAATGAATACCCAATTAAATTCTTCTTTGGTTTGTCAAAACTATTTTTTGAGCAGCTCCTGTTCACACCTATTTACAACAGATATGTAAGGTAGTTTTGTATGTATATCAATATAGTGTGCAACAAAATTAATGACACAACAGAGCCAAACCACTCACCATACTACTGAAAGGAACAATCGTGCAAATTATATATCCTCACTTTTCTAATGAAAAAGTCCATCCTAATGTCAATAATGGTTTGTTGTTCCCAGCTATGACAACTCAACAAACCTCCACAAAACTTATAATCTCTGACGGCACTTTTAAATGCAGATTCACAGCCTTCACCACCTGTTCTGTCTACGTCACAGTATCTAGTGTGGTAAATGGCACTCCCTTGCCAACTCCTCCAATAACTCTGGGTCACTAAGAATCTGAAATCTGAGTCAACTGTCCAGATTTTTACAGAATGTCCAGATTTTAGTCTTATAATTTAGGAATGCTCCTCTTAAATTTGAGGTTCTCTGGAAAGCCATTGAAGATTAAAGTCACTAAATAATATATATATATATATATATATATATATATATATATATATATATATATAGTCTGATGTTATGCATTATGCCATTATGCACAAACACATGCACACTTATTTAAATCATATATCTTAATGTAACACTAAAGTATATTTGCATAACTGTCACCTTTACATTTTAGCAATGTATCTTGAATGTTCAGCTGCATCTATAAACCTCTATCAAACAACTCTCTGTATACTCTGTCATCAAAAAATGGTGTCTGGGGGGGGGGGATCCTGATTGGCTAACTGAAGGCAGTAGATTTTTAGAGGTCCATAAACTAGTATAGAACACAGGAAATAATTTAACTTTTTTTCTAATAAAAAATCCAGAACAGATAGATAAAAGTCTGAAATATAAAACTACATTTTCTGGTGGATATTTGTAAGAAATGTCCTGTCAAATTATATTGAAGACTATAACAACTGGGGAAACGAACAACTCAATCTGATCTAGCATTAAAAAAAGGAACTACAACTGTTGACTACTACACTACAAGAACTGTCAATGAAAATGGATGACTTTAAAGAAAACATGCAGAATCTAAAAGAGAACTGTCAAAAGCAAACAGATGTATTCAAAGAAATGCTTCATTAACATCAGACAAAAATAACAAGCATGGAATTCTCTTTAAGTGATATTGAGGGAAGGCTCAAACAAGATGAGAATCAAAAAGCCATTCTCCTAAAACAAAACACTTGGCTTCTCAATAAGGTGGATGACTTAGAAAACAGGGAGAGAAGATCAAATATCAGAACCTTTGGTTTGCCTCAGAAAACTGAAGGAGGAGATATCATTTCTTTTTTAAACTCGTGGATCCCAGAAGTATTAGATCTTAAAGAAGGCTTTTCATTTGGCATTGAAAGGGTTCACAGAGCCTTAGGAAACTCATCTTCAGCTTCAACTTCTTCTATACCACCAAGATCAATTGTAATAAAGTTTTTATCTTTTATGGACAAAAAACTAGTACTTAAATCAGTGTGGAGGAAAAGCCCTTTAAAGTGCAATCAAAATCAAAATCTAATAAGGTTTGACAATGACTATTCTGCTAAAGTATTGGAACAAAGGAAAAAAGAGTGGCCACTCATTAAGTTACTAAAACAAAATAACATTAAAACTCAGTTGGCCTTTCCTGCATTTAAATGAAATGAGAACTTTCAACAACCTGGAAGAAGCCTCCTTATTTATTTAAAACAATAATATATCTATTCCTGAGGATATGGATTGGGCATCTCCTTCCTTGAAGAGAACCACTGACAAGAATGCCTGGACTGATGTAAAAAAGAAAAAACAAAAAACTGAATCCAAAATAGCTGTTTCTGCAAAGTCTCTCAAAGCATCTACTGCAGCTTAATTATTAACTGATGTATATCCTTCGCTTATAACTTTAAATGTAAACTCTATTCTTGTATGTATGTAAATACATATATGCAGGAAAAAAATGTATGTTTATTTGATATATTTGATTTTCCATTAATCGTAACAGTTATAATTATTACTTTGCTGATTTTTCCTTTCTTTCCTTTCATTTTCTCTTCATTCCATTTAATTCTATAACAAACTGAATAGTCAACGTCTTTAATTCAAATAGACTAAAGTGGGTAAGCAAATCCTAATAGTTAAGTTTCACCTTATAATTTTTATGAGTTTGTCAAACTTATTAGCAAATAAAATAACCCTATTAATAAATTCTGTTATATTTGAATCGGATTATTTAATTTGGGGGAATTGATAAAGTAATATGTCGTTTTAGAGCCAAGATGAACATATTTAATATTTTTGTATTGATTTGCTGAAGTAAAGGATTGGACAGCACTAATTGCCTTTACATCTTTGTAATCTTTCAGACTAACACGATGGTCGTAATTGTAATGTAGTTATATTGACTGAACATGGATGATGTCTGAGAACCTTAGTTCTTTGTATGAAATATCAGCCTGATATGCTGTGATAATAAACACTTGGTTTTGTAAGATGATAGCATCTTAAAACAGTGTAATTAGGTTGTGAGATCCATTCCTCCTACACAACACACGTGACTCTATTAGATGCTAAGAAGGAAGGAAAGAGGAGAGGAGGGGAAGGGAGAGGAGGGGAAAATATATACAAGTAAATCAGTTGTACTATTATTAAAGATGATCATAACCTTACTAAATAGGAAGTTAATCCCTGGAAACTCTAATAGTAAGGTTGTAATTGACATTTAATTCGAAGTCTGGATAAGTTTAATTGTCATGACATAATAATGTCCTGTGTAGAAATGCTCTCATTTGCATTTGATCCTGATGCTGATAATGGCTGCTTAGTCCACATACAAGGTTTGCTTTTTGTTTTCTGACTAACGGTAGCTATAGGAGAGATCATGATGTGGTGCAATGTAGCGATGAACAAATGAGGTAGGGGTAAGTATGGATTTTAATAACTGAACAGCTTCATATCCTGACTGTATATGTTAGAAGAATAATGTCAAGTAAATGCCCAGATGCTTGTGAGACAGAGTAATAGAATTTTAATGTTGTCAAGGTGGTGGCATAGGAGTGGCCATGAAATACTGGCAACTAATAGATTTCTAATGATTTTGGTGTATCCATGTGATTTTGCTTGTTGTTTTGACTTTGCAGGGCTCGTATGGTTTGGATTGAGCATGGGAGACTTTTCTTTTATTGTGCATAGAGATCTCAGAACGGCAGTTTGTTTTGATGATGTTTGCAACTGGAAGTGCTATAAAAAAGAAAAAAAGAAGGGAAAGAGGTGGAAGCTTGATCTGGAGAGCTGGGAAGTGGGAAAACAATCTCTTGTGAATGTTCAGAGGTGAAGCTTTTTAGAGTCAGAGAAACTCACGAGCTGGATTACTTTTTTCATTTAACTCTTCACAGAGCCACAGTATCTGTTTAGGGTTGCTATAGATACAGGCAATAAAGACTATGATTGGCTGTTAAATTTCTCATGGGAATGAGGAATTATAATCAAATAACATGTTTGAAAAGCTTATTTGGGCACCCTGCCAGAACACTATATAGCTCACCAAGAAAAGATATATGTAAAACAGTGGAAAATGTTCAAAGCTACAATGTTTTAATCAAACCAACATAATCATTATAAAAGAAAGAAGTTCATCTTTTACTGCAAACTATCTGTTGTATATGAGTATAGTATTGAATGTTATATTTCATACAATTTTCTGTGCTTATATAAGTATTTGAACTGACAGTTTTTAATTCTGATCTAGTTATAATGGATTATATTAAGTATATTTGAATAAACACCCTATAGCAATGACATAAGATAACCTAAATATCTTCACACATTAGTAGATTTATACTACTGGATAAAACCGACCATCAGTACATAATGAGAATTATTTTAGTAGAACACGTAGCTTGTTGCATACTTTTTAGTAATTACTTGACTAACTAAATGTCTTGTGTTATATTTGCAAACTGTAAGTGATTGGTGTGAAATGTTAAGATATATTGTGTGTATAAAGGAATGCTCAAATAATTACTCCAAGTAGTTGACTATATATAAACAATACAAATTTAGATAATATCTCCTATACTCAATATATACCAGTACACACAAGCATATTTACATCTGTACAGGATTTCATGGTTTCTTATTTCAATACAGTGACTGAATGGGGAAGGAGAGAGGGAGGAGGGGAGAGAAAGGGGAAGGAAATGTGGACATTATTACTTTAATTTACAATATAATATAACAACATGTTTATACCTTCCTATGGCCAACTCAGTTACTATCTATACTTAATAAGAAGTAGGAATAGTCAGATGGTATACTGATATAACTCAATAATTAACTTAACTCAGACATGCACGTTATGTTGTTACAGTTGGTAATAATACAAATGCTAATTTAACAAAGAAAAATTAAACCCTAACAAGATGAATACTAAATTGTCATATGTCTCCCTATTTACAAAATAGTCTTTATTAATATTTAAAACTTTATATGGAGCTCAGATGAAATGGGAAAAGAAAATTAGAAAGGCTTCCATCAGACATATTTATCTGTTGGACTAGGAATGCTTATCATTCCATGTTGGGTGAGGTTCAAAAGCCACACTAGCTTAATTTCAGTAATTATCTTAGAATTTAAATTCATATTTAGTTTCAGTAAGCCTGACGTAAGTTTTTTTTTTCATTGTCTATCTTGAAGGAAACATTCTTGACTGAGTCAGATGAATGTTTACTATTTATTATAAAATTAAGATCAGAGGAGGAGACATACATATTAAAAAACAATAATATAACAATCCTTTCTCTAAAAACAACCTGATATGGACTTTACATTGTTATCTTTAAATACTAATAGCTTAAATAACCCAAATAAGAGTTCTAATCTATTAAAATATCTAAAATTAAATAGATCTCAAGTAATATTCCTACAGGAAACACATCTTAACAAATGACACATTTATATGTAACCCAAGTGAGTATATGACCCTAGCCTGTTTCTCATATAAAACCTAAGACTAGAGACGTAACCATCCTATAGAAAAATAATTTTCTAAGCCCTGAAATTATATACAAATATGTAGATAGTGATAGACTTATAGCTATTGTTATCTTGAAATTTAATAACAGAATGTGGACATTATTAAACCTATATTGGTTTCCTGGTATGGGGGTGGCAACAGTCAAAAAAATTTAGATCTTATTACAAATATATCTAAAGGAAACTTAATAATAAGTACAAATTTTAATTGTATCACTGATATATCTGAAACCACTAATAAGAAATCTACATGCTTATCGTCTACCACAAAATTACTAAGAAGATGGACCGGGGCTTTAAAATTAAGAGATACTTATAATGCTATAGACTATAACTCATTACTATTTTCTCATCAACATTATAGGTTTGGTACCCAAACCAGAATAGATAAAATATATGTTTCCCAGGATCTTTATACAAAAATTAAATTCTTCTCAATAATCCCATATACTTTATCAGATCATAACTCTCTTGTTTTAAAGATTCAGATAGATTTTAAACCATTAATACTCACCTCTAGAATTCCTTCATATATTACAAAAATTAAAGAATTTGGTTAATCACTGAACTCCAATTGTTTTTAGATATAAACTACAAACCAGAAGTAGGCATAATAATGGTTTGGGATTCACTAAAAGCCTATATATATATGGTAAAAACCTTAGTCTGTATAAAAATAAAATTACAGAATGGGAATCGGAACTACAAGAACTGCAAAACCAACTCTTACTACATAAATCTAAAAAGGATTTTAACTCAACTGAAAACAAAAAGAAATTAGAAGATTTAAATAAAAGATACAATGAAATATTAACCCATAAAACTAACTTAGCTATGGAAAGATCAAAAATAAACTCTTATGTTACTTTTCCAAAACATTTATATAATTTATCTGTGAAAACCAAAATGCAATCAAAAGCTAATTCTATGGTTAACATCTTACATGAGGGGTAAGGTAAGAAAGTTTCAGAAATAGGTGATATTTTAGACAATTTTAAAAATCATTACACAGAACATTATAAAAGTAAAAACATTAAAATGGAACATTTGAATCTAGAAACTATACTCCCTAACATAAAGAAAATTCCTGAAGAATTAAAAATAGAGTTGCAAAAGCACAAGAAAATCAGTGATAAGATCAAAGAAAGTAAAACTGGTAAAGCCCCAGGCATAGATGGTGTAATAGCAGAAATATATAAACTTTTCCCCACATCCATAACTTCATTGTTACATAAAACACTGCTTGAAATCCAAACACAAGGAAAGATTCCTCCATCATGGAGATACTCTTTAATCACCCCTATTTTAAAAGACAATAAAGACACTAGCTATTATAATTCCTATAGACCAATATCATTGCTGAATAATGATTATAATTATTCATGTCTATTATGGTAAAAAGAATAAAAAAAAAGAACTATCTGAAGTAATTAATAGTGATCAAACTGGATTCATACATAATAGACATAAACATGATAACATTAAAAGGATACTGACATTTATTGATTATTAAATGGAGAAAAACAAGACGCCTTGATAATTGGTTTGGATATAAAAAAAGCTTTTGATCCCTTAAATTGTGATTATTTAAATAAAATTCTAGGTGCATTTAACTTCCCTACCTCTTTTATTACACATATAAAGAATATCTATGAAAATAATTTAGCTTATTTTTAAAATAAGACCCTTTACTTTAGAGGCAATTCAGATTACTAGATTTACTAAACAAGGTTGTCCCATGTCACCCACCTTATTTGCATTATCCATAGAAATACTGGCTATATTAATAAGAAACAACCCAAAGGTAAATGGCATAGATATATATGACCAATATAGTTCTAAAATGATGCTTTTTGCTGATGATGTACTTCTTACTTTACCCAATTCAAAATAAGTATTAGATGAAGTTGATTTACTGATAGAGAACATTCAAAAAAAATCCCTGGACTTCATTTTAATAAATCCAAATCAAAATGCTTGCTATTGAACAAAAAAAAATGGAAACAAGTAGGTAGGAATCACATCACTGGCAAACAAGTCACAATTTTAAATTATTTGGGGATTGTTTTGAGTGAAAACATAAATGAGATATTAAATATTAATTATAGAAATATTATTAATATAATAAAAGCTCTGGTGAACAAGTGGAATAGCTTACTTATAAATTTTGAAGATAGATTACAACTGGTAAAAATGGTACTGCTTCCTACAATTCGATATGTAGTACATGCTATCTTGTTAATACCTGAAAAAAGCTATCTTAAGGAAATAACAATAATATTGTTAAGATTTTTATGGCACCCTAATAGGAACAGAATTGCACTCACACATCATATTAGATGATGGGAACAAGGGGAATAAACTTTCCAGATATTGAGTCTTATATAAGAGCTACCTTACTTAAAACTGTGATAGACTGGATAAATCCTAATTACACATCTAATTGGAAATTATTACATTCAATTATAATAATAAATGAAAACAACTTGTCAAAAATACTTTAGTTATAGACAAGGATAATACGTTATGGTAGACACTGAGTTTAATACTACAATATAATATAGCAAAACCTACTAAATTAAATCTAATCAATCATCTCTTTGATATTTTTAGAAAATTTGTTAATCTGAATATGGATTTAAGGCTTTGGTTTACAATATTTCAGAATTACTAAGAACTTTCCTGACAGGATGTATAGAGATATCTTTACTTCTTGGGAATATAAGAACTTAATATGCTGGCAACATTGCATAAAAATTCAACAAGTCTTAGATGCACAATATATGTTGTCAACTTATAAATTAACCTCTCATGATTGGTTATTACTACAGAATGTTTTGAAATACTCCAAGGATCTATGTAGAATAATAAATAACTCCTCTTTTAAAAATCCACCCAAATGTATAAGTGGGTTGTTTGGAATTATATATAATAATTCAAATATAAAGAATGAAACATCATATTTATATAATATAATAAAAAAAATAAGACAACCTCTAAATCAATTTATTGACAGTATACTACTAAAGGAATATCAATACCTTTAACATCAGAAAATAAATCAAACATACTGCTATCAGTTAAACTAACAATTTATTCTCAATATTGGAGAATATTTAATTGGAAATATCTGCATAGATCCTTCCTAACCCCTGATAAATTTTCAGAAATCAACCCTTCCAGTAATGGGTTATGTTGGAGGTGTCAATGGGCTTCTAAAGCAGATTGGACTCATATTTCCTATGACTATATGGAGATTAAAACATTTTGGAATGATATTAATAACTTCTTACAACCAATTTATACAGATACATTTGTCATGACTAAAACTTTAGTTTTATTGAATATAATGAAGGTCCTTTTATGAATAAATCTAACCTCTATTTACTGTAGACAATAATCCATAGAAGAAAGTTTTGTCATTTTTGACACCTTACAATTAGAACCAGTCTCCTTTTGAAGACAAGTATTGTAAATGTTATGATTTATTACCTATTATATAAACATACTGCTATCTAAAGTCTACTTATGTCAGGCTAAATGTAAATATCGTACATAGTTAATCAATTAATCAATTTGTTTCTTCTTTGTAAACAAGTACTTTTTGTGTTATATATTTAAAATAAAAATTGTCTTAGTAAAAAAAATGGTGTCTAATTTCATATAGATCTTGTCATAAATGTCTCAAGTTAGCTTTGCATTTACCAATATAAAACCTAATATGTTATTGGTACTCTCCATTTTCTTCCCAAGCCTTTATTAATAAAAATGAGCCTTACCTTGTACAGAGCCACATTACTAAAAATAAATAAAATAAATAAACAAATCTCTTTAACTAGACTCTTCACCAAGGCTGCACTCGGAATAGCATTGCTTGATCAGGCAAAACTCTTCTATTTCTGATGAAATTAACATAGCTCTCAAATGTCCAAAGTTTCCAGACATGTCCAATTTAACTGCTTCTTCTTTACAGTATAACTCCTCACTCTCATAATTGTACAGTGTCTACTGGACTATTCTCTAATTGCATTCTTGCATGTTACATAATATTAGTGTTGCTTTCTGAGAGGTTTTAGTGCAATACATTTCTAAACCATGCCTCTATCATGGTAATGGTATTTTGAGAACAATGTGTTTAACCCAAAAAATATAAAACAATGAAGTTATACAGCAAAACCTGAGCTTCACAGTGGCACTTATTGAAACACAATCCTGATTTCATAATTCATAACGAAAGCAGAAATAGTATTTTCTTTGTGAAAATTAAAATAAATCATACTTTATATTTCAGCAATGTAACAGCAGCAAAGTTATTCTTACAGTTGTCAGATTTCTTGTAGTGAAGTAAATCTCAACATTCACATAATGTCATGAAAGTCTCTTCCTTGCATTTCTTTTTGATATACAGTAATATTAAATGCTAGATGTATGTACAATTGCAATGTTCTTAAGCAATTACTATCATACAAATCATGTGCATCCAATGCCAAGAATAAGCAATAGTATATTCCTTTCATACACCCTTTCAGATGAAAACTGTGCAGTACCAGCCATCATGAGCAGTTATGGTAATATTCCTGTACCAATGCAAATATTATCAATCATAACTACAAAAAAATTAAAAGAAAATGTAATATCTTAGGCTTTGTTAATTTGCATCACAGAAAAATTGTGTCATGTCTGTTTACCATCATGCCCCACAGGTTCTAATCGCTCTGAACTTGACTTCCTCTCTTCAATGAAATATTATTCCATATATGACTAATATTTCACATTTTACAACACACTTCAGAAACTGTATGTATATTCCTACTGTACATGTTACATGCAGCTTTAGCCAAACACCACTCATGCTAGTACTATTTATTTTATTTTTTATTTGCATTTTGGTTATTGACCTTGAGCACTGATCACTGCATAACTAGTTGCAGGCTCAGCCCAGGTTACATTCAAAATAATAGCAACAAAAATGCATCAAATACAACCAACAGTGGAACACACAGGTAATGCAAACTGATCATAACAAAGAGAGAAACTATGTACATATTTATATCATGTTGAGGTGAAGATTTTACAAGTGGAAAAGTGGAATCAGAGGAATAGCAAGAAAATTGCGACAAGCAAGATTACATAGTCTTGAAAATTGTTGGGGGTAACAGGTGTTTAGAGGGCAAGACATAAGTAATGATAAAGATGCAGAGGGAATAAGAAAAGTTAAAGCACTGTATATACTAGAGCTTATAAATGCAGTAAAATATTTATATGTGTGTCAAAAACTTACCAAATAATTATCTTAACAGTTAAAAGTGCTTCATGCTCACAGAAAATATGTTCCTTGTGCTTACAGAACATATGTTCCTTTTTGACATGACTTTAATTATGTATGAGAAGTGCAAGTTTATACAGACAGTTGTGGCTAAACTATCAATAACAGGTATACACTGTGAGGATATGCATACTCCTCTCACAACTTTTGCAAAGGTTCTGAAAGCTACATCTACAAAATCCACAGATCTGTTTAAAGAATCTATATGCTCATTAAAAGCAAAACCTTGTATATATAAAACACTATGCAGACATCTTACTGCCACCAGCAAGCCAAACATGTATTTCCCCTATCCTTCCATCCTTCTTAGCCTTGAAAACCATTCTGAAAGACTTCCTAGTCAAAAACTGTTGCAGTTCTTGCTCAACACCAGGATAAGCTAAGCTCCTAAATGTCAACAAATACATTTTCATACCTTACATATTCTTACTCCCTTCTTCACTCACTTTGTTACTTCTATCAATTTCTGTCCTCTGGCTTTCTCTGTAAATACAACATAAGCCTATTTTTCCTCTCACTTCATATTGCAGTTCCTTTTTGTATTATACCAACTCACCTTTAATTTCTCTATAAACTGAATAAAATGTCTCTAAATATTAAATTATTGTCGTATAATGTGCAGCTATTCTTAACCAATGTTTTCATATTATGTCTAATTTTGTATAAGTATTTAAACTGTAATTTTTTTTTTATTATTTTTAAAGACTGTAAAATTATTATTCTTAAAATGTCTTGTAATACTTTGGAGCTTTTCTCCCCACGCCTCCACTGAAAATCGATTCCTACCCAGTCGGACTTTGCCATTAATCCAATGTCAATAAATAAATAAATAAAATAAATAAATAAATAAATATTACATAAATAAATAAATGATGGTGATTTAGAGGTTTTTCTTTTCTGACTGCAGGAAGTTAATACATGTCACATCACTGAAACATGGTTTAAAGATCCACAGTGTATATCACAAATGCAGTTATACCTCCTTTTATTGTTGCCAATCTGATCAGATAGGTGGTAGCAACTCATTCTTTGTAAAATACCATCTAAATGCCAGAAGCCAAGAAATCAACTTTAAACTAGAAATTATTCATGAAACAATTGATATCAGTGGTACTGAATATAATATTAAATAAATCTGCTGCATGCCATCCATGTCCCCTGCAGAGCAAAATGATTTTCTGTGTAAACCCTGGAATTAAAAAAAAAAATGAAAATAATATTTCTTAATGGGGGGGGGTTAACTATCAAAATAATGGCTGGGGAAACCACTCATCATAAAATAAATATGCCCAGATATCAGTTATATTAATCAGAGTAGCTATGGAACATATACTAGCACCACCTTTATGCTGTGCTGCTATCAGTACTGGAAAATTAACCTACCCGCCTGGTGTGGGAACATTTTCCAGTGCCGATACTGCAGTACAGCATAAGGGGGTGCTGCAATCCTAAGTGAACCATCCTTCAGATGGAAAGTTAAACTGAGGCTCCGTCTGCTTGAGTATGTCGTGGCTCAAGTGGATTTAAAAAATCCTGTGACACTTGTTATTAGGTGGAGGGGTTATTAATTTAAAAACATTATGTACAATACTGTTTATAAACGTACATATTTTCATATTTAAAAATGTATATAGTACACAAAGTTCCACTCCTTTCCATTGTCTTACAATCAGAGACATCTTGCTTTTCATTATTATGCTAAATTTCTCTCTCTGTTATCTTATTTGAACCCCACTCCTTTTTCCACAACCACCATCTATTTTTTTCTTAAAATTACTGCTTGTCTCCATTTCCCATTAAACCTGATTTAATTTAGCCTTTCATTCCAAATGGCCCACACAACATAAATAGTCTTTTATCTATTTTACTAACATATTCCTTATTTTTATGGCTGTAATATCTATACACAAAGATATCCATAGTTATTTAATTTACCTCCTTTAACTGTTTTAACTTATATATAAAAATCTGGTTGTTATTGTTAGGAAAGAAATGTTGTTTAACTAAGGACCTTCACACACATCTCAATGACAAATTTTTCATCTTAGAACTTATACTAACTAAGTGGCATTTTAGAAGTTAATTTTCATCACTGGATTTTTATATACATACCTTTCCAGTCTAAACTTAAGTGCTTAATTGTTTTAACACACACACACACACACACACACACACACACATATATATATATATATATATATATATATATATATATATATATATATATATATATATATATATTTGTTAATTTTAGGAAAGTAATGCTGTCTGACTCTATGCACTAATTGAGTCATAGCAAGTACTGTATCTTTAAATATATAAAAGCTCTTCCATGTAATGGATGATGTAATTGTACCACATGATTGCTTTTAACTTTTAAAAGTTTTTCTTTGGTTTATGGCTATTTAACCAGAAGAAGCATTTTTGCAAAAAACTTTTTAGCTTGTCATTAAAGCATATTTTTTACTAGAGAATTGTTTCTTCCCTACCGTCTGTGTTTGCATATAAGCTGTAATTATTTTAGATATTTGCTTTTTTGATTACTACAGAACATATTTATCCACTAGAGTGATTTTATTTTACCTGATGTTCTGTAGTTTCTTGTTTACCATAATATATACAAACTCTTTCACTGATTTTTATACGGCATATTTCCTTTTACTGGTAGTTTATTAAATAATCAATAATCTCCATAAAAATCTTGGTAATCTAACATATTGCACAAGGATTAATAGGAGTCTAAACAAGAACCTGCACTCCCTTGAAGCACTCCTCACCTTGGAAAATGCTGACATCTGTGCAGTCACTGAGACATGGTTCAAAGCTGCAGAAAGCACCCTGGCCATGCAAGGCCACAATGCCTTCCATATATTCAGACCAGAAACTGAGCAAGAAAGAACCCAAGAAGGAGGTATATCCATCTTTGTAAAGGATATGTACACCTCAAGACTGGTCAAACAGTACAACTCTCTTGAGCTACTCCATGTCCAACTAACCAGAGACAAAATCTGCTACTACATCATCATTTCCAATAGGTCCCCCACCATAAACCAGGAGAAACATACCATGTACTTGGATTTACTGGCGTCATTCACCATGCAGCCCAATACCTTACTCATCGGTGATTTTAACTATCCACCGTTGACTGGGGAACATACATGACCCCTAACATGCAGGCTCAGAGATTCCTGGGCTTTGGCAATGCAAATGCTCTGGAATAGCTGGTCGGTACACCCACTAAGGGTTCAATATCCTGGACATAGTACTCACTAACATGGGGGAATGTTACACCCCCCCCGTCCATGTAATGTCCTCTTTGGTAAGATCACACCACAGAATAGTCTCATTTGTAATAAATATAAGACCAGATACCCTATCAAGCTCAAAAACACTAAAGAATTTCTCCAAGATAAATGATCGCCTACTAAGTTATGGCATAAAACATTTCAAAGCTCCCTCAAACACAGAAAGCACAGAATCCTATGCAGAGGTGTACAGCAATATCCTGTATAGCCACTTAAGCTGTTGTATAGAATTGGCAGTACCAGACCAGATTAAACTGAGGTCTTGCCAGAAAAACAAGCCACCCTGGTGGACCACTGGTATAAACAGGCTGTACAACAAAAGAAAGAAACTAATGTCCAAAAAGAAGTGGGAACAGGCTCAGCAGAAGAAATCACTCATTAATCTAAACAAATAAATCAGTGATCTGGTCAAGTCCTTAAAAGCAAACTATGAAGCAAATATAGCCTCCCTAGCCAAGGAAAATCACAAAACATATTTTAACTATGTCCAAAATCGTAAGGGGAATACCCATCTATGTGCAGGGCTGGTTGTTGATGGTACCACCTGTACTCAACTGAAGGAAATAGTCAACCTGCTAGCTGGCAGAATTAGATGAAATTTCACCTCCCGGTCCCCACCTGTCATCCTTCAAAGTATACCTGCCACCATTCCTCAGCCTATTATTTCAAGACAGCAGGTCATTTCTGCACTATCTAAGGCTATAAACACAGTATCAATGGGCCATGACAACATCCCAGGTTGCCTTTTAAATAACTTAAAACATGACCTAGTAGACCCACTTGGATCCCTATTTAATCACAACCTCCATACAGGCTATGTCCTAGCAGAAAGGAGGACATCAACATTCATCCCTCTGCACAAGGGGGGGGGACCATCAACTGACCCAGTGAATTACAGATCCATAAGCCTGACTAGCATCATCTGTAAGACCATGGAAAGAATCATCATTGACCTTATCAACAAGAACATAGGTAATTTCCAGACTCTGGACTCAACCCGGTTTGGATTCATTAAGAATCTGGTTGACTTCTTCGAGAAGGTCACCAAGAACATGGATGAGGCAAAGACTGTGCATACCACCTACCCTGATCTGGCAAGACATTTAACATAATTCATGACTCTCTCAACTGAGTATAAATGCCTATGTCATCAGGTGGGTAGCCAAATTGCTCACCAACAGGACACATACTGTCAAAGTGGGTGAATTCACCTCTAGCAAAAAGTCAGTCACCAGAAGTGTACCATGGGGTTATGTAATGGGCCCTCTCCAGTTCAGTATTTATTTCTCAGAAGTCAAGGCAAACATAGATGGCATTTGGCTGACAAAGTTCACAGATAACTGCAAATTGGGAGCAATCACTGAATACCCGAATTATACTGATATAGTACAGAAAGGATTAATGCCGACAAATGATTGGTGCTAGAGCCATGGACTGAAACTAACTGCAAAAAAATGCATAATTATTCCCTTTTGGAAAGCAAATATTCCAGCTAATTACAATATAGACAGCACCCCCCACCCCCCCCAAGCATAGACCTAGTGGTACATGATCTTGTTACTCAGGTTGATAGTAATCTGAACTTCATCTATGTGGCACAACTCATAAGTAAGGGCATGGCATCCAGATGAAAGAATGTTGTAATTCCATTCTATTCAGCCCTCGTCAGACCAATAACTGAGTACAACTGAGTACAATTGAGTGCAATAATTGAGTACATTTTTTCATTGCTGGAACCTGTGTTCTAAGAGAACGCTTTTCAATCTATCTGGAAATATACAGAGCTAAGTATGTTTTTTGGTTTTAGAGTTTGTACTGTTAATTGTTGCTTATAGTTTTTCAGATCACTGCTGAAAGTGTTTTCCCCACCTCCCCCTATTTTCTGCTGTCTTTAGTTGGTATAACTATTTTTTACAGCTTGTGTGTTATCTAACTCAGGGATCACTTGCATAAAATTAGACCTGTTAGTAACAGCCTGCACTTCATTGCTGGAACCTGTGTTCTGAGACGCTGCTTTTCAATCTGTCTGGAAATATACAGACCTAAGTATATTTTTTTGGTTTTAGAGTTTGTACTGTTAATTATTGCTTAGAGTTTTTCAAATCTCTACTGAAAGTGTTTTCCCCACCTCCTCCTATTTTCTGCTGTGTCTTCAGTTGGCATAACTGTTTTTTACAGCTTGTGTGTTATCTAAGCCAAGGATCACTTGCATAAAATTAGACCTGTTAGTAACAGCCTGCATTTCATTGCTGGAACCTGTGTTCTGAGAGATTGCTTTTCAATCGATCTGGAAATATATACAGCTAAGTATATTTTTTTGGTATTAGAGTTTGTACTGTTAATTGTTGCTTATAGTTTTTCGAATCTCTGCTGAAAGTGTTTTTCCCACCTCCCCCTATTTTCTGCTGTGTCTTCAGTTGGCATAACTGTTTTTTACAGCTTGTGTGTTATCTAACTCAAGGATCACTTGCATAAAATTAGACCTGCTAGTAACAGCCTGCATTTCATTGCTGGAACCTGTGTTCTGAGGACGGCTTTTCAATCTATATGGAAATATATAGAGCTAAGTATATTTTTTTGGTTTTAGAGTTTGTACTATTAATTGTTGCTTATAGTTTTTCAGATCTCTGCTGAAAGTGTTTTGCCCCACCCACCCACCCCCCCCTATTTCTGGCTCGTAGTTTAAATTTGGTGGCTTTTGCAGTTGCCCGCCCCACTGTAGATTTGATCTGGGACACTCCCCCAGTCCCATCTCTTTACCACATTCTACCTAATAAACTCTTTCTGCACTTGCTTTTAGTCCTTTTTAATTTAATTGCATTTTGTAAACTGTGTTTGGTCTAATACTGCTACATACTCAAGTGTGCTAGCTTGCACTGCATGTGAATTGTTTTTACTGCTGTTTTAGATACCTTTCTGTGTAAAAAAATACTGTAAGCCTGTTTCCTACCTTTCCTGTAACTAGTGTAGTCCTGATATAGATTTGCTGTATCCAGGACTGTATGTAAGCGTCTGAGCCCTCCAAGCCTTTCTGTGTTGGAGGGAAGCCTTCTAGCTTATCAGTGGGAGTGGTATGCACTAGGTAACCTGTCTACCACATAAGAAGTGGTTCTGGCCCAGAAATTGTAGTTATTGGCCATTTGGGCAATCTTTTCCATCTCTCTCAACTTTCTGATTTAAAAACCTGCATTTGCACTTGTTTCTCTCCTGTAACTCGTCTAGTACAAATACAGATTCTTAATTTTAGCACTTAAATTTGCTTATTCATGCTCAGCAGTTGTTGAGAACTTGTAAGCACTAAATAAGCTACTAATTACTATAGCACTCAACCTTCCTCATTACCTAGAGGAAAACAGTTCTTGTACTTACTTTTCTCACTTGCTTAGAGAAAAACAGCTCTTGTACTCACTTTCCTCACTTATCTAAAGGAAAATATTTTTTTATTCAGGCATGTCCAAGGGTCAGCTCCCAGTGTTCTCTCCTGTCTATCTGATGAATCTGGGCATATTGAGGCAGTGTAGAAATTGCCTCATGTACACAGACAATCCTCTCTTCCTACCACCCAACACTACAACCTGTGAGAGATGCACTTATCTAGCCAAACTGGAGGTAAAGCTCTCTCCAACCAAGACTGAACTTGACCGTCAAGAGGAGAAGGTAAACATTTGCACCACACCACACTCATCACATAGGTTCACTAAATCTACACCACCAAAATCCACACATAGTAACACAAAAACATTCCCAGAGGCTCTCAATAATAATCTGTCTAAGCAACAGAGACCTCCAAAGCAGAAACACAAGCAACCTCCATCCCCCAACGCAACCCAAATGACACATAGCCCACAGACTCAGTGTGCCACTCAACCACAGCCAATAAGGCAAAACAATGTACCCAACACACTAGTCATAGGTGACTCTATAGTCAGGCACACTGATGTCCCACTCACCAGGCTAAACAGGGAAAAGGTTATTGTCAGCCGCCTGTCGGGTGCCAGGATATGCCACATAACCCACACACTCAGGTCACTGTACAACAAGTACAAATATGATTCTGTCATTATCCATGTTGGTGTGAATGACCTGAGAAGTACCTCTCTGGACTACATGAAAAGAGACTTGGAAGAACTCTCGATTCTTGTAGCCTAGGCAGGTATGACCCTAGCCCTGAGTAGCATTCTGCCATCACCCAGAATGACACCGCAGTACAAGGACAAAATGATTGACTTCAACAATTGGCTAAGCTTCTGGAGTCATTCTAAGGGAATCCAGTATCTGTCTGCTTGGGATGACATGATCAACAGACCATGATGCTTTGCCAGAGATGGCCTGCACCTGTTGCCCCTGGGATTCCAGATACCGGCTAAGGCTCTTGCCGCCCCTATAGTACCTTTTTTAGGCAAGGTTCAAATGACAAATTCACCACCATAACAGGAACAGGCAAGCAAAAACTGAGGGTAATGCTACTCAATGCTAGAAGTCTAAATCTCAAAATGCACTCACTCGAGCCACTCCTTAAAATGGAGAACATTGATATCTGTGCAGTGACTGAGACATGATTCAAGACTCCAGAGAGCACTCCTGCACTACCAGGCTATAACTCATACCACATTTTTCGGCCAAGTAACCTGGACTGAAACACCAAAGGTGGAGGTGTGTCCATATTCATAAAGGATATCCACACCTCCAGACTAGTTGCTCAGCATAATGCATCCGAGGTTATCCAAGTGCAACTAACTCTGGGCAAAACGGCAATCCAAATTGTAGCTTGCTACAGATCCCCCACCAGGATTCCCACTCCTCTTTTCTTAATGTACTGGAAAATATTAGGGTTCAACCAAACACCCTAATAATGGGTGAATTCAACTACCCCACCATTAACTGGGAAAACTACTCATGTACCAACTCCTTACCTCAACGCTTTCTGGAATTCATAAACTCCAGTGCCCTGGATCAACTTATCCACACCCCCAACAGGGGCAACAATATCCTAGACCTAGTCATTACCAACATGAGTGACCGGTGTTCCACACCTGAAGTCAACTCCTCATTGGTCCGATCCGACCATAAGTTAATCACCCTTGATATCCACATCCCGCCCCCACCCCCCACATAAAGGAAACCACTGCAAAACATTTCTCCAAAGCCATCTTCATGCTTCTTAAGACAGAAGTGGTGAACTTCATGACATTCATGCAGATGGACAATACAGTTACAACTGCTGAATCCTACACAAATGCACTCTATAAGCACTTACACGTCCTCCAAAAAAAGGAGCCAATCTGGTGGTCCCCTGCATAAACAAACTGTACAACAGAAGGAAGAAACTGTTGCAAAAGAGAGTAAAATCCTATGAGTGGAGGGGCTCCCTGGTCAGCCTCAGTAAGAAGCTGAGATCCCTTATAATATCCTCCAAAGCTAGCTACAAAAACAAAATCACCACTAATTCTAAAGCATTCTATAGCTATGTCAAGAATCTCGATGGCAACACCCAGATTTGCTCTGAGTTACAGCACAACTGCAGAAAAATTACAGAACTGACTGATATTGCCAACATCGTGGCAGATAGGTTCAGTGCTAACTTTACTACCCTCACCCCCTAAAGGGCCCATATCTATACAGTAAGAATGCAGAGTCCCTGTAATCACAACTACACAGGTAAAAGATGCACCCTCTAAAGCCAAAAACATAGCATCCATGGGACCGGACAACATCCCAGGCTGCGTTTTACATAAACTTCAGAATGAACTGGCTCCTGACCTAAGCACCATGTTCAATAATAGCCTTGCATCAGGCTTTGTGCCCACTGAATGGTGCACAGTAACAATTATCCCACTCCACAAAGGGAGAGCCACCACTGATCCCAGGAACTATCGCCCTATTAGCCTGATGAGCCTGGTCTGTAAGGCCATGAAACGTATCATCATGGAACTCATAAACAAAGACATTGGTAACCTCCAAACTCTGGATCCCACCCAGTTTGGGTTTGTGAAAGGAAGATCATGCCTCCTGAACCTGATCGACTTCTTTGAGGCAGTCACCAAAGCTGTAGATGAGGGTAAGGTGGTTCACACAGCCTATCTTGACCTCGCCAAGGCTTTCAACACCATCCCCCATTTTGTAATTATAGCTAAACTCACTAAACTAGGTATAAATCCCTACGTCACAAGATGGGTTGCCAACTGGCTCACTGACAGAACCCACACTGTAAAAGTTGCACACTCCAAATCTGACCTCAAACCAGTGACAAGTGGAGTACCACAGGGTTCAGTCCTGGGACCACTCCAGTCTGGTATCTACTTCTCTGAAGTACAGGCTAACACAAAAGGCCTCTGGCTAATGAAGTTTGCAGATGACTGCAAACTAGGAGCCATAGTCAAGTCCCCAAATGATGTGGCCATCCTATAGAAGGGCCTCGCTGAGACAGATGCCTGGTGTCAGAGCCATGGCCTGTCATCCCCTTTGGTAAATACTCTGTACCCATAAACTACCACATAGGCAACAATCTACTTAACACCAAATGTGTGATAAGAGACCTTGGGACCCAGGTGGACAGTAGTCTCTCCTTTGATAGTCACATTACCACAGTAGTCAGGAAGTTCTTATTCATGGCACACCTCATCATAAAAGGGTTCTCATTCAGGAAAAAAGAAGTAATTGTTCCCCTCTACTCAACATTCATTAGCCCCATTATAGAGTACAACGCCCCTTTTGGAATGTACCTCACAAGACATCTGCAGCAGCTGGAAAGGCCATAGAAGTATCTCACAAAGAGGATTACTGGCCTCAAATAAATGCCCTACACTGACTGTCTCAAAAAACCCCAGCTTTACTCCATAGCATATCGCCTACTCCGAGGTGATCTCTGCCTAACATATAAAGCTATGGCAAACCCAGAGTTGTTGGACATGCTACACCTAAAGAAATCCCAATCCCTCCATGCTACATGCTCACCACAATAAACAGGACATGCTGGAGGGATAGATTCCTGTCCCAGAGACTTCCCATACTCTGGATCAGGCTACCCATCTATGTCAAGCAAAGTTCTTCATTAGCACTCTTCAAGAAAAATCTTGATGAGTGGATGGGAAATAGGAAATACACCGCGGGGATCACTTCTGTGTCTCTACTCGACAGTGGCACAGGAAAATAACTTTCTTGGGTGGTGTAAGCCAGGGCATCTTGTTGGCTAGGCTTACGTAGGCCCTTGGGCCAATAGCCTAGTACCTACCTATGAACCTGTGAACAATGACCCTTTTGCATGTACCTCACAGACATCTGCAACAGCTGGAGTGACCACAGAGGTTTCTCACCAGGAAGACACAGGGTATAAAAAACAAGTCCTAAGTAGAAAGATTGGAAGCCCTGTCACTAAATTCTGTCTTGTGCTGACTATTAAGGGGCGATCTGTGTATGCACTACAATACAGTCTCCTATCTGGCCCTGATGGAAATGTTACACATTCATAAATCAAACTGCACTCATTCCAGGGATCTTAAACTAGCCTCTGACAAAAATAAACCATGTTGGAGGGATATAGACATCTCTCAGAGACTAACCTTTCTTTGGAACAAGTTTCCCATTCACATGAAGCAAAGTCCTTTCCTGACCCTCTTTAACTGCAACCTAGATCAATGGATGGGTAATCATAAATTTCCTCCTCGGCTGGCACCCACATCCATCATGGACAGAGGCAGTCAGTATTAGGTACCATTGCATAAGCTCATACCTCTCGGAACTTTGTCACCTAGCTATTGAAAATTGCAAAACTCAGGTTAAATATGGCTAGGCTTGTAAGGAATCTTGGGCTGTTTGTCTAGTAATCTCTTATGAACCTATGAACCTATACTGCATCATGATATTTTTATACCACACTTTCCTCTCATTTTTTATTTCATCGATTTGTATTTTCTATAAAAGATTTTTTTCTTGGCAATATCTCATTACTTCATTCAAACATGCTTTTCCTCTTCTGAATTTTTTTAACATATTCCAATGTCGCTTACATTTGTACTTCAATAAATTTACTAATGTTTCATTTTTATCATTTACCCAAAACAAAACTTTATACAAATTCAAAGTATCGTAAACAATTGGGTTTATTTATCCTAAACCTCCATCTTCCTTGTTGATGTATAAAATGCCTCTCTTCACTGGATTCGATATTGAACCTCATATAAAAGAAAAAATTACTTATAGTATTTATTTTTCATAGATTGATAACATATAGACACTAGCTAAATATGAACATTTTCCCACTATAACTGAATTAATCAAATAAACCTTTTTATTAAATAATAGCTTGTATGTTTTCCAAAAACAACAAAGCTCCTTTATTTCATCTAGTGTCCTATTTCATTGTTCCTCACTTACATTTTTACTCCCAAATATTCATCTTTCATCGAGAAAGATACTCCTCCTCTCTTTTCTATATCACCCAGTCCTTTACATTTCTCTTTATTTAGAGTCATGCCTATTGCATTTAAACATTGATGTATATAACATATAAGTTCTTTCATCCAGACTTTGTTTCTCATAATCAATATAATGTCATTTGCATATCTAAACATAACTGGAATTGTTATTCCTTCATTAATAATATAAATAGCACCTCTTGCGTGCATATTTACATCTCTGAATAAGACATTCATAAATAATGTAAATAATATACTACTTATAGGACATCCTTGATGAATGCCATTCTTTATATATATTTATTTGCCTAATTGTCCATTCATTAAAAGTATTACTTTATTTTAATTATATGCAGGGCAACATACATTATTAATTTTCTGACAAATGTTATAGTCTTCCATAATTGTACACAAAAGTTTATGCTGTACTGTATCAAAAGCTTTATTTAAAAATCTTATCATGATTTTGGTCTCATCAGTCCTGTTTAAAATATCATCCACAATTTACCATACTATGAATAATAATTCCTGATATCCTTTTCCCTTTAAACTATATATGCTATCTTCCATAACACTTTTCATGTTCCATTATCTTCTGAATTATTTTCATAACATTCTTATAATCTGAATTGTTCAATACTATAGGTCTCCAATTTTATTTTTATCTTCCTTTATCCTTACAAATTTAAGTATACAACTGCATAAATCTTTATATATAAAACCTTAACTTAACTGCTGATTATATTATATATTCACAGGTTCATATTTTAGTACTAGGCTAATTGCCTTTGTGGGCCATTTCAAGCCCAGCCAATTAAACCATGTGAGAATCAAACCTTGCACCTTATGTCTGTAAGGCAGCTATATTAACCATTATGCCAACCTCTCTCTATACATTAAATACTTGGCTATTAGTGTCTAGACTATTACACAAATCTAGCCAATAACCAAAGATCAAAATTAAACCCTGCACTTTGTATCTGTTAGGTAAATACCTTAATCCTTATGCCAACCCCCCCCCCCAAAGTTAGGATTATAAATTAAAGTGTACCCTGGTATTCTTAGCCACACTGAGTCTTTAAAAGGTTCATATTAGGCTACACTGTGGTGGTGGTTCTGCGGTAGTGTTGTCGCCTCATAGCAAGAAGTTGTCCCGTTCGATAATCAGCTACAGCGTCTTCTGTGTGGTGGCATACGTGAATGGGGCGTGCCTTCGTTGAAGATTGTGCATCAGGGTTGGTAACCCGGTACATAAAAATCCACTACCAATCATTAGCGGACTAGAGTTCCGCTGTGGCAACCCCTAACCGGGAAAAGCCGAAAGACACAAAGACATTAGGCTAACTGCCCTTGTTGAGCATTTTAAACCTAGTCAATTACCCCATGTGAGAATCAAACCCTGGACCTTGTGTTTGCAAGGTAAATACCTTATCCATTATGCCACCCTTTAAAGAAGCATTTTTTCTGCCACTCTGTAAAATTCTAGCAAATCAGTATCCCATTTCATTTGATCCTGAAACTGACTATAAATTAACTTGTCTAAGTACCTTATCTAATTTATACAAGGAAATCTGATTTTCTAATTCTTTATTTTCTTGTTCTATCACTTTTTTAACATTTCATTCTTTTTTGTACTTTCTTTCTATCTTGAAACATTTTCTTTTCAAAATTCATTACAATATTCGTAATTTGTTCCTGAGATCTTCTTACGCTATCATCTTTTAATTTCTCTCATTATACTAATATTCTCTTTAACTACACTATGCAAATAAGCTACATCTTCTTTTTTACCTTGTAACTAATACCTTTGCTTAAACAATAATTATTTAATTTTCACTTGATTCTTTTCATAAATTCTCTGTTTTTTCACATAATATTTTCAATCATTCCTTTCCAAATACTTTAAAGCATCCATACACATAATTTCATGATTTACTTTTCCACTTTTCTTACATCTGACTGCCTAAAAAAAATTTTACTTATTTCTTTAAAGCTAGCCACTACTCAGGCCAGTTTTTATAACACACTCTGGAAATGTGATCTTTTCATAAATGCATACTTTTTATTTTCATTTTCATCCCATAACTTCTCATTTATTCTTTTTATTCCTTTTCCCAATCTGATATTTTCTGTATTTTCTTGTTTTTCTATTCATACTGTTCCAAATATCTATCCCTTAGCTATATTATTTATTTAGTTATTTATTTAATATTTGTTTACCAAGAAAGTCCAGCTGGGACAGAGTCCATTTTCAGTGGAGGCCTGGGGAGAAATGCTCGAGATGCATGTCTTTGCAATGTGGGTGGAAACAGGAGCACCCGAAAGAAACCCATGCGAATGCAGGCAGGACATGCATCCCCAGATTCTCAAATGCTTGCACGGAGTGCAAGATCGGTGCAGGAGCATATGTCTGCCATGTGATCCTGGAACAGCCTGCAGGGGCATGCACGACCGCTCCTGCACTACCCCCGTGCAGGGGTAGTGCAGGGGTACTGCACGAGCGCTCCTGCACTACCCCTGCATGGACTAAGCCCTGATATGCAAATCACCCCATTTGCAGGAGAAATCTATGCAAATGAGGCTACTTTGCAATCCAGGAAGCTTGTAACAGTCTGTGAAAGACTAGTGCTAACTGCAAAAATGTACTCGGTTAGTAACCGAGTACATTTCTGCAAACTCCAAAATGGAGCTACGACAGCTCCAAATAAAGGTTGCATATCATGTAATAAGCATGCTAATGGCCAAGTATAAGGCCATTGGTATTGCCAACATAAAAATAAATACAAAAATCTACTTTTATTATTTTGTAGCTGATCTTGGGTGTTTAAGCCTTGGGCAGCGGCGCGCAAATGGGAACGAGGGGAAAATAACAAAATTAACCTAAATTAAGCATTCTAACTAAAATCAGTATTCTGCCATGCAAGTCAATGGCAGGCAGAAGACAACATAGCCAGTGAGTAGTGGTTGCTAAGGGGGAGGCTCAGTGTGAGACATGTAGCTATGCATTAGCAGGCAATCCTATGCAAATGAGGGAAAGGATAGTGAATCCCAGTTTTTTCCCAGCATGTAGGTCAGGTCCCAATAGTATAAGAGTAGGAATAGTCTGGTGCAAGCCTAGGAGATAGGTGACATCATGGGAGTTGTGCCAGGCATACTGTAAGTGGATTGGAGCCCTCTGACCCGGGTCTGCTCCTAGCTTAGCAGAGCTTAGCTAGGGGGTGTGTCTAAACCTGCATAGCATTCTTTACAAAGCCTAAGCGGGTGTGCATGCCGCGCACCAGGATTTACAGGAAGAAAAAGAGGTGAAACCTGGAAATAGCAGCAGTGTGCACATTTGAGCACTCTGTTTGCATGGCACTCACACGGGCTTAAGCAGGAAGGCAATGGGAAGGGAAAACAGCAGTAGGAAGGTAATCAAGGAGAACTAGCTTAGCTCGAAGGTGAAATGTATCAGACTCAGCTAATTACACAGGCAGCAGACCAGACCAGCCCAGAACACTACTATAAACTAAGCAAAACACTTTCCCCTCTAGTTTTCCCACAACCTACACCACTGGTGTAAACAAGCAGGGAACTTTTAACACTCACAACAGCAAAATGATAGGGGTTGCAATAGCTATCATACAATAACTTGTGGAAGAGGCTGAGGGTGGTGAGGATGTGAATGCTGCCAACCAACCCACAATGAGGAGACACAGAAGAGTGTACAGACCTACCAGGGGCTAGATGAGCTGGAGATAGTGGAGCACTATAGGGTGGACAGGGACCTCCTACAGCAAATTGTTGAGCTGTGCCGGCCACACCTGACACACAGAACTAAGAGGGGAACCCTTCCCAGTGGATACCAAGGTATGTGTAGGCCTAACAATACTAGCTACAGGTACCTTCCAAAGGCCAACTGGAGATATGATGGGGATTTCACAGGCATCAGCAGCCAGGGTACTCCACTAATTCCTGGATGCCATGTCAGCACATGTCGGTGAGCACGTATATTTCCTCAACACCCGTGAGGCGTTGGCCAGCAATGTGCGTCTCTTCTACCAAATAGTGACTTACCCTGAGGTAGTGGGTGCAATAGACTGCATGCACATATGCATCAAAGCACCCCCTGGTGAGCGGGGTAGGGTCTACATCAACCGCAAGGGCTTCCCCTCCATCAAACTGTCAGGTCATGTGTGATGCCCAGGTCATAATAATGAATGTGTGTGCTGGCTGCCCTGGAAGCTATCACGAGTCCCAAATCTGGCATCTGACACAGCTGTACCAAAGATTTGCCATTGGGGACATCCCACACAGTCACCTATGGGGGATACTGGATACACACTGGAGCCGTGGCTGATGACAACCATAAGAATTGCACACACACCCAAACAAGAACTCCATAATGAGGCACACGCACAAACAAGAATCATAATAGCGTGTGTGTTCGGGATGCTCAAGTAATGGTTCCGGTGCCTGGACACATCCGGTGGAACCTTGCAGTACTCACCAGCTTCATGTTCCCAAATTGTCCTTGTATGTGCCATGCTACAAAATATGAGCCTGTGGAAACAGCTGCAACAGGAACAGCATGGGGCAGGGCCATACAGCCCCCCACTAATGCCAAGGCCTGCACAGGCACAGAGTGACTCAGAGGAGGAAGAATCTGACCCTGCCCCAGTAGGCAGAAGAAGGTGTGCCTGGTATACCCTGGCCTTGGCAAAGAGGCAACGCATAGCACATACAATGATATGGGAGGGGACCAAGGAATAACTCCTCTCTTCGACTCTCACATACAGTAAATGGGATGTCAAACATTACACTACCTGTGCCAAACCATGTGTAGGGAGTGTACAATGTGCATCTGAAACAGGCAGCCCTGCAGCACCACCCTCAATACTGGGACACCCACAAGGTAAGTGACTCACACATGCCAGTCAGGGGGGGGGTCACATACCCAACAACAGTCACAGCCAGCAGGACAGGTGTAGACAAACACAAACAAAGGCTGTGCTATGGCCTCAGAATGAGGCCTATGGGTAACCTTCCCCCCCAGGCCTACACAGACAGACTACAGCAGGTCAGGCAGTGAGATGTCAGTTCTGAAGGCTAGGAAGTCAGTAACTAATATGTTGGTAAGTAAAAGCTAAGATCTGTAGTACACTGGTATGCCTCTAGCCAGCATGATAGGGAAGACTACAGACTGAAATGGAGTACCTGACATATCAGTACAGTCCTAGCAAATGTGTACAAGTGTCAGGTGTGCCCCCCCCCATCCTACATAGAAATATAATAACAGTCAGGTATGCCCCCCCCAATCCTGTGTAGAAATGTAGAAATAGTTAGGTGTGCCCCCCATCACATGGAGAAATATATATTAACAGTGAGTTGTGCCCCCCAATCCTGTGTAGAAATAGCCAGGTGTGCCCCCATCCTACATGGAAATATAGTAACAGTCAGCTGTGCCCCCCCCCCACAATCCTGTGTAGAAATGTAGAAATAGTCAGGTGTGCCCCCCATCCTCTGCAGAAATGTAGTAACAGTCCATGCCAAATGATCAACGGATACCCTGGAGAGACAGCATGCTACCTGTAGGTGTACAAAACAAAGGTCAGCACTGCAGTACAAACTACCTGGACCCAATCCACACATTTAATACAGATGGCCATACTGGGCATGCCCACACACTTAAGAGTAATGAAGGCAATGTCAGTCAACAACACACTGAAAGGTCATACTGGGCATGCTCACACACAAACACATGAAGGCCATGTCTGCAAACACCAGTGGACTAGACATATCTGGCAGCCACAGATGTTAGTGCAGACACTCCACCATATGCACCACACTTGCTTTGCACACACAGTGGATAGGAATACAGGAATATATGTAAGGACAACACACTATAATAAGCCAAAGGTAGACATACATAGATGCATGGAAGAGGGTGATTGTGACAAGGAGCCATCCAGGGCTCTCCCACCCAGCACACAGCCAAAGGGCCACAACCACACGAGGGTCTGATGTCACACACAGCAGATACTAGCCACCGGTATCTGTCAGCATTACAGAGTATGTGGTGCATGTGCCAGCTGTGCAACATGACTGTTCAAGGAAGTAGTCATCTAGCAGCTGTATACATGTACCAGTGGAATATGACCCAGGTTGTGCCCGCATGTTGCATGTCAACCCCTAGATGAATGGATTATGGCCCATGCACACACACTGCCCTCCCCATAGTCCCACTATGACAAGCCTGCTGAGGTCATTTACTGTGAAATACACCTTTGGGACAGTTGTGTCCCAGTAATCTCTGTGGCGCATCACATTACTGCATACTGCTGTAATGTGAGAAACTAGTTAGGTAGGAGTGCCTTGGCAAGTGTGTGTGTGTGTGTGTGTGTGTGTGTGTGTGTGTGTGTGTGTGTGTGTGTGTGTGTGTGTGTGTGTGTGTGTGCATGTGTGCATCTGTCTGAGTAGAGAGCAATGCTTTTTAGGGTGGTCACACTGCCTACAATTGCAATGCTCTACTTTGGTAAGGCTGCTGATGTCATCCACCTAGAAATACATCCCTGGAAAGGTTACATCCCAGTAATCTCTGTGGCGCATCCCATAACTGCATACTGCTGTAGTGTGGTAAAATAGTTAGGTAAGAGTTCAATTCCCAGACATGGCAACTGTGTCTGTCTGTCTGTGTAGAGAGCAATGCTTTTCAGGGTAGTTACACTCCCTACAAATCAAATGCTCATCTTTGGCAAGGCTGCTGATGTCATTCACCTAGAAATACACCTCTGGGAAGCTGTAGCCCAGTAATCTCTGTAGTGCATCCTATAAGTGCATACTGCTGTAGTGTGATATAGACCTCTGTTAGGAGTTATGTATCCATGCATGTCGGTTGTGGATGTTTTGTGTGTGTTCCACTGTCTGTGTGGGGAGCAATGCATTTTAGGCTAGTCACACTCAGTACATGTCCAGTGGCCAACTTTGACAGTCCTGCTGATGTCATCCAATGTGAAATATAGCTTTGGGGAAGAGAAGGGGTACTCCAGTAATCTCTGTGGCATGTACTATAACTGCGTAGTGCTGTAGTGTACTATACTAGTAGGTAGGGGTTCAACTCCCAGACATGACAGGTGTGTGTGTGTGTGTGTGTGTGTGTGTGTGTGTGTGTGTGTGTGTGTGTGTGTGTGTGTGTGTTTGTAACTTGTATCCTGTGTGGAGGTGGGTGTGAGTGTGTGACACCTGGGCCCAATGTGGGGTGGATTTTGCAAATGTCTTTTATGGTGGCCCTATATCACAATGCCCACTGTACAGGGATAACAGATGTGAAATAGCCAAGAGGCTGGGGTGCAAATCCATACCCATACATGTGACATCACAGCCAGGCAATCACAGTTAGAAACCCTAGTATTACCCAGAGCACACTCTCAACCCATGTCACATACACACACACGCACACACACACACACACACACACACACACACACACACACACACACACTGAGGCAACGGCCAATGTGTGTGTAGTCCACTGCATATTGGGGACTGATAGTAACTATGGAGTGATTGCAGTGGTCTACAGAGGGCATGGCACCCTGTCCATCTGTCCAATAGGCACATATATGCAGACAATGCACCTTCCCCATGTTCCCCTTTGGACACCTGCAACACCTGTGGTGCCATCACATGTGACCCACAAAGGACACACCATGCCTGAAAACATGCCCTGTATGGACAGACGCCACTGATGCCAGGAAATGCCGGTAGCATACTTTCAATGTAGGTGCAGGGTTCACCTGCTGTTCAGTACCAGTTCCTGCTACAGTTGGCCACAACTGGCACATCTGATGATAATCTGTGTACGCAACATGGGCCCAACACCCCAAGGACAGTTCCACATGTCACTGTACATGCATGTGGGAGGTGTGCACATCCCAGACACCGTCCATGTCATGGACTAGGGGACACATACATGGTAAGCGATGCACAGCATTGGCCACATGCAATAGCCACCCAGGTGACTGGATGGTGGATTCAATACCCACCTGTGTGGGTAAATGCAAAAACCACAGGCCTGAGCCACAATGCAGACCATTGTCATGTGGCCTGATCCCATGATACACCCATCACCTAGCCTTGTATAGCTGTCTGACACAGTTGACCACCAAATACCCGTGCAGAAATGCACCCATGCATGTCAGTACTGGTGCCCTGTGTGTTTGTGTGTGTGTTGTATGATGTGTATGATCACATCCACACTCACTACAACCCCCAGTGACATACAGAAGCATGCTGTCTGATGTCGGACACCTCCCCATACCCTTTGCCCATATAACCTCCATATGACCCGTGTGGTGTATGTGATACCTGCACAGTACTGTGTTGTGGCAGTCTCACTGGTGATGAGCTGTATCCCTGGCCCTGCCAAGTGTGTCAGTGTGTGTGCATCCTTGTAAGAGTGTGGCTGTGTTGACACTGGCACCTGTTCATGCAGACAAGCACATGTACATCACCTACCGTATAGCTACCATATCCCTGTTGCAGATGTCACTCACCATCTCATATATGTTCTGCGGACTCTGCAACAGGTAATCTATGTGGCACATCCAACAACTGCATAGGACTATGATAGCACTACATAGTCATTAGGGGTTTGATACCCTGTGCTGGTAGATTAGTGACATAAACATGCTTAGTTCTTACTCTCCCACCCCTCCCCGATTTGCTGGTGCCTCTGTCTGCCACCCACACTGGTGGCTGTGGAGACCTATATCTGCTTTTCTTAGTCAGCAGCATGTGTATTTTAGGTAATGCTCATGATCAGCTGATGGCTTCTGCATGAATTGCTGCCCTCCTCTAGCTGATTGCATGTGGGACAGCTGTGGTAACATTCCCATAGCCAAGTGCATGGAAACACTCTCCAATATCTAGGAACATTATTTATTTATTTATTATTATTTTTATTTTACATTTGTTAACCGGGCTAGTCTAGCTGGATATATGTCCATTTTCAGTAGAGGCCCGGGGAGAAAAGCTCCAAGCATGAACAGTGAGAAAGTTAATATATAGTCATGTGAAGGATTACAATACAATCTAGTATTAGTCTTAAAAAGGGAATTAGTGATACATTTTTGCACTACAGCAGTTAACAATTTATAAACATACAATACTATAGTAGAGAGTAGAATTAGTCTAAAAAAGTTATAATAATACATTTCAAATTATAGCAGGTTAAGTAGAGATTTTACAGTAGTTCATTATTCAACACACAGTAAAGGTATGTGCAAGTCTCAGGTAGGGAGGAGTGCACAGGTGTTATACACATCGTTCAAAGAAGGGGAAGTAATAAGAATTGTAAAGTTAGGTTATCAGTCTGGGTTAGTGCATGGGCAAAGCCAATGAGTTTTTAGATGTTCCTTAAGGTGTTTCTTAAAAAGAGAAGTAGAGGCAAGTGTGGATAGTTCTGAGGGAATCTGGTTCCAGATTTTTCCTGCAGTGTTTGAAAAGAGTGAATCCCCAGCTTTGTTATTAGCTTTATTTGAGGAAACTAGAAGCTTATTTGCAGAGCGTAGTGTGGAAAGATTTGTATATGGTGTATTTAGATTAGTAAGGATAGGGGTGTTGTTAGGGTAGTATAGGATTTTTTGTGTAATAAGTAATTGTTGATAGAGTATATGTTTTTTTAACTCTAGCCAACCTAGTTGTTGGAGGTTAATGCAGTGGTGAGTTTTAAAGGGGGAGCTTGTGATAAATCTAGCTATGCTATTATAACAGATGGAGAGTTTCAAGAGATTATTTTTGGACAGGTTGGTATATATGACTGAGGCATAGACAAGGGTAGAAATGAGGTGGGTTTGGGCAATAGTTTTCTTAGCAGAAGGGGTAAGGAAGGCTTTGATCCTATAGAGGGTCCCACGTTTTTTATTAACAGACTTTATAGTGGAGTTGATGTGTTCATCATAGCTGAGATGATTATCAATAGTTACACCTAGAAGGCGAGTAGTAGTTTCTGGGGTAATGTTAGTACCATTGTTGGAGGTTATAGTGAAGTATGGAGTAGGTGATTTGTGAGTAGGGGTGAAAAGCAGTAATTTAGTTTTTTTAGGATTTAGGAGGAGGCAGTGTTGCATAAACCAGTTATCAACATTTTGAAAAACAGATTGGGTAAGGGAGTGGAGAGTGGCTATATTCTTGGCGGTACAGATTAAGGTGGAGTCGTCGGCATATTGAATACATGTGGCTTGAGGTATGGCATTGTGTAGATTGTTAATAAATAAAGAAAAGAGAAGGGGACCTAGGATAGAGCCCTGGGGTACTCCGATATTGACTGGTAGTAGTGAAGACCAATTGTTCTGCCAAAGTACAGCTTGCTGTCTATTTTTCAGATATGACCTAAACCATTGTATAGCTTGAGGGTTGAGAGAATGGGCAATTAGTTTGTCTAGTAGTAAGTTATGGTTAACCATATCAAAGGCTTTAGACAGGTCAATAAATAGGGCAGAGGAGAAAGAGTTATTGTTACGATTTTTATTAATGGAATCTGTAAAGGATAAGAGTGCAGTTGATGTGCTATGGAATGGTCGAAAGCTATGTTGGTAGTTTGCGAGAAGGTTGTTTTGTAGTAAGTGAGTAAGTAATTGTTTGTGAATACACTTTTCCATGATCTTAGCTAAAGGGGAAAGTAAGGCAATAGGGCAATAGTTTGAAAGCTCAGTAGAAGGACCACCTTTGTGTAGTGGGATAATATGGGATATCTTCCATAGAGTAGGTATTTTGCCTTCTGAAATGGTTCTGTTGATAATGATGGGGATTGGATATGCTATGGCTTTTGCAGCTATTTGTAGGAATTTAGATGGGAGAAGGTCAGCAGAAGGGGTGCAAGGTTTAAGTTTTTGAAGTAGTTTACAGATTAGGGATATAGATACAGGTTGTAGTTGAAAGGTAGGTAAGGAACTATTGCAGGTGTTAGTTTGGAAAGTAGTGAGAGGTGGTAAGGATTTAGCTAAGGTTAGAATGGCTTCTGTAAAATAGTTATTAAAGGCATCAGGGATCTGGGTGGAGTTATTATGGTTGAAGCCAGTCGGGTCTGGAGTAGTGGTGTTCCCTGGCTGAAGGAGTTTGTTTATTCCTGACCAAAACTTTTGAGGGGAATGTTGGTTGCTTTGTTGTAGGTGCAGGTAGAAATCTTTTTTATCTCGAAGAATATCCTTCTTGGTGGCATTCCTTAGCTGTTTTTAGTGAAGGTGATTTGTTGGGCATTTGGTAGCTCTCCATTTTACCCAGATTTTATTTCTAAGGAGTATATTCTGCCTGGTTTGTTTTGTGAGCCATGGAACAGATTTAGTTTTTATTCTAGTTGTGCATATTGGGGCATGGCAGTCAAGGATGTGAAGAAAGTTAGTATTAAAGTAAGTAACGGATTCATCAAGTTCTAGATGGAAGAGAGGTGACCAGTCACATGCTTGTAACTCTGTTAAGAAGCTATCAGGATTAAAGAATCTTTTGGAGCGAGAGGTTTTGATGTTATGAGTGTTTGGTTGATGGACTTTTTGTCTAATAATGTAGGTAAGCTTGTGGTCGCTAATATCATCAGGAAGGGTTCCTGGAGTGTAATTGTTAGGGTGACTATTAATAAGGATCCAATCCAGAGTAGTTTCCTTGTTACTGGGTTTGTGGATTCTTGTGGGAGTTGTTATTAATTGTGTGAAACCAAAAAGGTTTATGTGATTGGTAGGTTTCATAGCACTACAATTGGACCAGTCAATGTTAAAGTCACCAAGCACAATGGTCTCCTGGGGAAGTTGGGTAGAGAGGTGATTAAGTAGGTTCTCGAGCGCACTGGTATTATTACCTGGGGGTAGATACATACAGAGAAGGTAGATAGATTTGGAATTATTGATTTGGAGTTTGGCAGTTAGGATTTCTGAATTGGTGGCAAATGATGGAAGATCATTAATGGGGGAAATTTGGAGGTTAGCTTTATACAGAATGGCTATCCCTCCACCTTTTTTGGTTTTTCAATCATTTCTAAGGATGGTATATCCTGGAGGAGAAATTTCCTGGTCTAGAGTACATGGTTTAAGCCAGGTTTCTGTGAGACATAGTATGTCAAATGAGTGAACATCAAGGAGAGCATGTAGATGGGAAATTTTATTGTTAACACTTCTAATATTAAGGTGGCCTATAAGGAGGGAGTTGCATGGTTTAGTTAGTGTAGGGACTGTAGGTGATGTTAAATTGATTTGGTTGTTGGCATAGTTGTTTTGGGGGGCAGGATTTGGGTGGATATCACCATCTATGAAGGGGTGTTGCTGGGGGTGTTGTGGAGATTTAAGGAATTTAAAGTGGTTATAAAGAGTCTTTTTGGAAGGGAGGTAGGTAATGTGGTTTGCTCTGTGGAATTTAGGTAGCATATAGCTGGACATACAGGTAATGTTGCTGTGGTCAAGGGAGCAGTTGAAAGAGGGTGTTAGTGTTAGCCAGATGTAATGGTTTTGATCAAGGAGAGAAAGATATTCTAAGTGGGTGAGTAAGTAAGGTATGGTAAGGGAGGTTATTGTGGTGGTTAAGAGTAGTATGTTTAAGGGGATATGTTTATTTGATGGGGCCATGGTATGGAGTAGTTTTAAGTAGGGAAAAGTTAGTAAAAGAAGGTGAAGTAGAAAGAAGATGTGAGTTGTGAAAGGGATAGAGTAGGGTACAAATAAGTGTGAAGAGACTGGGGGAGTTAGCTAGTAAGGAAAAGTTGTGAAGGAAAGAAGTGGATAGATGGAAGTGGTAGCTGTGTTAAATAAGGAAAAAGGGTGATTTAATAATGGAATGGGTTGTTAAAATTAGTAGGGAGAGATAGGAGAGTGGCTTGGAATTGGAAAGGTGAGTGAAAGGATAGGATGGGAAGGAGGAGTGGTTAGTGAAGTATAAGTGTAGGAGCAGTGGGGGTGGGTGGGGATTGGGGGTAGGGTAGGGGAGCGGAGGTGAGCCCGCAGGGCGAACGGAGCGGGTAGAAACAGACAAGGAGCAGAGCAGCAGGAGGAGAAACAATCAGTCAGCAGAGCTGAATACTGCAGGTAAGTGTAGTAAGCCTGAAGAGGGAAGGAGCAGGGATAAGTATGGAGTGTCTAAGAAGAACAGGGAAGTGTGGTAAACTAGAATAAAGGGTACAATGAGAAGTAACAAAGTAGTTTTAGGTCGGAGCAGTGCAGTGGAGTAAGCAGAATAAAATGGGTGAGCAGGAGAGATAATGGCTGGGACAGGAGCGCCCCCTACTGGGCAAAGCTAGAATAGCACACAGTTGCAGTAAGGGGGGGAGGTTTTAGTTCTAGTTCAGGGTGGGAGAAAAGCTAGAAGAAGGGGTATAAACCTGTGGGAAAGGCATTTAGAGTACAAGGTAGCAAGTATGGGGGGGGGGAGGCTGCTGGACAACCCGGCTCAGGACGAGCTTTGAACCCTTAAGCAACAGTGAACGGTGGTAAGATTTACAGGAAGGACACAGATAACATACTTTCTGAAATCCTTGAAGCTGGGAGCTGGGAGTAGAGGCTGGGAGAGGAAGCCACAGGTAGTTGTTGAGAGTGTCCTTTTTCACCAGTTAGATAGGTTCTCAGAAAAAATGTGGTCAGGAACAGCACAGTGAGGAGCAGGGTACTTGTAGGAAAGAGAGAGACAACAGTAGTGATAAGTAGCAAGAAACTAATAATAACAATATATGATAATAAGACATTAGTTATAACAGTAAAAAGTAGAGCATCCACTAATTCATTTGAAGCTAACAATCTCATAAGAGGGCTTGCAGTTTTTTTATCAAATATCTAGCAGTACAATCTTTATAGGTTCAATAAGACAGCATGTAGCACATCAGTTTAAAATAACCATCTAATTCAAATGCATATGAGGTAAAACAACAGTGCAGCCATAATTCATGAACAAAGTATAAAAAGTAACAGGAATTGCTGTAAAATGACACTAGGATGAGAGTTACGGCTGCTAGCAGGCATAAAGTCTACAGCATTCCTTAGCAAATAGCAAGCCTGCCAAGCATATCATGGTGTTTAAATGTAACTCAAGTCACGCTGTTAGATAACCAGTTGCCGACCTACATCCAGCACCTTACAACAATTATAAGTATGTGTTTCTGCACTACAATGTTTAATCCAGCACCTTACAACAATTATAAGTATGTGTTTCTGCACTACAATGTTTAACGCAGCAAAGACATTACCATTATATAGGTATAACAGCTATATTATTAATATTATAAGGGTTTCCCACACTACAGCTGGTAAACAGCCGTGACCACAGCTATTTGTCCTAAGGGGGAAGAACTAGCTTTTGTTGCTGCGTAGTAAGCAAAGACAAAGCATACATCATGTTTGTGATGGTCATTTTCATTCACTGTGAGCAGGAACTCATTCTGTTGTTTGGCAAACAGCATCTCAGATGGGGTGGGGATTTACCTCTGACAACATACACTGTGGAAACAGGCCAACACACACAGGAGGGGGATGTGCCTGACCTGACTACAGACTGTAAGTGCTGCTATACTGCATTTAGAATTATGCTGATTTAACAGTGTGTGTATGTGTGTGTGTGGATATGACTGTCCCACATGTCTCAATACCTGCCATGTCAGTTCTATGTTTATGAGGAATCCCCATCTGCAGGGTGATCGGCAGACTGGGCGGTGTGTTGTGCCTTTGGTGTCATGCGCTACCCATGGAGCATCTACCTGTGGACTGAAGAAAGTACTGTGAGGATTGCAGTCTGTAGATGGTGAAAGCCGTGACAGTTACAGACTTCATATCCCTCATAGGACATATGTTGCAACAAACCCTGTTCCAACAGTAAATTTATGAGGTTCTCACAGCATTATGTCAATATTGGCCCTGTGTATGTGCTTCCAGCCCCAACTCTGTCAACCTTTGCACATATGTCGTGCATGTAAAGGTGCATATATGCTGTACACCATAAATAGTGTCATCATATCTGATAAGCCAGTGAGATATCAGACTGCTACACATGTAATGTACAGTGAGGGATATAACTGATGACATAACCTGAACATACTGTGGTTGTATGTACAGTACTGAGGTCTGTGTACATACGGTGAATGTCGACAGTGTATGTATTGCTAATATGTGCCTTGGTCTATGAACAGACTGTGGTAGTTGTCATCATCCTAGGTCTCATCCTATCTGATGGTACATGCCCTCCACTGTATGTTACAATATTGGCTTACATGTTTGTAGGGCCATACACACACATGTCCCATACAGGTGTGAACTGTAGGCATAGTGGCTGTTCCATATTTTGTGCACCTCCTACATATGTATCTGACTGTACATATCTCTGCATGTGAATGTGTACTCACATGTGTATCTGTATATATGTAAATATAAATATATATATATATATATATATATGTATATCTGTATTTGCATATATGTGTCTGTGTATATGATAGCCTCCACATTGTAAATCCCCCATGGGAGACAGACTGTACTGCATGATATGTTACCATTACCAGCCTGCCATCATACAGCTGGGATGTAGTACTGTTAACATCTTGTGCCCATGTCATGTCAGGTCCTGGTTATGGGATCTGCAACACTTGGTAGTTTATTGCAGGGTGGACATGTTTGGCTATGGGGGGGGGGGTTGCCAATTACTACAATATGTATATTGTTTGGGGCCTCCCAACCCCATTGACGGTGCATGTGGACATATGTGTTTTTGTTAACCTACCATTGCTATCTATGGATGTATGCTCATATATACCTATATGGGTATATATATTTTCTTACATATGTCTAACTATATCCGTATATACCTACGAAGATATACATCTGCGTACATATATGTAACCTGCTGTGTATATGTGGACATATAGTTGTTGTCACATATATATATATATATATATATATATATATATATATATATATATATATATATATATATATATATATATATATATATATATATATATATACATATATACATATGTGTAGATTGGCATGTATATATGTTCATATATATCTATATCTATGTATATATTTCAGACTATATATATATATATATATATATATATATATATATATATATATATATATATATATATACATATATAGATATGTAGTATCGGTTTAGATATGGATATAATTACACACACACACACACACACACACACACACACACACACACACACACACACACACCACACACCTAGATGTTGGTATACATTCTCTGTACTGTTGCATGACCTGGCTGGATGTTATGTTAATGACAACATCAGATTAATGTATATCTGGCATGGCTTAGTGGTACATCACATTGGGTATGCTGTGCATGGTCTTGTGTTACAGCCTTGCAGAAGCTGTTTATTTTCTTGCTAGGCGGAACATGGCCATTGGATACTGACTGATTAAGACACTTTAAAGCAGTGCATCTTCATTAAACAATAATGTCGTTATCGGGGGGAGACCTGTAGTGCCGTGTTTCTACCAGGGTTGTGTGTTTCCTTTAACTATATATTCCCGATATATTTTTGCTATTATTATTATGTAAGTAATTTGCTAAATTAACCAGGCATCTACCGTTACAGCTCAAGCAAGACGGGGGCAACAGGATGTTACAAAAAGCCATGGTTTCGCAATAATTGCGAACCAAACAAAAAATGTCAATGTTATGACCTATATACGAGAGCCTGCACCATATATTCATAAGCATATCATACATAGGGTAGCAAAGCCAGAGGCTTTAAAGTCATATGAATCTGTTTACTCATAGGCTAGTCACTCAGATAGCTCTCGTGTAACAAGCTAAAACAATCACTATAACTAGATACAATATTACTACCTCATATAAGATTTTAATTTCAAATAGGGGGCAATGTTACAGCTCTCATTTAAGCCTGGGGAGTTAAAGGCATCTAATTTTAATTGCCATAACAGCTCTCTAGTTTCAAGTAGAATAGAAGTAGGGCCACCCCTTACAGATGTTGTTAAATGTTCAATCCCCATAAACTCAAAAGCATGTCCTGGGTTCGCTACTATATGTTTGGCCAATGCGTTCTCACACTTTGCATTCTTGATGGCATAACAGTGTTGGTAGATCCATTGTTTAAACTTTCTATCCGTCTTGCCAACATAAAATCCAGGGCAACAGGTACAAAAGGCAATATAAATGATGGACATGGTATCACAATTAATTCTATGCTTAATGTAAAACTTGTTGCCTAATAAGCTGAATGTACTCCCCGTCTTTATGTGGGAACAATAGTTGCATGAACCACACATAAACGACCCCTTAGTTCTATTAAATTCCGGACATGACGAATGGGATTGCAACAGTTCTTTAATATTTTTGCCCCTCCTATACACTGTGCAAGGTTTATCACCCAATTTGTTAAACTGGGGAACATTGGAAGATAGAAAAAAACAGTTTTTATTTAAAATCTCCAAAATCGCCTTTGAATTCAAACTGAATGTCATTATGAATTTACAAGGCGTGTTTTCACAAACTAATGCCTCTGTTAAAAAAGGGGGTTCTATCAAAGAAGAATTCACAGAATGTGCTAGATTTTGGTCACTATGATTGTCTTCTTGAGGTGGCTTAAGAAGCAGTGGCTTATAAAAGCCATTGTTTCTCTTTTCAGTAACTTCCACTATCAGATCATTGATCAGATGATGTGGGTAATCACGGTTCATAAAAAGATCTCTCAAAAATTCACTTTCAAGAGAGAAGTCCTTTAGATCACTACACATTCTGACTGCTCTCACCAACTGCCCTTTAACAATGGCTTTTTTCTGTTTGTGAGGGTGGAAACTACTATAGTGAAGAAATGAGTTGACATAGGTATCCTTCCTAAAGATGGTAGATTTCAAAAAGCCAGTTGTAGTGTCCCTAGAGAGTTTGACATCCAAGTAGTTGACTTGCATGGTATCGAAATAGTATGTAAATTTCAAAAATGGTGTCGTTGAATTTAAAAAATCAACAAAAGCCTGTGCAAAAGTAGAGTCACCCCTAAAAAGGATAAATGTATCATCTAGAAAACGTGTGTAAAACACTATTTTGTCTTTCCAATTAGTATTATTGAAAACATAATGCCTTTCCCAATATGCCATGAATAGATTGGCTACTGCTGCTCCACATGGGGAGCCCATGGCTACCCCTTGTTTTTGTATATAAACATCTCCTTCAAAAGTGAAAAAATTTGAGGACAAAATAATGTCCAATAGTTCAGTGACGTTGTCAATGTCTCTTTTGGCTGCACCAAGATCAATCAGCAGTAGTTCAATCCACTCAAGGGCCTCTTGGTGTGGGATGGATGTATATAAATCCACCACGTCGATGGTTAAAAAGTTAGTAAATTCGTCAACTGTAAGAACATTCATATTAGATAAAAAAGACCAAGAGTCCTTGCATATACTCGGGATGAGATTAATATACTTGGCAAGCAAGGAGTCGACATATTTGGAACAAGGGTATGTGATGGATGATCTACCATCAATCAAAGCTCTCATAGGAGGATCCCCAAGGTTCTTATGAATCTTGGGTATACCAAACATCACAGGTGTTTTGGGATACAGTATGTCATTATACCCAAAAGTGTCTACATCTATTCTACCAGATATAAACAAGTCACTGAAGTAACCTCTTATTCTGCTAGATTTCACATTCATTTCATTGATCGAAGATGTCTCATAAGCAGCAGTATTTAACACCCTGCACATTCTCTCAACGTAATCAACTCATTCAAAAACAGCTAGACCACCCCCCTTATCAGGCTTGATGATCCTAACAGTAGATGCACGCAATTTATTGAGTGCAGCCAACTGGTCTTTAGATATATTAAACTGGTTTGGCTTAGCCTTGAAAGACTTAACCGCATGTCTAATATCTAATTCACATGCGCTCTCAAACATTTTGAGGGCCACATGTAGAGGTGGATTAAACACGCTTGGGAGCTTAAGTTTAGGCAAAGAAGGTGTAGATAGATCATTAAACATTAGCCTCAAATTAAGTCTTCTCACATAACATTTCAAATCTAAGAGAACTTTAGCAACATCACATTTTGTCGTAGGTACAAATGTGTTACCTAACGCCAGTAATTCAACCAGCTCAGGTTCTAAAGTAAGCGAGGAAAAATTGTAAATGGTAAAATCACCTCTTTTATTTAAAATAATCTCAGGGTTACTTTTGTTAAAGGAACAAGAATGCAAAAGCTCTAATTCCAATTCGCATTCCTCCTCCATTGCCTTTGGTTGGTCGTTTTCCCTAAAAAAGCTTGGTCCATATTCTGGTCGCTATCAGAAGTTGCGGCAAGAGTTGGCGTAAGATTTTCATCATACCCACCATTCCTACCTTGCCTGTTTCTATTTCTATTACTTCTTCTCAGAGGGGGATTATTACCACCATTTATATTGTGATCCCTGTTGTCACTAGGGTCCACAGTGTTAACAACTTCTATTGTATCCAAATCAACATCCCTCCTAGGGGCCTGGACTATAGCACATAAATTAGGGAAAGCCTTATCATTGGTGTACGCCAACTTATCTCTATACAATTTCTTAGATTTATTTGTTTTGAGCTTGACCATGTACGTATCAATACTTGAAAAAATACGAGCATGGTCAAACTTAAATTGTAAGAAGGCCCCATCAACTTTAATTTCTTCATCCAAAAGGCAAACCTCCTTAGTTAATTCCTCAATACTAATAGTGTAATGTTTTATAAGCACTTCAATCAATTGTAAGCCTTGTGTTTGAAATAACACTTTTAAGTCAGGAAAACTTTTTGCTGTTAACCAAGCTTGATGGAACAAAAACATTCCTAAGACCTTTAGGGACAATTCCCTCATTCAAGCATTGCTTGAAGTACGCAACTTCAAGCTGCAATTTCCTTAATTTAAAAGTTTTTGTGTCCAGCAATTTTAATTTATCTGAAACTGTCACTGTACAATTAGTAGAAGCAACATTGTTCTCGGGAATATATAGTTAAAGGAGCACGAGAAGGGTGTTATAACACACTTTGAAGTATTTAGTGGTTGCGTGGAGTATATATTCAACATGCATGTACTTTGAACTATGCCATTTCCCTGTTTGCCTTTAGAAAGCATTTGACTGCTTAAAAGCTGCTTTGGTGTAAATATGTAATGAAAAGCAATATGTCAACGTGCTTAGCATTCATTTGGACAATTTTAAAAGTTATATAATACATTTAATGAAAAGCAACACATCAACGCGCTTAGCGTTTATTTGGATAGCTTTAAAAGTTATACAATATTTCATTAACACACTTTTAGATATTTTTAAATATTTGTTTATAATGTTTTAAATGCAAATAAAAATTTTTTTTTATTTTTTTTATTTTTTATTTATATGACAAATGTTTTACGAAGTTATGTATGCTTATGTCACCCTTAAGCATCAAGTTCCTTCTTTGGAGGAAGTGATGTAATGTTAAACTCATTTTAGAACAGAGTTTAAAAAGGGTGTTGTCATTCTGCATTTTTAACCTCTGAGGAAGCTACTTTGTTCAAGTAGCGAAAACGCTGTCTATTTGTTATATAATAAACCTGCATTCAGGCTCCAGCTGGCTCTGCTTTCTTTTGTGCTCGAATTTGTGACTTGATAACTGTTTGGACTTTTTCCGTTTGCTTCATTGGTTTGTCTTTCATGCTCATGGAGAGCCCTGCCAGCCCTAATATATTTGGTACATCTAAACCAGATCCTGTGGAGGTACCTAATTTGCTTTCAGCATTAATTTCTAAAATAGAAGCGTTGAATGACCGTTTTTTGGTATTGGAGAGTGCTTGTGCTTCACGTACTTCACGTTCTTCCGCCCATGTGGACGCTTTAGCTGCATCTGGAAGCGATAACAGACCTTTTACGGAATCAATGGATGTTATTACAGCAGCCCAACCGTTTAAAACGGCTCCTTCTGTGTCTAATACATCTCGGGCTGAAAGCGGGATGGCGCATTCTAATTCACATAATGAAGAGAACTTGAGGAATAATGCACTTATTGGCGTGACTTCAATTACGGAGTGGATTCATAATACAGGTGACTTTATGCAATTTGTTAAACCACTTGCTGACAGCACGTCGGTGCGGAACAATGTTGCTTCTACTAATTGTACAGTGACAGTTTCAGATAAATTAAAATTGCTGGACACAAAAACTTTTAAATTAAGGAAATTGCAGCTTGAAGTTGCGTACTTCAAGCAATGCTTGAATGAGGGAATTGTCCCTAAAGGTCTTAGGAACGTTTTTGTTCCATCAAGCTTGGTTAACAGCAAAAATTTTTTACCTGACTTAAAAGTGTTATTTCAAACACAAGGCTTACAATTGATTGAAGTGCTTATAAAACATTACACTATTAGTATTGAGGAATTAACTAAGGAGGTTTGCCTTTTGGATGAAGAAATTAAAGTTGATGGGGCCTTCTTACAATTTAAGTTTGACCATGCTCGTATTTTTTCAAGTATTGATACGTACATGGTCAAGCTCAAAACAAATAAATCTAAGAAATTGTATAGAGATAGGTTGGCGTACACCAATGATAAGGCTTTCCCTAATTTATGTGCTATAGTCCAGGCCCCTAGGAGGGATGTTGATTTGGATACAATAGAAGTTGTTAACACTGTGGACCCTAGTGACAACAGGGGTCACAATATAAATGGTGGTAATAATCCCCCTCTGAGAAGAAGTAATAGAAATAGAAACAGGCAAGGTAGGAATGGTGGGTATGATGAAAATCTTACGCCAACTCTTGCTGCAACTTCTGATAGCGACCAGAATATGGACCAAGCTTTTTTAGGGAAAACGACCAACCAAAGGCAACGGAGGAGGAATGCGAATTGGAATTAGAGCTTTTGCATTCTTGTTCCTTTAACAAAAGTAACCCTGAGATTATTTTAAACAAAAGAGGTGATTTTACCATTTACAATTTTTCCTCGCTTATTTTGGAACCTGAGCTGGTTGAATTACTGGCGTTAGGTAACACATTTGTACCTACGACAAAATGTGATGTTGCTAAAGTTCTCTTAGATTTGAAATGTTATGTGAGAAGACTTAATTTGAGGCTAATGTTTAATGATCTATCTACACCTTCTTTGCCTAAACTTAAGCTCCCAAGCGTGTTTAATCCACCTCTACATGTGGCCCTCAAAATGTTTGAGAGCGCATGTGAATTAGATATTAGACATGCGGTTAAGTCTTTCAAGGCTAAGCCAAACCAGTTTAATATATCTAAAGACCAGTTGGCTGCACTCAATAAATTGCGTGCATCTACTGTTAGGATCATCAAGCCTGATAAGGGGGGTGGTCTAGCTGTTTTTGAACGAGTTGATTACATTGAGAGAATGTGCAGGGTGTTAAATACTGCTGCTTATGAGACATCTTCGATCAACGAAATGAATGTGAAATTTAGCAGAATAAGAGGTTACTTCAGTGACTTGTTTATATCTGGTAGAATAGATGTAGACACTTTTGGGTATATTGACATACTGTATCCAAAAACACCTGTGATGTTTGGTATACCCAAGATTCATAAGAACCTTGGGGATCCACCTATGAGAGCTTTGATTGATGGTAGATCATCCATCACATACCCTTGTTCCAAATATGTCGACTCCTTGCTTGCCAAGTATATTAATCTCATCCCGAGTATATGCAAGGACTCTTGGTCTTTTTTATCTAATATGAATGTTCTTACAGTTGACGAATTTACTAACTTTTTAACCATCGACGTGGTGGATTTATATACATCCATCACACACCAAGAGGCCCTTGAGTGGATTGAACTACTGCTGATTGATCTTGGTGCAGCCAAAAGAGACATTGACAACGTCACTGAACTATTGGACATTATTTTGTCCTCAAATTTTTTCACTTTTGAAGGAGATGTTTATATACAAAAACAAGGGGTAACCATGGGCTCCCCATGTGGAGCAGCAGTAGCCAATCTATTTATGGCATATTGGGAAAGGCATTATGTTTTCAATAATACTAATTGGAAAGACAAAATAGTGTTTTACACACGTTTTCTAGATGATGCCTTTATCCTTTTTAGACGTGACTCTACTTTGGCACAGGCTTTTGTTGATTTTTTAAATTCAACTACACCATTTTTGAAATTTACATACTATTTCGATACCATGCAAGTCAACTACTTGGATGTCAAACTCTCTAGGGACACTACAACTGGATTTTTGAAATCTACCATCTTTAGGAAGGATACCTATGTCAACTCATTTCTTCACTATAGTAGTTTCCACCCTCACAAACAGAAAAAAGCCATTGTTAAAGGGCAGTTGGTGAGAGCGGTCAGAATGTGTAGTGATCTAAAGGACTTCTCTCTTGAAAGTGAATTTTTGAGAGATCTTTTTATGAACCGTGATTACCCACATCATCTGATCAATGATCTGATAGTGGAAGTTACTGAAAAGAGAAACAATGGCTTTTATAAGCCACTGCTTCTTAAGCCACCTCAAGAAGACAATCATAGTGACCAAAATCTAGCACATTCTGTGAATTCTTCTTTGATAGAACCCCCTTTTTTAACAGAGGCATTAGTTTGTGAAAACATGCCTTGTAAATTCATAATGACATTCAGTTTGAATTCAAAGGCGATTTTGGAGATTTTAAATAAAAACTGTTTTTTTCTATCTTCCAATGTTCCCCAGTTTAACAAATTGGGTGATAAACCTTGCACAGTGTATAGGAGGGGCAAAAATATTAAAGAACTGTTGCAATCCCATTCATCATGTCCGGAATCTAATAGAACTAAGGGGTCGTTTATGTGTGGTTCATGCAACTATTGTTCCCACATAAAGACGGGGAGTACATTCAGCTTATTAGGCAACAAGTTTTACATTAAGCATAGAATTAATTGTGATACCATGTCCATCATTTATATTGCCTTTTGTACCTGTTGCCCTGGATTTTATGTTGGCAAGACGGATAGAAAGTTTAAACAATGGATCTACCAACACTGTTATGCCATCAAGAATGCAAAGTGTGAGAACGCATTGGCCAAACATATAGTAGCGAACCCAGGACATGCTTTTGAGTTTATGGGGATTGAACATTTAACAACATCTGTAAGGGGTGGCCCTACTTCTATTCTACTTGAAACTAGAGAGCTGTTATGGCAATTAAAACTAGATGCCTTTAACTCCCCAGGCTTAAATGAGAGCTGTAACATTGCCCCCTATTTGAAATTAAAATCTTATATGAGGTAGTAATATTGTATCTAGTTATAGTGATTGTTTTAGCTTGTTACACGAGAGCTATCTGAGTGACTAGCCTATGAGTAAACAGATTCATATGACTTTAAAGCCTCTGGCTTTGCTACCCTATGTATGATATGCTTATGAATATATGGTGCAGGCTCTCGTATATAGGTCATAACATTGACATTTTTTGTTTGGTTCGCAATTATTGCGAAACCATGGCTTTTTGTAACATCCTGTTGCCCCCGTCTTGCTTGAGCTGTAACGGTAGATGCCTGGTTAATTTAGCAAATTACTTACATAATAATAATAGCAAAAATATATCGGGAATATATAGTTAAAGGAGCACGAGAAGGGTGATTATAACACACTTTGAAGTATTTAGTGGTTGCGTGGAGTATATATTCAACATGCATGTACTTTGAACTATGCCATTTCCCTGTTTGCCTTTAGAAAGCATTTGACTGCTTAAAAGCTGCTTTGGTGTAAATATGTAATGAAAAGCAATATGTCAATGCGTTTAGCGTTCATTTGGACAATTTTAAAAGTTATGTAATACATTTAATGAAAAGCAACACATCAACGTGCTTAGCGTTTATTTGGTTAGCTTTAAAAGTTATACAATATTTCATTAACACACTTTTAGATATTTTTAAATATTTGTTTATAATGTTTTAAATGCAAATAAAAAATTTTTTTTATTTTTTTTATTTTTTATTTATATGACAAATGTTTTACGAAGTTATGTATGCTTATGTCACCCTTAAGCATCAAGTTCCTTCTTTGGAGGAAGTGATGTAATGTTAAACTCATTTTAGAACAGAGTTTAAAAAGGGTGTTGTCATTCTGCATTTTTAACCTCTGAGGAAGCTACTTTGTTCAAGTAGCGAAAACGCTGTCTATTTGTTATATAATAAACCTGCGTTCAGGCTCCAGCTGGCTCTGCTTTCTTTTGTGCTCGAATTTGTGACTTGATAACTGTTTGGACTTTTTCCGTTTGCTTCAGGGTTGTGTGTTTCCCATATACCTGAATTAGACATTCCTAGTAGGTTTTGTGTGCATACCAGGCAACCTTGTGTGCTATGTATGCTTTGCAATACCTACAAATAAAACCATTAGTGTCAACAAAGTCACACGTGAAGTCTATTATTATTACCAGGGAAACATTCATTCCATGCAGGACAATCCAAAAATTGGGTATTCTACTTTCCTCTAAAAGCATGGCTGCAAAGGTGCACATGGCTATGTGCATGGACTACAACGTGTGGCAGACCTAGGATACTTGGGTCAGGATGACGTACAGGATGATTCCCGAGGGGAGGAGGATTGGAGGGTGGGCAAAGTGTAGTGGTTTGGTTGCTACGGGCCGGTAACCACAGAAGAGATGGTGGCTGCATGTGTGCAGGTGCGTGGGAGGGGAGGTGGAACTGTGGGTAAAGTAAATATGGGTCGAGGAGAGACTGGGTTGGATGGGCGTGTACTGGTCGGCCCACCTAGTGGGTGGGGGAGAGGGGAATATGATATAAACATGTGAAACATAAAAGAAGACTAATTTAAATCCCTATTTAAATTAAACACTTACAATAAAATGACCTTGGTAGTGTATTGCAGAGTGGATGTGTTTGGCTGGGGGGGGTATGCCACTTCGTACGATACATATATTGTTTGGGGCCTCTCAACCCCATTAACGGTGCATGTGGACATATATGTTTCTGTTAATCTACCATTGCTATCTACAGATGTCTGGCCATATATATCTATATGGATATATATATTTGCTTACATATTTATAACTATGTCCGTTTATACCTATGGAGCTATATCTCTGCGTACATATATGTAACTTGCTGTGTATATGTGGATATATAGGTGTTGACATATATATGTGTAGATGTCGGCATTTGCATGCATATATGTTCATATATTCATGTATACATATATATATATATATATGTATTTGTGTATATATATATATATATATATATGTATATGCATATATGCATATATATATATATATATATATATATATATATATATATATATATATATATATATATATATATATATAATATGTCTAAATATTTATATATATATATATATATATATAGATAGATAGATATGTTGTATCTGTTTATATATTAATATGTTTATACACACGCATACATCCAGATGTAGGTATACATTTTCTGTGCTGTTACATGACTGGGCTGGATGTTATGTTTCTGACAACATCAGATTTATGTATATCTGGTATGGCTTAGTGGTACATTACTTTGTGTATGGTGTGCATGGTCCTGGATGCGAGCCTTGCAGAGGCTGTTTATTTTGTGGCTGGGCAGAACATGGGCCATTGGATACAGAGTGATTAAGGCACTTTAAAGCAGTTCTACATGGGTTTGCATGGAGCTCAGCACTGCTAACTTCTGGTTACAGTTTCTTATACTCTGTTAACTTCCACAATGCTTACTCTGTGTAGACAGTGCTTACCCCTGTGCAAACGCATATAAACACGCTTACTAGTGCTTACATATGCTTACTAATGCTTAGTTGTGTTTACATCTGGTTACTAGTGCCTTATTCATTATGACACTGCTGCATCACATGTGCATTTCCTGCAGTACTCTAGTTCATACATATGTGTTATTTAGTGGGTTTTGCAACATAACTATTGGTTATAACGTGCTTTGCCATGTAAAAGAGACTGTGCCGCTGTGGGACTCGAACCAAAAAAGCCCGCTCGTTATTGGAATGCTCTGCCCAATACACACTATTGCTTACATCCACGAGATAGTCCGATTAGAACCACTCCATCCAACACCGGCACGCCTCAACCCATAATTTCATACCCATTGCCCCCCCCACTTTCTCTGGGTGCAGGTCGGGTCTAACCACACGACTACACACTGCCTACTCCCCACTTCTTGGGACCCATCACACACATTGTCTCCACCGATGGAACATCAGGCTTTCCCAACCTTGTAGTCCGAGAACATATGTGTCCTGCCATGTGCATCTGTGTAATGGAACCCAACTACCCATCAATTGTTGGGTTGTCCCTCAAGGGATGTTCCTGTCTTTGTTTCTAGAATAGACTTAGCGGGTTGACAATGTTTCTCCCACTGCTAGTATCCTGCCTGTAGTTTGGGAAGCAGTGGTTTGTTTACTTTTTTATTGTGTTTGTTTGTATGTTTCACCTGTCTGGCTGGGGGGATATCTCTATGTGTAACACGTATGTTGATTGAGCCCCTTCACCCCCATTGGTGGTTCCTGTGGTCATATATGTCATTCTTATGTGCTGTATCATATCTATAGATATATATCTGTGTATATATACACACACACTCACACACACACACACACACACACACACACACACACACACACATATATATATATATATATATATATATATATATATATATATATATTGCTGTATATATGTCTAACAACATATAGATGTATGGATGTCTGCATATGTATATCTGCATATGTATATCTGCATATGTATATATCTATATGTGGATATTTATATATATGTGTGTCTATATATATATATATATATATATATATATATATATATACACATATGTAATACAGAGAGGGAGAGGTATATATCTATTTAGTTATATATATATATATATATATATATATATATATATATATATATATATACACACACACACATACAGCTACATGTCCTGTAATGTTGAATGGAATTGCTGGATGCTATGTTTGTGGAAACATCAGGGTTATGTATATCTGCGGTGGCTTAGTGGTAAATCACATTGGCTATGGTGTGCAGGCTCCTGGGTTTGAGCCTGGTAGAGGCTGTTTAATTTGTTGCTGGTCAGAATGAGGCCCATTGGATACGGTGTGATTGAAGCACTTTTAAGCAGTTGTCAGGGGGTTGCGCGATGGTAAGCACTGCTAACATCCGGTGACATCCGCTTACACATGGTTAGCCTCACTATTGCTTACTCTGTGTAAGCACTGCTTACTGTCATGCAAACAGACTTGCACCTGCTTACTAGTGCTTATTTATCCTTACTGCTGCTATATTTTAGACAGTATTAGTCTACTGGTTCATAGGAAGGTGGTGAATTTGGCAAGTGTATGGGGTTATCATTCATTACACAGCTTACTACTCCAGTTCACAAATATATGTTATTTATTAGTTTATACAATTAAATATATTGATCATAACAGTGATTTGACATGGAAATTGAATGTACTGCAGTGGGACTCGAACTGGGATTGACTGCTTGTGAGGCGAACACTCTGCCCATTACAGTATTGCTGTACTGCTTCATTTGCACATATCTTGCTTTTTATCCTCCTTTTACTATTTAAGCTACATTAATTGTAGCTAAGCGATGGGCAAACCCATGTACCTACGGTTAAACCTTGTCCGTTTCATTAACAATACATATATTTTTTATTTTTTTTATTCACTATTGCTCTTATACATGTGGAGGGATGTTGCTGGGGGTATGCGTACATCTATGGGCAGCCTTGCTCATTGTTTACTACCTTTCTGCAGTCCTTCATTGCAGGGGCATGTATATTCTGAGAGCTCTGCTCTCAGACATGCCCCCCTGCACTCGTACATGCTCTGTGTAAGCCTAGGAGCTCGGCCAGAGCGCCTTCATCACTATGCATGGCATGCTGCCATCCTGCTCCTAAACGGGTGCTTCCATGCAGGACTAAGCTAGTCCTGCATGGAAGGTTAGCGAATCTGGGGGGCAGACTCTACACAGAAGGCACACCAGCCAAGAATTGAACCAGAGAACCTCTTGCTGTAAAGTGATAATGCTAACCACTACATCACTGAGATGCCTAAACCTTGTGATATAATAAAATAATCTAGTTCCCTTTTATATATACCTCGAGTATATGTCCACATATTATTGTTGTAAATCTTTAAATTGCTACATTTTATAATTTCAAAAACTTTACCATTTTCTTCTCTTCTCCTTTTTCCTCTTAAATCACAATTCAAATATTGAGTCGGACCATTAGAACCAAAGCCAAAACAGCTTCCTGGCTTACCAAGGATACTAAGGAAAAGATCATTCTCAGAAATAAATCTTGGGTTAAATGGCGGTCTACTAAGAATCAAACAGACCATCAAAAATTTAGAGAGCTTAGAAACAGCACATAAAAAGCTATCCGGACAGATAAAAAGAACTATTACTTGCAATTACAACAATCCACCAAAAAAGAACCTAAAAAATTCTGGACTAGTATTAATAATCTTCTATCCCCAGGTCAGTCAATCACACCTAACCCTCAGGACTCTGACCCAGACAATCCTACAAAAACAGCCAACGACTTTAACTCTTTCTTCACCAACACTATCCAAACTCTTGCAAATCAACTATCTTCAGACACTACTAAACTACTCTCACCCACTTTAGATACTCTTCCTCCCCTTCACTTACAACCTGTATCTACCTCCTTTATCTTATCTCTACTCCAAAAACTTAAACCCACCACCCCCTCTGCTGACAAGCTTCCTGCAGAATTCTTGCAAATAGGAGCCAAAGCCTCTGTATATCCTATTTCTATCCTAATAAATAGATCTATAAAGGAAGGAATTTTCCCTTCCATATGGAAGATATCTCACATCATTCCCCTACATAAAGGGGGCAATTCTAATGACTTTTCAAAATCCTGTCCTATCGCACTTCTATCACCCATAGCTAAAATCATGGAAAAATGTATCCACAAACAACTACTTAACCACCTTCTCCATAACAACTTACTTGCAAACTGTCAACATGGATTTAGACCTGCCCACAGCACCACCACTGCATTACTTTCCTTTACCAACTCCATCAACTATTACCGCAACAACAATAATCTATCATCTTCTCTCTTCATAAACCTATCAAAAGATTTTGACACGGTTAATCACAAACTTCTTCTGCATATACTACAATCTCTCGCACTTCATCCCTCTTCCTTAACATGGTTCACATCTTACCTAGAAAACCGTCAGCAAACATGTTGGAAAAATACACTATCTAATCTCCTTCCTATCTCTTTAGGAGTACCTCAAGGGTCTATCCTGGGTCTCCTTCTATTTTCCATCTTTATTAATGACCTCCAATCAGCTATTCCTAATGCTACCTGCATACAATATGCAGATGATTCCACTATAATCTGCACTGCTTCCTCTCAAACTGAACTCCAGTCTCTTACCCAAAAAGCTTTTAACACTGTTGAACAGTGGTTCTCTAACCGTTGCCTACTCCTCAACCCCAAGAAAACCAAATTATTACTGTTTTCACCTACCCGTAAATCTTCCCCTCAAATTTCTCTATCACTGCCACTGATAACACTTTCATTTCTCCTGATTCTACTACAAAGCTACTAGGTATAACTATTGACAACAATCTTAACTTTGATTCTCACATCAACAACACAATAAAAGCAGTTAACAAAAAGATTGGATCCCTTTATAGAATCAAACACTTCCTTACACCTGAAGCTAGGATCACCTTAGCTAGATCTCACCTTATCTCTACCCTTCTATATGCTTCCCCTATTTACACTAATCTTTCTAAAAATAACCTTAACAAACTTGCTACATCTTACCATAATATTGCTCGATTTGCTACAGGATCTCCTTTTAGAACTCACCACTGTCTGAACCTAAAACAGCTAGGTTGGCTTGAACTTCCTAACAAGCTTATTTATCAACAGCTCTTAATAGCTCACAAAATTCTATATCAACCATCCAAAACACCAATACTCTCTAACCTCATTACTCCTTATAATAACCTGAAACACCTGCGTTCTTCAAACAAACTGCTGATTAATATTACCAAACCCAATAACTCTGCAGGTGACTGCCTCGTTTCCAACTCTATTGGAAAAATGTGGAACAAACTTCCTTCCGATATCTCATCCTTGTCCACTCTTCCACTATTTAAAAAACAACTGGAAATGCATCTTAATAAATACTGGCTTTGTTCTTGTACCAACCCTGATTGACCTTTCCTTCTTCCTTTCCACTACCATAATTTCTTTGTTCTCTTTTTCCTGTATCTTGATTGTTCCCCTCTTTAATCTCATATATACTGTACAAAAAAAAAAAAAAATTTCTATCACATTTGTTTGTCAATTTGTTACTCACGCTATGTTTCATCATTTGTGTATTGCAAGTATTTACTTATTTGATTATTAATCTTATCTTGTAATTGCTATTTCCTCTTATATGTGTTTTACCTGTACTAATTCAATTTTGTATACAATCTACTAACTCGGTTTTGTACATAATCTTTTCATCTTTGTTTTCATCCTTTTATCTTTCTATCCTTTTATGTTTTTGTTTAAACTTGTAATAACCATTGGTGCTTTTCTCCCCGGGCCTCCACTGAAAATGGATATACATCCAGCTGGACTAGCCCGGTCAACAAATGTAGAATAAAATAAATAAAATAAATTCATATTAACTACTACATAATCCAAAATTTTATGAAATACATTTTTCTTTCTTTATTTGTAACACAGGCATACAAATCTATAGTTCTATATACCCGATTAAGCCATCTGAGATATACAACAAATAATTGTCCCATCATTGCAAATGTTATGTTCAATATTTTCTCTGACTTTCTGCAAAGAATAACTGTGCCAGAATAACTGTGCCAGAAAGATAGTTCCTTTCCTAGGTTCCATAGTGCATCTCCTTCCTAAAGTTTCTTTGATTGTAATCTCTCTTCTTGTGTCAAAAATCTTATATTTTCCAATATTTTTACATCAGCATCACAATTCCTAGACCAATGTAGGACACATATTTTTCTACTTATATTTTTAATACTATTTACATTTACTGAAAGCACTTTAAAGTTGTCATTATGACTATATTTTAGCTTACCAGAAATTGTGTAAATCTGAAGTATTTACCTCATCTGCATTATCCATTTCCTTTCTTTTTCTCTTTTGCATTTATCACGTTAACATTTTTTCTTCTTTTCCTTACTCTTTTGCCATAGAATTCTTTTTTATCTTTTAGTATTTTTCAGTTTATATTTTCCTCCTCAGTTATTTCAGAAACGTCTTTTATATTATCTTCTGTTTCATTTCTCTTTCTCTTTATTTTAACCATGATCCTGCTTCCCTACTCCCTCTTTATCTTTTATTGCGATTGTGTATTCTGTTCATATACTGTCCTCACATTTGTTTTCTTCTTTTCCATCTTTTTTCTCTAGATTACAGTCCATCCCTAAATGCCCAATTTTGTTACATTTCTAACATTCCAAGTCGCACTTTTTTGCATCATGACCTGTTTCTCCACAAGTTTAACATTTACTCTTATCACAGTTACTTATCAAATGATCAGCTTTTTTACAGAAAAAAACATGTTTTCCACTGACCCCAATATTTTACAACACCCCTGCTACCCTCTATATTTATCAAACTAGGGATGTGAGCATTTCTTTCTTTCTCCATTTTCAGTATGAGAGTCTTATTCTCCAATCCATAATCGTCTATTATCACAGACATTGCTAATGTCCATAACTTCTTTTCAAAGCTTGCTTACATGTTTCTTTAAAGTCTCCTTTTCAACTTCAGTTCAAAACTGAGCATATATTTTCTTTTTATTTATCTGTGAAATGCACATAACATAAGAATGCCATGGATTACAGTTCTTTTTCTTCTCATGCTCCCCAAAACACTTTCCAGAGCAGAACCAGTCTCAACAATAATGTTACAAAACATCTCTTTATGAATAAGAATAAAAGCTCTTACCTCCTGAGTCTTCACTCCCAGTGGGACCATTAAATTATCCCAAATGTCATACCTGTCCAATTCTTTTTCTTCTTTGTTTTGAATTCTCATTGTAATTGTCCTTTGATTGTTGCCATCTCCTTTCCTCTGTTTATCTCTCATCCCTTTTCCTGCAGTTTCTTTAACAGTCTTGGCATATGATTTCTTTGTCTGGCGATCTTCTTTCAAACTTGTTTCCAATTCCTCTGATTGAATTTTGTCCATAGTTTCATCGCATGAAGCATCTTTTTTACGCTTTGCTCTGAAACAATAATTCGCCAAAATATCATCCTGCAAACTTCCCGATCGAATGGTTGTAATAACACATCCATCATTGTTTTGAACATTTACTTCTGAAAAAACTAACAAACTCGTCTGAAACAGCTCCTCAGAATCTTGCAGAAATTCAAACACTGCACTGGCATTCACTATCTTGGATCTCCTTGACTGCTGTCCTCTCGGCCATCACTGTGCTAGGAACAGATCAAGCACTCTTTTAACACATAGGGTTCTTTATTGTTAATACAACCTATGCAGATTATTTACATTATTTATATGTTATACATTATTTACAAGTATTTATATTTTTATTTAACATATAACACAATTCTCTATGTCTTAATTATTCTCCCCCACTCTTTTTCCACAACCAAAAACATATCTTTTTCAAAATTTCAGACAATACCCGTTTACCATTACACTTGATTTCATTCAATCTCTTTTTCCATATTGTCCATAGAATAGAACAATATTTTATTAATGTCATTCATCTCTTTTTGTTTTGGTTACCATAGTACCCATATTGCAACATGTTCATATTTATATCTGCAACAATTTGAAAACCTTTCAATATCTTACCTTCACATGTTTTTTTCATAATTCTTTTACTCTCGAACAATTTAAAAAGACATGCTCCATTGTCTCAGGCTCCCCACAATAGTGACACACCCACTGTTAAATTTTTCATAAGGCATATTTGCTTTGACAGGCAATTCTCCTATTATTAACCTCCACATAAAATCATTACTTTCATAATTTTTTTCTGTTCCATGCAAGTCTTATCTTAATCACGTTTCATTTTTCATTTCCTAAATGGTTCCATGATATATATAATAATGTTCATTCATTATATTAGCATAACATTCTTTTCTATTTTTTCTACACTTGTTATATTCAACTTCCAAAAAAAAACATTATTCTGATACTCTCTCACGTCTTCATTTATTACATCTTTCCATCTTTTCCCAGAAGTTATTTTCTCCCAAAAATTCTTATATTTATCTTTCATTATAAGAATTATTAAATTGTTATATTTATCTTCTACACCTATCAACACTTTCTAAAGGTTCAGTGAAGCTATATATACAACTGTATTGATTAATCCTACTCCTCCATCTTCTTCTTTAACATACAGAATCCATCTTCCTACAGGATTCAACCCTGATCCTCATATAAAGAAAATACAATAGTAACAATTCTTTTTCAAACTCGGATGGTAACATATAAACACCTGCTAAATAAGCAATTTTACCTAACAAAATAGAATTTAATAAATGCACTTGTGTTTTGTACAATGTATATAACCTCCAAATCATGCAAACATCCATAATTTCTGTACAGTTTTTTTCCCATTGTTTTTCCTATACATATTCATCCCAAATTGTATTCCGAAAATATGTATGACTTCATTATTCAACTGAATCCCTTCTATACTATCTATTGTCCCTATGCCTTTACTTTTATCTATGTTTGTACATAGCCAAGCATTTTTAAGAACTTATTTAACCTTCTAATCCCTTCTTCCATCTTCATAGCTAAAACTATATCATCTGTGTACAAAAAACTGTAGGAATTTGAATTTCATCCGTTATTCTATATCTTGGAACCAATAACCTCACTGTTGTCTTAGCACACACTGGAAAGAAAATAATGAGGTACAAGATGCATCCAAATGGACAGTAGTAAAAATCAAGAAAAGATCATAGATAAAATGTAAATACTTTTAATAAAAAAGTAAACCACCAAACATTAAGTGCTTTTGTTCTATATGATTGGAAATCGTCAGAACATTTGGAGCATAAAAACTCTAGTTAAATAATAAAGTGCTCAGAACACGTGACCATAGCAAACAAATCACAATAGCACATTAATTAATCAATTAATTAAGAAAAAATCATACTAGATAAATTATGCTGTATGAATAACACCTTAAAATATATAAAATTGTACAATAAAAATGCCCAAAATATTCACAATCTTGAGGCTGACATCTTAAGTATACTAACAATAGAAATAGCTTATTTAAACATGGCAGCTTATTAGCCTGTAATCTAAGCTGCTACTTTAATTCACACTGCTCAAATTTTAATTCCCAAGGTCGGTTTCTTACATTTGGAAAAATCTGTTCCAAAACAAAAAAAAAAAAAAAAATATTTTGTCAATATAGTTTATGTTTGAAGAGACATTATTCTCATTTAATGTTCTAATATCATAAATATGTTCATAAATGCAACATTTTAATTGTCTTTCTGTTTTACCTATATAACACAAATAACAGTAGTCGCAGAAAGCAATGAAAACTACCCTTGCTGAGTTACAGTCACTGGTGTTAGATAATTTAAATTTACACACTCACACACACACACACACACACACACACACACACACACACACACACACACACACACATACACACACAAACACACCCGAGACCACTCATACTACTGCACAAACTCCCCCATGCTGCCATACACATATACATATGTGCACACATGTCACCACTACCTGTCCACTAAGCTCCCAGGCACTTACCTCATATATGATCTCTCCCATTAAAAGAAAAGGGTGAATGCAAATTTTTGGTCGAGATAATTATTGTGTCTAGTGAAGATGCTTACACAGCCAAGCTGTTCTAGGACTCTCTTAGCTGCATAAAGCACTTATCACAGGTATTTCCAGGGACCAGTACATAACTAATTATCATATGCCACTCCTTTGGAATGCCTCATTAACATTTGCAGGAAGTCAGGTGGAAAGCCCACTGCAATGCTTCTACAGATCCCATAGAAGTAATGTGGTAGTATTGTCTCTGAATCTGAAATGGCTACCACCAGTGGTAAGCTCTATTTACTACTGGCAGAAACCTTTCTGAATCCCAGGGCTGGTGCAGGTACAATGAAATCAACTTTAATGTGACAAAGACTTGTCAAAAATGGACAAATTTATGATTACAAAATAAATTATCAGATCACAAAAGCTGATGCTATTAGTAGACAGCTGGAGACAATGACGGGCAACAATTTAAACTTTGACCAATATATATATCTGCTAAAGTCATTCCAGAAAGAACATTGTAGCTCTTTAAGCCTCAGTTTATAACTCACTGATCAAACTCATTATTAAATACAGTATTAAATTATATAGTCTTGAAACAAGCCACCTAATGGAACTGGTAAAGGTACATAGAGTCTTTACTGAGAAAATAACAGTGATTGGAAAACTTGAATGATTCAGAAAGGCTTCAGGAGTTATCACAGGTAAGAACTAGGTTAGCTGGCATTAGGGGCCATTTTAAGCCAAGCCAATGTTCCTTTCAAATGTGAGAATCAAACCCTGTACCTTGTGTCTGTGAGGTAAACACCTTAACTATTATACCAACCTCCAAACTCAAACTTATTCCAAGTACCTATTGCGGGAATAAAACCCACAATATTCTGCACCAACAGCAAGTGTGCTACCTGTTGCTCTATTAAGTTTTAATGGTTTTCATTATATTTTGTTTTTTTATAGATTATGAAGAAGTGACCTCTGCCTGATCTACAAGGCAATCACAGTGTTGTGGAAGCCAATATTAGGTTGAGGAACCTAATACTTAAGATGGATATCAATAGTGCAAGTATGAAACAGATACAATTCAAAACACCTCCCAAGATTACGAGAGAGCCTTCCACTTAATATCAGGAGAAATCAGCCATTAAGTTCTATTAAAAAATAGTGTGACCCATATAGCAAATAGGAAATACCAACATAAGCATATGGTTTTCTGAAAGTCAGTAGATTATAAACTTGAAAATCTATAAACCAAAGCTTTACATATTTTTCATAATCCATCCAAAACAACTATTAATACCTTAATTAAGTTCATAGGTTCATAGGTAGGTACTAGGCTATTGCCCTAGGGCATATATAAGACTAGCCAAAGGTACCCTGGCTTTTGCCACCCAAGAAAATTATTTTCCTGTGCCACTGTCGAGCAGAGCCACAGAAGTGATCCCCGGGGTGAATTTCCTATCTCCCATCCAATCATCAAGATTTTTCTTGAAGAGTGCTAATGAGGAGCTTTGTTTGATATAAATAGGTAGTTTGTTAAAGAGTATGGGAAGTCTCTAGGACAGGAATCTATCCCTCCAGCATGTTCTGTTTATTGTGGTGAAAAGGTTTAGGTCCCTAGACCGTGTAGCTTGTAGGGATTGGGATTTCTTTAAGTGGAGCATGTCTAAAAGCTCTGGGTTTGACATAGCTTTGTGTGTTAGGCAGAGATCGCCTCTGAGTAGGCAATAAGCAACGGAGTAAACCTGCAGTTTTTTGAGACGGACTGCATAGGGCATCTGTTTGTGAGGTATTTCTGTGGCCTTTCCAGTTGTTGTAGATGTCTTGTGAGGTACATACAAAAGGGGCATTGTACTCTATAATGTGTCTAATGAGTGACGAGTAGAGGGGAACAATGACCTCTTTTTTCCTGGATGAGAAACCTTTTGTGATGAGATGTGCCACGTAGAAGGATTTCCTGACTACTGTGGCGATGTGATTATCAAAGGAGAGACTACTGTCCACCTGTGTCCCAAGGTCTCTTACATGCAGGCACACAACTTCAAAATATTTTTTTAAATCCCACAGACAAGTTTTATTCCATAACAGTCAAGAAAGTACAAAATCCTCAGTGACATAAGCACTGCAGTACAAAGGATTAATATCTTTAACTTATAACTGGCAACATGTTTCATTTAAACATAATTTTCAAATATCAGCCTAATTCATTTTCAGTTTACATGTATATTCTGAAGGTCAGTGTATACAAAGCTTTACATTTTAGCATGTGGATACAAAGCACTATTCAATGACATAGGGTGGACAGCATAGACCTAGTACTTGTGAATTACTATGGAAACTGTCTGCATGTATCAGCTGATATGTTACTGCATAGCACAGGCAGCATTACTGCTCAGAAGAAACAGAGATGAGGGTTAATTACTCAATAAATGCCATAGCCAACCTAGTTGATGAAGCTCTGACTATGGCTCAGGCACCTCAAGTTCAATTAGCATCTCTGGAATTTGGCAGAATTAACATGGAGGTTGGGTGTGCCTATCCAGGAGAGGGGAATTGTGCTGGCATAGGTAGATCATTCTATAAGCCTCAATGGAGGTCAAGACTTGGCTCAATTGCCAGGCTGGGCTTGTGAGAGGACTGAGAATGCATGGCCACTCTAGGGGCGAGGGTGTACATATCCTCAGCTGTCCACCCCTCACTGCCTGACCAACCTTGCATTAAGAAGTCAGCATGGTGATGGTAATGCCTTGGAAAAAGTTCTGGAACACATTAGCAGCTTATGTGAAGCTACTGGCTTCATCTTCACTTTACCTCCAAACTGAGTAGCTACACTTGTCCTTCTCATCCCACATGTGATGACTTCTGCTGGTAAGAATCCAGCCACCCGCCCATGTCTCCTTACTTTCATTCACTTCATCAAGGTAAACCCAAGCAGGAGGTAGTACCTGCCATGGAGGATGAGAGCAAAGAAATTGACATAAAACAAAAAAAAAATGAATGAATGCTGATGCTTGAATAGAAAGGGCCATAGTTTCCACAATGACTGGCAGTGTATATTCTGGTATACCTGTGACAAACAGGGGTACTACACATGTAGAAAACTCTGACATGAGCAGTAGAAAGTGTGTCAGTGGGCATCTGTACCACACAGGTGCCCATTCATCAATAAATTGGCATGGAGACTGAATGTAATGCTGCATGTATTTGTCAAGAAGTGTCCAGAAAAATCTAGATATATGTATGCACGTAGAAACATATTTATGGAAATGCAAACATCCAAAGTAATATTCAGTCATCAAAAGGAGTTTTTATCAAAGAAGTACAATGGCTACCCATACTGCTGCAGGACAATGTGTCTGCGTACCTGCCATCTTGAGATAAAGATCTATAATATTAAAGAACAGAGTTTGTTCATCAAAAATATGGAAATAATGAGCTACAAATATGACTGGCATGCAAGACTACATCATGTAAGTGAGAATTTCTGACTTGAATCTCATTTTCCTGAGTAGCACTTAGTACTTACTGAGAACAAAGTATTGTGTTGCGGTCTGCACTATATAATATAGTCTTAGCCCCCCAACCCCCCCCCATGTGTGTGTGTGTGTGTGTGTGTGTGTGTCTGTGTGTGTGTGTGTGTGTGTGTGTGTGTGTGTGTGTGTGTGTGTGTGTGTGTGTGTGTGTGTGTGTATATGTGTGTATCTATGTGTGTTTATTTAAATTGCAGTGTGAATCAAATACCTCTCAAGATATGGCTTTTCATTTCCCTGGGTGAAAAAAGTGGCTGCCTCTGGCAAACTTAAACCATGCGACTGCTTGCATATACCCTAAAGTATGCTTTAAAACTGGACTTTTCTAATCTAAATAACAACTTAATAATAATAAGACCCTGTTAGTTAACAGCCTGCATATCATTGCTGGAACCTGTGCTATCTGGAAATATACAGAGCTAAGTATATTTTTTTGGTTCTTCAAAATTGTGTACTGTAAATTGTTGCTGGACTAATTTTATTCAGAGTTGTGCACTGTTATTTTTGATTCACTGTATAGTTTTTCAGATCTCTGCTGAAAGTGATTTGTCCCACCTCCCCCATATTTTCTGTTGTGTCGTAAGTTGGTATAACTCTTTTTTACAGCTTGTGTCATCTGACTATCTGAAGGTTGTTGTATCTTTCGGCTTTTCCCAGTTAGGGGTCGCCACAGCGGAACTCTGGTCCGCTAATGATTAGCAGTAGATTTTTACATACCGAGTTGCCAGCCCTGACGCACAACCTTCAATGAACGTACGCCCATTCACGCATGTCTCCACACAGAAGACGCTTAACTGAGAATCAAACAGGACAACGTCTTACTGTGATGCGACAATGATACTGCAGCACCACCACCACAGCTGACTATCTGAAGGATTACTTGCATAATAATAGACCCTGTTAGTTAACAGCCTGCATATCATTGCTGGAATCTGTGTCTAACGGAGCTCTTTTCAAACTATTTATAAATATACAGAGCTAAGTATATTTTTTTGGTTCTTCAGAATTGTGTACTGTAAATTGTTGCTGGACTAATTTTATTCAGAGTTGTGTACTGTTATTTTTGATTCACTGTACAGTTTTTCAGATCTCTGCTGAAAGTGTTTTGTCCCACCCCCCCTCCCCCATTTTCTGCTGTGTCTTAAGTTGGTATAACTGTTTTTTACAGCTTGTGTCATCTGACTTTCTGAAGGATTGCTTGCATAATAATAAACCCTGTTGGTTAACAGCTTGCATATCATTGCTAGAACCTGTGTCTAACAGAGCTCTTTTCAAACTATCTGGAAATATACAGAGCTAAGTATATTTTTTTGGTTCTTCAGAATTGTGTACTGTAAATTGTTGCTGGACTAATTTTATTCAGAGTTGTGCACTGTTATTTTTGATTCACTGTATATTTTTTCAGATCTCTGCTGAAAGGGTTTTGTCCCACCTCCCCCTATTTTCTGCTATGTCTTAAGTTGGTATAACTGTTTTTTACAGCTTGTTTCACCTGACTATCAGAATAGACCCTGTTAGTTAACAGCCTGCATATCATTGCTGAAACCTGTTTTCAAACAGAGCTCTTTTCAAACTATCTGGAAATATACAGAGCTAAGTCTTGGGGCAATGTAGAAATTGCCTCATGTACACAGACAGCCCTCTCTTCCTACCACCCAACACTACAACCTGTGAAAGATGCACTTATCCAGCCAAACTGGAGGAAAAGCTCTCTCCAACCAAGACTGAAATTGACATTCAAGAGGAGAAGGTAAACACTTGCACCACACCACACTTATCACATAGTCTCATTAAATCTACACCACAAAATCCACACATAGAAACACAAAAACTTTTGCGGAGGCTCTCAATAATAATCTGCCCAAGCAACAGAGACCTCTGAAGCAAAAATGCAAGGAACCTCCATCCCTCAACACATCCCAAATGATACATAGCCCACAGACTCAGTGTGCCACTCAACCACAGCCAATAAGGCAAAATAACATATCCAACACACTAGTCATAGGTGACTCTGTAGTCAGGCACACTCAAGTCCCACTCACCAGGCTAAACAAGGAGAAGGTTACTGTCAGCTGCCTGTCGGGTGTCAGGATACACCACATAACCCACGGACTCAGGTCACTCCACAACAAGTACAAATATGACTCTGTCATTGTCCATGTTGGTGTAAATGACCTGAGATGTACCTCCCTGGACTACATGAAAAAAGACATGGAAGAGCTCTCCAATCTTGTAGCCCAGGCAGGTATGGCCCTAGCCCTGAGTAGCATTCTGCCATCACCCAAAATGATACTGCAGTACAAGGACAAAATGACTGACTTCAACAATTGGCTAAGCTTTTGGTGTCATTCTAAGGGGATCCAGTATCTGTCTGCTTGGGGTGACATGGTCGACAGACCACGATGCTTTGCCAGAGATGGACTGCACCTGTCGCTGCTGGGATGCCGGATACTGGCTAAGGCTCTTGCTGCCCCTATAGTGCTTTTTTTAGGCAAGGTTCAAATGACAAATTCACCGCCATAACAGGAACAGGCAAGCAAAAACTGAGGGTAATGCTACTCAATGCTAGAAGTCTAAATCTCAAAATGCACTCACTCAAGGCACTCCTTAAAATGGAGAACATCGATATCTGTGCATTGACTGAGACCTGGTTCAAGGCTCCAGAGAGCATGCTTGCACTTCCAGGCTATAACTCATACCACACTTTTCGGCCATGTAACCTGGACCGGAACATGAAGGGTGGAGGTGTGTCCATATTCATTAAGGATATCCACACATCCAGGCTAGTTGCTCAGCATAATACATCTGAGGTTATCCAAGTGCAACTAACTCTGAGCAAAACTGCAATCCAAATTGTAGCTTGCTACAGATCCCCCATCATACCCCAGGATTCCCACTCCTCTTTTCTTGATGTACTGGAAAATATTAGGGTTCAACCAAACACTCTAATAATGGGCGATTTCAACTACCCCTCCATTAACTGGGAAAACTACTCGTGTACCAACTCCTTCACACAACGCTTTCTGTAATTCATAAACTCCAATGCCCTGGATCAACTTATCCACACTCCCACCAGGGGCAACAATATCCTAGACCTAGTCATTACCAACATGAGTGACAGGTGTTCCTCACCTGAAGTCAACTCTTCATTGGTCCGATCCGACCAAAAGCTAATCACCCTTGATATCCACATCCTGCCCCACCCCACCCCACCCCCATTAAGGAAACCACGGTAAAAAGTTTCCCCAAAGCCAACTTCATGCTTCTTAAGACAGAAGTGATGAACTTCATGACACCCATGCAGATGGACAATATAGTTATGACTGCTGAATCCTACACAAATGCACTCTATAAGCACTTACATGAGTGCATGGCTCGTGCTATCCCAAACAGAACCAAGACACTATCCTCCAAAAAAAGGAAGCCAATCTGGTGGTCCCCTGCCATAAACAAACTGTACAACAGAAGGAAGAAATTGTTCCAAAAGAGAGTAAAATCCCATGAGTGGAGGAGCTTCCTGGTCAGCCTCAGTAAGAAGCTGAGATCCCTTATAAGATCCTCCAAAGCTAGCTATGAAAAAAAAAATTGCCACTGATTCTAAGGGAAAACCACAAAGCATTCTATAGCTATGTCAAGAATCTCAATGGTAACACCCAGATCTGCTCTTAGTTACAGCACAATGGCACGAAAATTACAGAACCAACTGATATTGCCAACATCCTGGCAGATAGGTTCAGTGCTAACTTTACCCCCCTGCTCACCCCCTAAAGGCCAATATCTATACAGGAAGAATGCAGAGTCCCTGTAATCACAGCTATGCAGGTAAAAGCTGCACTCTCTAAAGCCAAAAATATAGCATCCATGGGACCGGACAACATCCCAGGCTGCATTTTACATAAACTTCAGAACGAACTGGCTCCCCACTTAATCACCATGTTCAATCATAGCTTCACATCAGGCTTTGTGCCCACTGAATGGCGTACAGCAATAGTTATCCCACTCCACAAAGAGAGAGCCACCACTGATCCCAAGAACTATCGCCCTATTAGCCTGACGAGCCTGGTCTGCAAGTCCATGGAACGTATCATCATGGAACTCATAAACAAAAACATTGGTAACCTCCAAACTCTGGATCCCACCCAGTTCAGATTTCTGAAAGGCAGATCATGCCTCCTGAACCTGATCGACTTCTTTGAGGCAGTCACCAAAGCCATAGATGAGGGTAAGGTGGTTCACACAGCCTATCTTGACCTCGCCAAGGTTTTCGACACCATCCCCCATTCTGGAATTATAGCTAAACTCACTAAACTAGGTATAAATCCCTACATCACAAGATTGGTTGCCAACTGGCTTACTGAGAGAACCCACACTGTAAAAGTTGCACACTCCAAATCTGACCTCAAACCAGTGACAAGTGGAGTACCACAGGGTTCAGTTCTGGGACCTCTCCTGTTTGGTATCTACTTCTCTGAAGTACAGGCTAATACAGAAGGCCTCTGGCTAATGAAGTTTGCTGTTGACTGCAAACTAGGAGCCATAGTCGAGTCCCCAAATGATGTGGAAATCCTACAGAAGGGCCTCGCTGAAACAGATGCCTGGTGTCAGAGCCATGGCCTCAAGCTCAATGCCAAAAAGTGCATTGTCAACTCCCTTTGGCAAAAACTCTGTACCCATGAACTACTACATAGACAGCAGTCTACTTAACAGCAAATGTGTGATAAGAGACCTTGGAACCCAGGTGGACAGTAGTCTGTCCTTTGATAGTCACATCGCCACAGTAGTCAGGAAGTCCTTATATGTGGCACACCTCATCATAAAAGGTTTCTTATCCAGGAAAAAAGAGGTCATTGTTCCCCTCTACTCGACACTCATTAGACCCATTATAGAATACAACGCCCCTTTTGGAGTGTACCTCACAAGATATCTGCAGCAGCTGGAAAAGCCACAGAAGTACCTCATAAAAAGGATTACTGGCCTCAAACAGATGCCCTACATTGACCGTCTCAAAAAACTCCAGCTTTACTCAGTAGCATATTGCCTACTCTGAGGTGATCTCTGCCTAACATATAAAGCTATGTCAAACCCAGAGCTGTTGGACATGCTACACCTAAAGAAATCCCAATCCCTCTGACCTACACGCTCTAGGGACCTAAACCTTGTCACCACAATAAACAGGACATGCTGGAGGGATAGGTTCCTGTCCCAGGGACTTCCCATACTCTGGGACAGGCTACCCATCTGTGTCAAGCAAAGTTCTTCATTAGCACTCTTCAAGAAAAATCTTGATGAGTGGATGGGAAATAGGAAATACACCCCAGGGATCACTTCTGTGGCTCTGCTGACCAGGCACAGGAAAATAACTTTCTTGGGAGGCGTAAGCCAGGGAACCTTGTTGGCTAGGCTTATGTAGGCCCTCAGGCCAATAGCCTACTACCTACCTATGAACCTATGAATCTATGAACTTGCAAGTAAACTCCCAAGACTTGTACTTAACTATAAATTGCCCTTTGTACATGCATTCACACACCCTGACGGTGTCTTTTCCCTTTACTCCTCTTTCTAAATAGCAGAAGTGGTGCACTACATCCCTGATTAATTAGCTTGTGTCCTAGTTTTCAGACTGCTCTGCCTAGCCTAACTTACCTGATTAAAACACTAACTTCCCTATTATTATATTCCCACTTTTATTTAGGACACAAGGATAACTAAAATAGAAAGACTCAACTGTTTCAAAGTAGTCTCAGCTGCAGTCCTCTCTATAATCTGCATTCTTACCTTGTTTTTCAGATTGTTTTTCTTAAGCACTCCAAACTGGGTGCCTCAACCTCTCTCCATAATGAAACAGTCATACTTAGTGACATTATTATAGACTGGCAGTGTCTCTTCTCAAACAACCCAATCGATAACATAAATCTCTTTGGTTTCACCAAACTCATCAATTCTCCTACAAGATACAGCAAAAATAAAGCTCAACAATCCATCCTGGATTGGATACTAGTCTCTAATCCTTCTAACTACTTCTCATCAGGTACACTCTCAGATTCTTTAAGTGACCATTCAACAGCTTATACACATAGGGCTCATATACATTTACATAAAGACCATAAAATCCATCCGCAACCTTACACAATTCAGCCAGGATAGTTTAATTCAAACAGTGAATACTATAAACTGGTCCTTCCTTCAATCCCCCCCCCCCCCCATGAAGCTGTCAAGAAATTCAACACACTATTCTTAAGTATTTTAAATTCTCCTGCTCCACTCCAAACAGAAGGTATTAAACAAAATCCTTCCCCCTAGCTGAACAAATCCTGCAAATTACTCATGAAAGAGAGAACTCGAGCATGGAACAGATGGAATAAGAACAAAAATGACAAACATTTACAACTATATAGACAACTTTGTAACAGAGTAAAAAAAAACAAGTCATGTATCACAAAAAGTTATTTCACACTACTTCTCAAGATATTTACAAAAATAACCCTAAAATATTCTGGGCTTCTTTCTCATCTGTCCTCTCAACCCAGGAAACAGAAAGAAATCTAACCCCTATCCAGATAACACACCACTTCAAACTGCTATCAAGTTGTTTTTTTCCATAATAAATTTTTATTGATATATATTTTCCAAATACAATAAAATCACACACATAATTCACTACTATTACTATAAAAACTATATACAATATCTACATGAAACGCTTCCATATAAAAATCGTCATTATTCCAAAAAAGAAAACACCAGGGAAGAAAAAACAAAGCCAAAACATTTGTAGAAGTACTTTGCATCCATACATATCATACATGGTTCCAAAACATTATTGCCTCCACATATACATCCAAACTTTAATATATTCCTAATAACAGTATTATGCTAATATAACATTAAAAACCTTTTCCCATATTTTCAGGTTATTAATATTTTTGTTACTTTGCTTCAGGAGTAATTTATGTGCTAATATATGCTTTATAGCCACAAGCTTAAAATTATCCCATGATGTCTTATCTGGTTCTAACCAATTTGTAGCTATATACAACTTCATCAGCAAAAAAAATATTCATACATATTATAATTTGTGATCTAGAGAGCTCTCTTGGAGGAATATGTAGAATCATAAATTCCCATGATAACGTTGAACTTTGATAACCCATCTTTTGTAGTTGTGTTCTAAGAGAGTTCCAAAGTTTATATATACACTTGCAGCTCCAGAACATATGAAGAAGATCCGCTGTTTGATTTGTGCAATATGGACAAGTTGGAGAATTCCTAGGATTGAATTTATGTAACCTAAGACGTGTATAATAAGCATTATTCCAAATCATCAACTGCGTGTACATCAACTTTTGGAAAGAGACCAATTTTATTGTTAAATCAATTGCTTTTAATACCTGATTATCTGCTACTGTCATTTTGTTTACCCAATACCCTGACAACAGAATTTTATCCTGGAATTTTAAATCTTTAATTAATTTATTTGTTCTTGTTATAAATTTGACCTCCTGTTGGAGAGCCTGCCACAATTCAAAGCTTTTATCCACAATTCCGGCTACAGGTTTAAAGTTTTCAAAATGACTCAGAGCAAGTTCTCTGATTTGTCTCATTATAACCATATAACTCTTAGGAAGGTTCAATTCCTGTCTAACTTGCGAAGCCGATAAATTAAATTTATTAAAAACATCAATCAAAGTCAGATTAACTATTAATGGGAATTTACTAAGATCAATCAACTGATTATTTCATTTAAAATTGAGATTCCTATGGAAAGGTTGAAAAACCATCACATATTGCAACAAGTCTACTGATTGGAATAAATTTTGCAAAGATAACACATATGTTTTAAAGTGGTCCATAATCCCATACTTTATCAAACTATTTTTACCCAAAAAGGGTAAAGCTTTAGGATTTACATTCCGATCTAGAATATGCTTGTAATTCAAGACCACCCAAGTTGGTATCCGCTTTGTACTAGTTACATCGTAATTAGCAATTCTTAAACTCCTGTTGGCGTTCACAATTAAATAGTATACTTCAAAATTCGGTAACTCAAGTCCTGCTCTACTCTTCGGGGTCATTAATTTCTCATACGATGTTCTAGTTTTCTTTGGCTCCCAAATAAATTTAGCTAGATCTGTATGAATTTGTTTAAAAACTGTCTTTGAAATTGATACTTGAGCAGACCTAAAGATATACAACATTCATGGTAATATATTCATTTTCACTACTGATACTTTTGCCAATACCGGTAGTCTTAAATTCCTCCATCTGCCACAATCAGCTACTATTTGTTCCCATACTCATTTAATATTATTACTATAAAAATCCTTATTATCCGTAGAGAAGCTAATACCCAAATATCTGATATTTTCTTTACATGATATCTTTCCCACCAGGGACATTAATGAAAAAGGTTTAGGGGTTCTTAACAGGAAAATACTAGTTTTCTCCAAATTAATTTTGTAATTAGAGACTTCTGAAAATTAATTTATAACATTTAATATCTTTTCACTATCAGAAATTGGGGTTGTGCAATAAATAATAAGATCATCAGCAAATGCCGACATTAATAATTTATTCCTATAAAGTATTGGTGCATTATGATACAAATTTTGCTTAATATATAAAAATAGAGGTTCTAAATAAAGATTAAACAATAAGGGGGACAAAGGGCAACCCTGCCATGTACCATTTTTAATCTGTATTATTTTAGAATAACTCCTATTAATATATAACGTAGTATACGGATTACTATATAATATGTGTAGTATCTGAATAAATTCCTGGGGCATATTGAAATAAGGTAACACATCAAACAAAAAGTTTATATCCACTCTATCAAATGCTTTCTGAGCATCTATTATAAGGGCATAAATATTAGAGTTGTTTTGTTTAGCATACATCATCATATTATGTAGTGTAAGTGTATTATCACTAGTTTGTCTAGTTGCCATAAATCCAGCCTGTTCCTTAGAAATTAAATGTATCATAATCTTTTTTAACCTACATGCTATAATGGTAGTTAAAATTTTCATATCCACATTTATTAATGCTATTGGCCTGTAATTGTCCGGGCTTTGGGGGTCTGAATTAGCTTTATGTATAAAGATTGTTTTGACGCATTAAGGTGAGGATCACTAATTTTATTTCTGATTATGTAGTTAAATACATGAGACAATATTTTACCAAAACTATCAGCAAACTCTTTATAAAATTCAACTGTCAAACCATCAGGACCTGGTGACTTATGTACTTTCATATGTTGAATTACATATACTATTTCTTCTGGAGATATAGGTTTAATCAGATCACCTTGCAGACTCTCTTCTAATTTTGGAAAGTTAATTTTTTGCAAGAATCTTTTATTCTGTTTATGTATAGACCTATCAATTTGACCCTCATATACCTTGGTATAGATTTTTTCAAAAATATCAATAATATCATCAGTTTTAGAATACACTGTGTCATTACATTGTATTTCCGAAATATGTACAGTTGTTTTTGATTGATTTATAATCCTTGCCAATGCTTTTGACGGTATTTGAACATTATTGGCATATTTCACTAAACACCTATGCTCCTGAAGTGTTAATCTACTATTATGCAGCAAGAAGAGATCCCTTTGACATTTCAACATTTCCTTCTCTGTTTGGGCATTAAAATTCTGAATCAGTTCTTTATCAAGTAGCTTCACTTTTGTTTCTAATTTTTGAATATCATTGTTTTGCATTTTCTTATAATATGAGGCTTTTTGCAAAAGAAATCCTCTAATTTGAGATTTAGCTGCTGCCCATTCAATATCAGGAGTATGTTCCTGAAGCTTCATCCTATCTGTTAAGCCTTTCAGATATTTTACAATTCCATCTATTATATCCTTTTTATTTAACAGATTTGGATTAAGTGACCAATTGTAACCTCTATGCATTCTTGTATCTTTTAAATCTTTAGAAAAACTTAACGAAATTTTTGAGTGATCTGATAGATAACGAGTATGTATAACCACTACTGGTTCCAAATTCATTAATGCTTTGGATATCAAGAAAAAATCTATTCTAGACCACATTTTGTGGCATGGTGAATAGAAGGTATACTTAATTGCATTATTAATATTATGTGCATAACGAAAGTGGTTATATAATTGAAAATCTTCCTTGAAGTCATTTAATGCTATCCCGGCCTGCTTATTAAATGCTCTTTGTGGACAAGACCTATCCAACTTTGGATTTTGATAAGTATTCCAATGCCCACCCACAATAAAATAATACCCATCATACTGTGTTAAGATTGGATATAATGATGTTATGAAACTTTGTTGGTCATTACATGGTGCATATATATTTAAAAGTAAAAGAGGTTTATCAAACGCATTATCCGATAAAATAACATAACACCATCGCCCATTTTGATCCACTTTAGAGTCTAAAATCTTGTCTTTGTATTGAGTTTTAATAATTATGGCTACTCCAGCACTGTTTGTCTTACTTTCTGATGCCACTACTGCTCTGATCCAGTTCTTTTTCCTAATATCATCCCACTGATCATTTAACAAGTGTGTTTCTTGTAAAAATGCAAACAGTGCTTTGTCCTGTAGCAATATGTGTAGCAACAGCTTCCTCTTCTTCAAGTTCTGGAGCCCTTTAACGTTCCATGAGTCTAATTCCCACATTGACAGGTCTAATTATCCAATAATAGTATAACAGGGAAATTGTCCAATGGATATGTACTAACTGCATACTAAACATAATCTGGAAGCATTTCCTACATCCCGTCCCAAACCAGTGCTTACCCACTTTACCCCTGGACCAGGACTTATATAGGTCTTGTATGTGAGAAAACATGAACATGGTGAAAAACACAAACATATATAAAAGCTTTATGTAATAAAACTTAAAACATTTCCTAAACTTACAACCTATATATTCTAACTTAGCTACTACAAAGTCTAAACTAAACATTCCCTAACAAACATTGCTATTGCTCTACAGCTTTTGTTCCAACTATTAATTAAGCAAATCTCCATTGTAAGATATTATTACCATTTAAAGAAAAAATTTAATATATTGACTAGCTACCCCAAATACCTCTTTTGTTACAATCATTATTTATATACCACTTTTATTGAGAGAGAGAAAGAAAGAAAAAAAAAAGAAAAAAAAAAATAAAAAATAAAATGTAAATGCATCCCATATTATAATTCTGTACCATAGACAGTGCCTGCAACTACCAATTATCAAAGTTTTGCAGTTGCATGCTTTAGTTCCCAACTATAGTAGGTTCATAGGTTCATAGGTTCATACTAGGCTATCTGCCCGAGGGCATTTACAAGCCTAGCCCATAGTTTTGTGGCTTACGCCACCCCTTTAGTATGGGGAACTATACCCTTTATTTTGCTGTGCCTCTGTCGAGCAGTGACACTGAGGTAATCCCTGGGGTATATCTGCGATCTCCCATCCATTGGTCAAGATTTCTCTTGAACAAGGCCAGCGAGTAACATTAGTTGTCTGATTAACACCACCCAATAGCCACTATTTACCTATTTATATTCATGTATACAGTGCTAAACCTTGCACCCACTGCATATAGTGTAAAAATATGGTTTGGTTCTAAACTATAAGCATAAGGAAAAAGAAATAGGAAAAACAGATGTTATTATGTGCTTCACGTATACATTCTAATGTTATTTACTTGTTAAAAAAAGCATTAACTCATTATGTCAATTCTTTTCAGCTTCTCAAGCCAGGAAACTGTCAATAATACTCGCGACGGGGGACCGCTTTCACAGCCGGACCACAGGAAGTGTTACATCGAAATCCACACTCTCAGCTGCATTCAAGGGATTTCCTGTTTACCACTTGATGAAAATAGTTCGTAGAGGTCATAAAAGTTCGGAAAACGGCCAGCAGACCCTCGGATTATTGCAAACAAACAGTTTTATTGCCTTTACAGAGGCTTAAATGACTTAAGCAGGGAACAAAGGATTACCTAAGCCTCGAAGTATAGTACATACTGGATCTGACCTCAGGGGCATGCCAGTCTCAACGGAAGTTTCTTTCAGCCCTCTGATGCAGGTAAAACTTTAAAAACCTTCAGAAACACTCTCTTTGCCTCGTTTTTAGTAGAAACAGAGTATTTAATCCCATCCACCATAAATGTAAGCACATTAGGGTATTTCATCTGGAATTTAATATGCTTGTCAATCAAAAATTTACAGTATGCAGATAAAGACTGCCTAGCTTGCCTTATTTGTAGTGGTAAATCCTGAGCCAGAGATATTTTATTATTTTTCCACATAACAAAGCCACCATTCTTTTTTACAGTAAAAAGTATTTTGCTAACATCTTGAAAGTTCAATATCTTGGCATATACAGGTCTAGGCATATAGGTTCATAGGTTCATACTAGGCTATCTGCCCTAGGGTATTTATAAGCCTAGCCAGAATGTGTTTGGCTTTCGCCACCCATTTTAAATTTATTTTGCTATGCCCTTTTTCGAGGTTAGTATACTGTGCCTCTGTCTAACAGTGACACAGAAGTGATACCCGGGGTAAACCTACGATCTCCCATCCACTCCTCAAGATTCCTCTTGAAGAGAGTCAATGAGGGACTCTGCCTAACCTGGACTGAGATTTTATTCCAGAGTGAAGGGAGCCTCTGGGTTATGAATCTGTCCCTCCAGCATGTCCTATTTATTTCAGTGCTGAGGTTCAAGTCTCTCAAGCGCATAGCTCGATGGGATTTGGATTTTCTGAGGTGCAGCATGTCCATTAATTCCGGGTTGGACATGGCTTTATACGTCAGGCACAGATCGCCTCTGAACAGGCGGTATGCCACTGAGTAGAGCTGGAGTTTCTTTAACCGGGCAGCATATGGCATCTGTTTGAGCCCTTTGATCCTCTTGGTGAGGTACTTTTGGGGTCTTTCCAGTTGCTGCAGGTGTCTGGTAAGGTACATCCCAAAAGGGGCATTGTACTCAATTATGGGCCTGATGAGGGATGAGTAAAGAGGCACGATGACCTCCCCTGATCTAGATGTAAATCCCTTCATGATTAGGTGGGCTATATAAAATATTTTTCTAACCACTTTGGCCACGTGGTTGTCAAATGAGAGATTGCTATCAACTTGGGTCCCCAGGTCCCTAATTACTTCTTCTGTACTTAATGGATTACCACCTATGTGGTAATTTGTGGGCACTTTGTTTTTACTAAAGGGGATGACTATACACTATTTGGCATTTAGCTTGAGGCCTTGGCTCTGGCACCAGTTGTCTGTTTCTATGAGGCCCTTTTGGAGGATGCTTGTGTTGGCTGGAGAGTCGATTATGGCGCCCAGTTTGCAGTCATCTGCAAACTTGGTCAGCCACAGTCCTTCCGTGTTGGCCTGTACCTCCGAGAAATATATACCGAACAAGAGAGGTCCCAGGACTGAGCCTTGTGGGACACCACTTGTAACTGGTTTGGAGTCTGACATGGCTCCAGCAATTCTAACCATGTGGGTTCTGTCCTTGAGCCAGTTTGCAATCCATCTAGTGACATAGGGGTTTATATTTAAGCTGGTGAGCTTATCTATAATGCCCGAGTGGGGTATTGTATCGAAGGCTTTGCGAGGTCCAGGTAGGCTGTGTGGACCACCTTCCCCTCGTCAATGGCCTTGGTGACTGTTTCAAAGAAATCAACCAGGTTTAAGAGGCAGGATCTGCCCTTAACAAAGCCGAACTGGGTAGGATCCAGTGTTTGTAGGTCCCCAATATCTTTATTTAGGAGGTCCATGATGATCCTTTCCATAGCTTTGCAGACCAAGCTAGTCAGGCTTATGGGGTGATAGTTTCCAGGATCCGTTGAGGCACCACCTTTATGGAGAGGGACCACTGTTGCTGTACGCCACTCTTTGGGCACATATCCTGTAGTAAGGCTGAGATTGAACAGTAGTTTTATGTTTGTGTTTAGCTCTTCTTGGAGTTCATGTAGGACGCAGCCCGGGACACCATCTGGTCCCATTGATGCTGTGTTTTTTGCTATGGAGAGGGCGGCTCTTACCTGATCATCTGAGATGTCAGGGGGGCAGCAGTCTGCTGGGATAGATATTTGCCCTTTTGGTGGGGGGGGGAGTTTGCGCTGAACCTGTCAGCTAGGATGTTGGCAATGTCTGTGGGTTCGATGTATTTTTTGTCATTTTGGACTAATTCTGAGCATATCTGGGAATTACCACCCAGGTTCCTAACATAACTAAAGAAAGCCTTGTGATTATCCTTAGTGTCCTGTGCAATTTTTCTCTCGAAGCTGGCCTTAGACAATTTTATGTGTGCCCGTAGTTTTTTTGCTAATACTGATCAGTGATGCCTTCCCTTTTTGGGATTTTGCTCTATCATTTAGTAGCTTCCTCCTTCTATTGTATAGTTTGTTTATGGCTGGAGTCCACCAGACAGGACGTCTGCCTTTGGAGGATTGGGTCTTGGTTTTATTTGGGATCGCATGATCCATGCATTCCTGAAGGTGTTCATAGAATGCGTTTATAAAGGATTCTGCGGTCTGGGCCATATTTTCCACAGACCCGGGGGCTTTGAAGGATTCCACCTCAGTTTTGAGGAGTGTGAAATTTGCTTTAGAGAAGTTTTTCACTGTGGTTTTCTGGGCAGGGGGTGGGGTTGGGATGTGAATATCCCGTGAGATTAGTTTATGGTCTGATCTTACCAGTGAGGGATACACTTCTGGTCTGGAGCATAGAGTCCCCATGTTGGTGATGATCAGGTCCAGTATGTTTTCCCCTCTTGTGGGAGTGGTAACAAGTTGTTCCATAGCATTTGAGTTTATAAATTCTAGGAACCTTTGGGCTAGGGTATTGGAGCTAGAGTAATGCTCCCAGTCTATGTTTGGGTAGTTGAAGTCGCCCAATATAATGGTGTTTGGAGAGACCTTCATATTTTCCAGTGTTCTCAGGAAGGCCGAGTGGGGTTCCTGGGTTTGGGAGGGTGGTCTGTAGCAGGCTATAAACTGGAAGGCAGTTTTACCCACTGTTAGTTGCACATGGATAGTCTCTGATGCTGCGTGCTTTGCCACCAACCTGGAGGTGTGGGTATATTTGATGAATATCAATACCCCCCCCCCTTTTGTGGTTCGGTCTAAGTTTTGGAGCCGAAAAGCATGGTATGAGGTATAACCTGGTAGTGCTGGGGTGCTCTTGGGAGCCCTAAACCAGGTTTCTGTTACTGCACAGATATCGATGTTCTCCATGTTAAGGAGAGTTTTGAGTGCGTGCATCTTGAGGTTTAGACTTCTGGAGTTGAGTAGTATTACTTTTAGTTTCTTATCCCTTGTGATACCTATAGAGGTGGGTTTGTCTTTTGAGCCTTGCCTAAAAAAGGCACTATGGGGGTAGCAAGAGTCTTTGCCAATATCCGAAAGCCCAGGGGTGACAGGTGCAAGCCGTCCCTAGCGAAGCATCGTGGCTTGTCGAGCATATCATCCCAAGCTGACAGGCATTGGATCCCCTTTGAATGACACCAGTACTTAAGCCAATTTCTGAAATTGATCATCTTGTCTTCATATTGTGGCATCATTCTTGGTGAGGGTAAGATGCTACTCAAGGTCAGGGTCATACCGGCCTGGGCTACATGCTCAGAGAGCTCCTTTATGTCTCTTTTCATGTAGTCCAGGGAGGTACGTCTCAGGTCATTCACACCAGCATGGACAATGACTGAGTCATATTTGTACTTGCCTTAGAGTGACCTGAGTGCTTGTGTTATGTGGCGGATCCTAGCACCCAACAGGCTGCTCACCATGACCCTCTCCTTGTTCAGCCTGGTGAGCGGGACGTCAGTGTGCCTGATGATAGAGTCACCTATTACAAGTGTATCAGGTGTGTTGTTTAGTCTTAAGGGCTGTGACTGTTTGGCACACTGGCTTTGTGAGATATGTGTTGCACGTGTTTTGTTTTGGGGTAGCGGCTGCTTGGGTGTCTGCTTTGGAGGTCTCTGCTGCTTTGGCAGATCATTATTTAGAGCCTCCGAGTATGTTTTTGTGTGATTATGTGTTTGGTTTGCTGTCATGATAGGTGTATGTGAGACTGGAATTGTAGTGAGTGTGGTTTCCTTCTCCTCCTGACGGGTTATGCCAGTACTGAGTTGAGAGAGCTTAGCCTCCAGTTTGGCTATATGGTTGCATCTCTCACGTGTGTTGGAATTTGTTGGGAGGAGGAGAGGGTTGTCTGTGTACATGAGGCAGTTGTAACATTGCCTCAAGATTCCCAGATTCACCAGCTGGACCGGAGAGGAGATTGACAACTGACCTTTGGACATGCTAGAATAATATTGGGAATTCCTTAATAATTGAAAACCAGGGCCAGTGGGGAGTGAGGGTGTAGTGCCTTTAATTTTTAGTGCTGACTTATATAATTGCTTTAGTGAGCAAGTGCCAGGTAACTTAAGTGCAATGTGTTACAGGTAACTTAAATGCAAAAACGACAAACAGTAACTTTCTTTCAAGTGAAACAAGAAAATAAGTACAGTAAGCAATGCAGATATCACTAGTGATCCACAGAAGCGCTGAGAAGCTGCGTATTAGGTGGAATTAGCGTTCCAGGGAAATAACAAGCAAACAAACAAGCATATAAGCAAAGCTAGATTCAGCAGGCCTGGATCTAGTCTATGCTACAGCAAACAAGGTGTACCAATTTCAGTAAGATACAGTTCAAATATTCAGGCACTATAAACCTTTAACCAGAAATTCCCAGCTCAGAAGGGCAGAGTCCAGCCTCTTCTCCCACAAGAGTGCAGACCACAAACCTTCTTAATGTAAAATAACTGGCCTGAAGCCCAAGTGCTTAAACCAGAACTAATACACTTTAAGAATAACAAACACTGGGCTCTCAATCAGCAGTTCCCAACTCAGAAGGATGAAAGCTACCTGTCCTGCCACCACAGTGCAAGCCACAAACCTTCCTAATGTAAAACAACTGGTCTGAAGCCCAAGTGCTTAATCCAAAAGACTTAGAATGATAGCTACACTTTAATCAAGTTACTACCAAGCAGTAATAAATACAACTGAATACTTTAGAGAATGCCTGGATTAGTGCTCAAGTTACACAAACAAAGCTAGATCCAGCAGGCCCGAATCCAGTCTATGCCACAGCAAACAAGGCGCACCAACTTCAGTAAGAAGCAGTTCAGATATGCATGCACTATAAGCCTTCAACCAGAAATTCCCAGCTCAGAAGGGCAGAGTCCAGCCTCTCCTCCCACAAGAGTGCAGACCACGAACCCTCTTAATGTAAAATAACTGGCCTGAAAGCCTTAAACCAGAATTAATACACTTTTAGAATAACAGACACTGAGCCCTCAATCAGCAGTTCCCAACCTAGAAGGATGTAAGCTACCTGTTCTGCCACTACAGTGCAGACCACAAACCCTCTCAGTGCAAAACAACTGGTCCGAAGCCCAAGTGTTTAAACCAAAAGGATTAGAATGAGTTACACCAAGCAGTAATAAATACAATTGAGTACTTTTAAGGTGATGCAAAAGTAAAAAAAAGTAGGTAGAAACACAAGTACAGTAAAAGCAGATGAAATTTTTTTTTTTTTTCTGAACAAGTGCTGAGATCAAAGAAACAGATTTGAGTGCTGAAACTAGAAAACTGGTAGTTATAAGAAAAAAAAACTAAGCTAGAAGGCTTCCCTACAACACAGAAGGGCTTTGGGGGCTCAGAAGCCTACAAATAGTCTATACCACTTAACAGGAAAGGCAGGAAACAAGCTTAATTTATTTTTTTTTTCTGTTTCCCAGATGCTCTCTTTGTTAAGAATTTATTATTATTAGAAGCTTGTACCTCTCTCAGTGCTCTGTGTGCCCTTTCAATAACAAGTTGTTTCACTCCATCAGCATCATTTAACAAAATTTCAAGTATTTGTGTTATAGTTGGTATTAGCTCTGCATACTGAATGTTTTCAGGGATCCCTCTAATAATAATGTTGTTTCTCCTAGACCTCGCTTCTAAATCAGTAAGTTTGCTTTGCATGGCTTGTAAATCCACATCATATACCTTTGTTTTCTTCTCCAGCAAGTCTATTTTGTCCTCCGTTTCCGAAATTCTAGCCTCTCTTTTGTCCATTCTCTGAAGCAGCTGATTACATGAAATTCCAAAAGTTTGTATTTGAGTAGTCAAATCCTTTAAAGCTTCTTGTATAGGTAACAAAGCAAGTTTGATATCTACCATGTTCAGTGGCTAATCAGTTTTAGATCTAGTCTCTGGCTTCTGTTGTTCCTGTTGTCTAGTAATTCTTTGTTTTTTCGCACTCCCATTCTTTACTGGTGACTGTAATTCCGACAGCTTTGTTTTGGTAGTAGTTGTTTCCATGCTTTTTCCTTCTTGTGACATTTTCCTTTCCCCAAGCAGACAGGTAAATTGAAGAATGCACACAGTCCTTTGTTTATTTCTCTCTTCAGAGCTAGCTAATCACTTGGAATCCTGATGGATAAATACTTTTTTTTTTTCCACTTTTTTCCCTGATTATAGATTAATTAAGTGTAGATGCATCTTTTTTGTCTTTAATTTGATGTTCAAACCTCTTGGTATCGACTCAGGTTACAGATTTTTCTCAGGTTTATTGAAGAGCTGCAGGTCAGCAGTGTTTACAGAATGGCAGCCATCTTTGAATCCCAAACTGCTATCAAGTTTGACAATTACTTCAGTGAATGTATAACAAAACTCACCTCCAACCCCTGCTGCACACAGCCAACCTCACAAACTGACTCCCCAAAAACCAATTTCCCCCAGCACTCCACCAAATGTACTTGATGGCAAATCATCTCATCCATCTTCACTGTCTTCCACTTCCAACCCCTCTACTTTTTCCTGCTAACCTGTCTCTACATCTCTTTTCAAAAAAACTACTACTCAAGCTTAAACCATGCTCATCATTTGTAGATAATCTCCCTCTAGAATACCTAACACTTGCTGCTGACACCATAACCTATCCTATCAGTATTCGTATTAACACATCCATAGCAGAATCCCATGTTCCAGACCTATGGAAAAGATCTTACCTAATCCCACTGCATAAAGGTAGCAATTCAAATGAAGTAGCAGAATTCCAACCTATTGCCATAGTCTCCCCCTATACAAATTCTTGAAAAAATGTATTCACCAGCAACTACAGCAACACCTCCTACATAATAACCTGATTTCTAATACCCAACATGGCTTCCAGCCTGGCCACAACACATCTTCAGTACTATTATCTTCCACGGATAATGTAAATAAAGCAAGAGACTCCGGCAAACTGGTATCAGCTTTATTTTTTGATGTCTCTAAAGCCTTTGATATGGTCCCTTACTCTGGATGTCTCTCTAAACTCCCCAGTCTGGGCATTTCATCCCCCACTATTAAATGGTTTCACGGCTACCTCACTAACAGATAGCAGTCAGTAAAATAGCTAGGGGCTACCTCACCATATTGCCAAACACAATAGATGTCCCACAAGCATCTATTCTTGGACGTCTACTCTTTAATATATTTATCAATGACCTGCATACACTCTTTGGACAAGGTGCTCTTATTCAAAGTGCAGATGACTCCAGCATCCTCTGTTCCTCTTCCATTTTAACACAACTACAGCTAAAAACACAGCATGCTTTCACCTCAGCCAAAACATGGCTTACTACATCTCAACTCATACCCAACCCGAACAAAACTAAGCTCCTCCTTTTCATTCCCAAACCACTCACCCTTGACAAAACATCATTCATATATTTTCCTTTAATAAAACTAAAACTTGAAATAGTTCCTCTAAATCAAATTACTGGGTGTGACTATTGATGACAAACTAAAGTTCATCCTACATGTTTAAAGTAACATCAAGAAAACACATCAGAAACTTGCCTTATTATATAGGAATAGGCATTTTCTGAATCTTCATTTTCTTTTAGCTGCTGTTGTTAGGGGTCACCTCAGTGGATCATCTGTTTGCATTTCTTCCTGTCCTCTGTATTGCTCTGTCACACCAAGCATCTTGCTCTGTCACATCATCCACCTGCATGTTCTCTCTCATCACATCCATAAACCTTATCTTAGGCTTTCTTCTTTTCCTCTTACCTGGCAGCTCCATCCTTAGCATCCTTCTCCCAATACATCCAGCATCCATCCTCAGCACATGTCCAAACCAATGCAATCTTGCCTCCAACCTGAGCTGACCCTCTAATATGCTCATTTCTAATCCTGTCCATCCTTGTCACCCCCAATGCAAGTCTTAACATCTTTAACTCTGCTACCTCCAGCTCTGACTCCTGTCTTTTCATCAGTGTCACCGCCTCCAATCCACGTAACATAGTTGGTCTCACTACCATCTTGTAGATCTTCCCTTTTCACTCTTACCGGTTGGTACCCATCTACCACAATTCACTCCTGACACTCTTCTCCACCTACTCCACTCCACCTGCACTCTCTTTCTTTCACACTCACCATTAATCTGAAGTGTTGATCTCAAGTATTTAAACTCATCCACCTTTGCCAACTCTACTCCCTGCATCCTCACCATTCCTCTGTCCTCCCCCTAATTCACACATGTATATTCTGTCTTAGTCCTGCTGACCTTCATTCCTCTCCTCTCCAGAGCATATCTCCACATCTCCAGGGTCTCCTCAACCTGTTCCCTATTCTCACTACAAATCACAATGTCATCCGCAAACATCATAGTCAAGGGGACTTCTGTCTGATCATGTCTGTCAACCTGTCCATCACCATTGCAAATAAGAAAGGGCTCAGAGATAATCCTTGATGTAATCCCACCTCCACCTAAAATGTATCTCTCACTCCTACTGCAGACCTCACCACTGTCACACTACCCTCATACATATCCTGTACCACTCTTACATACTTCTCTGCCACTCCTGACTTCCTCATAAGTACCACAACTCCTCTCTAGGCACCCTGTCATATGCTTTCTCTATATCCACAAAGGCACAATGCAACTCCTTCTGACCTTCTCTATACTTCTCCATCAACAACCTCAGAGAAAAACTCACATCTGCAGTGCTCCTTCCTGGCTTGAAACCTTATTGCTTGTCACTAATCATCACCTCCCTTCTTAACCTGGTTTCCACTACTCTTTCCCATAACTTCATGCGGTGGCTGATCAATTTTATCCCTCTGTAGTTACAGGCTTTACACTTCACCCTTATTCTTAAAAATCAGTACCAGTACACTTCTTCTCTACTCCTCGGGCATCCTGGCACTTTCCAAGATTTTGTTAAACAGTTTGGTTAAAAACGCCACTGCCATCTCTCCTAAACACCTCCATACTTCCACAGGTACGTCATTTGGACCAACAGCCTTTCCATTCTTCATCCTCTTCATAGCTGTGCTTTGAAAAGTTATTTAAAATGAATGATTGAATGTCAGCCTTGTCTTACTTACTGAAACTGCCAACTGCAGTGTCTGTGTTGCTGCCTAGTAATTAAATGCAGATGTCTGTCAGATGTGTTAAATGCTTCAATGCCTTGTAGAAACAATGTCTGGTTAGTGCACATAAACTTTTCAGATTATTAACCTTCTCAGCAATATATTATTATCTTTCTTGTGCAGTACTTAATAACCTGTCTATATAACAGATGACATGTACAACACTTTACAGTTCACAGCTTTACTGTATTCAATTTTTCTTTTCATACAACATGAAAGGTGTTCGCCAGTATGCAGATCTAGAAAATCTAACAAGAAATTAGATTAATAAGCTGATTTATGTTCTTGTTTCAAGTTACATCTAACATATACACGTTCTTATGAAAACAGTATTTTTTGATGTAACAGTCTAGGAAGTCTGTTAATTCTTGCACCTGGGTACCTATCTGTTTCCATTGAAGCTTGTTGCAGACACTGAACATTCAGCTTATCCTTATCAGCATTTGACTCAAGTTGTATCAGCATGTTACATTTACACATGAATGCCGTTTAGCTGAGAACAGTTTAACCCTTAAATATATGTATGCTAGCAAACAGAAATGTATGCATCTAACTGACTATAGTTTCCTATATATTATAGCAATAGAAGTGCATATGCATCTTACTAGCAAACAGAAGTACATGCATGTATACATATCTAAATATATAGCTAACATCCTTACTTCCTCCTTGCTAATGCATTGCACTTTCTGATTCACTATCTCCACATCATCCAACCTTCTGTCTCTTTCTCTCTCTCTCTCTCTCTCTCTCTCTCATTCTCTTTATTCGTCAGCCCCTCAAAGTACTCTTTCAATCTGCTCAACACACTCTCCTCTCCTGCCTTGTGAGTACATTTCCCTCATTATCCTTTATCACCCTAACCTACTGGACATCTTTCCCAGCTCAGTCCCTCTGTCTAGCCAATCAGTACAGGTACTTTTCTCCCTCCTTGGTGTCCAACCTTTCATACAACTCACCATATACCTTATCCTTAGTCTTTGCCACCTCTCTTTTCACCATACAACTCATCTCCTTGTACTCCTTCTACTTTCTGCATCTCCCTGACAATCCCACATCTTATTTTCCAACATCTTCTATATATTCTCCTGTACTTCCTCATTCCACCACCAGGTTTCCTTGTCCTCCTTCCTCTGTCCAGATGTCACACCAAACACCTTTCTAGCTGTCTCCCTTACCACCTCTACTGTGGCTGCCCAGCTATCTGGTAACTTGTCACTGCCAACCAGTGCCTGTCTTAAGTCTTCCCTGAACTCCACCCTGCAGTTATCCTTTTCTTTTTCAACTTCCACCATTTGATCCTTGGGACTGCCCTCACCCTCCCACTTCTCTTCTTCTTGATCTCCACTGTCATCCTACAGACCACCATCCTATGCTGCCTAACTACGCTTTCCCCATCACCTCTTTGCAGTCTTGAATCTCCCTCAGACTGACCCTCCTGCATAGGATATAATCCACCTGTATGCATCATCCTCCACTCTTGTATGTCACCCTATGCTCCTCCCTCTTCTTAAAATACGTATTCACCACAGCCATGTCCATCCTTTTCACAAAATCCACTACCATATGACCTTCTGCACTCTTCTCCTTTGCACCATACCTACCCATCATGTCCTCATCCCTTCTGTTCCCTTCACCAACATGTCCATTAAAATCTGCTCCAATCACAACTCTCACTCTTGGGTATACTCTCCACCACTTCATCCAACATGTTCCAGAAATTTTCTTTCTCACCCATCCAACACCCAACTTGCAGAGTACATGCACTAACAACATTCATCATCACACCATCAATTTCCAGCTTCATAACCATCACCCTATCCGACACTCTTTTCACCACCAAGACACTCTTGACATAATGTTTCCTTCAGGACAACCTCTACCCAATTTCTCCTCCCATCCACACCATGGTAGAACAATTTGAACCTGCTTCTGATACAGCTGGCCTTACTCCCCTTCCATCTGGTGTTTTGCGTACACAATATGTCAACCTTCCTTCTGTCCATCATATCAGCTAGCTCTCTCTCTTTACCAGTCATACAACCAACATTCAAAGTTCATACCCTCACTTCTACACTCCTAACTTTACTCCTCTTCTCCTGCCTTTGGGCATGCCTTCCCCCTCTACTCCTCCTTTGGTCAACAGTAGCCCAGTTTCCACCAGCATCCTGTTAGCTAACAGTACTGGAGGCGGTTATTGTTAACCCGGGCCTCTACTGATCCAGAATGGAAATGTGTATTGTGGTCCGCTTATTTGATCTGGCAAAAATTTTACAACAGATGCCCTTCCTGATGCAACTCTCCCCATTTATCTGGGCTTGGGATGGACACAAAAAAATACACTGGCTTTTGCATCCCCCAGTGGCTGGGTTAATAGGCATTTTCTGAATAGTCCTGTTAAAACCACACTCGCCAAATCATACCTCCCACCCTCTCTGCTTTACAGAGTCTTAATTCTGAACAAGCTACAAAGCTCCCTAAAAGCTAAGTTGAAAAGCTATTAAGACAAAATCTCAAAGTTCACATTGAATGCTAAACACTCAGCACACCATTGCTTACCCTACAGTCTATCAATTGGCTCGAATTTCCCAACCTTCTCTCCTACACCCAACCAACAATCACACATAATATTATTCACACGCCTCTATACTGTCCAGCCATAAGTCATTTACTTGACCTGCACATCCCAAACAGAAATTTCAGGCTGAGAGACATACAGATCCTCACTGTCTTCAAACCTTGTACTTCTTCTGGCCAAAGTCCCTACTCCTGCTCTGTTGCTTTTGTCTGCTCTTCCATATCTTCCTCCTTACTGATCTAGCCTTTCTCTTATGAGCACATCTTTACATCTTATAGAATTTTAGCACTATGTCTTCCCTCCCTGCCCAAACTATGTATCCTCTTGCCTCCCAACCTCTTATATTCCTTTGTTTCTCTTTCTAACAGCTCTATCACATTATCTGACTGTACTTTACCCCTTTCTTTTTCCTTTTTAAAGTACTCAACAATTATTAACTTCAAAGCAGAAAACAATCTCTTTCTACTTAACCCTCTCTTTGCATCTCTACATTACAAGACTGAACTAGGATGCCTTTTATTTCATAAAGACTGTACTATGTCGTTAAAAATGTACTATATGATCTTTTGTACCTTAAAAGGCTGTATTGTATTACCTGCTTCTGACATGCCTTACTCTAACTGTTCTACTGCACTGTGTTGCCTTCCTCTTTACAAGTTTTACTATAACTGTAATTATTACATTTGTACCATATGTTTTGTTTATTCTGTATTTAAATTTTGTAGCATAGTGCTTTTCTCCATGGGCCTCTACTCTCTTTTGGCCCAGTTGGACTTTCCTGGTAAACAAATGGCAAATAATTAAATAAATAAATCACACATGCCACACATCCAAGCAGTAGACGGCAAACCATTCAATGCAGTCTGTAAGATGCACACACTACCATTTTGAAAATCTCAGCTGTACTATATATTTATTGTTAAACATTCATAGTGCTATTAGCAGTACTATGAGCATAACAAGCCAGGCTATGGCCTTACATGCTGGCATACATGGGAGGACAGTCGTTGTGCCAGTTGTGTATGTCCATTTTGCTATACCATCTGGATGATCACAGGCTACACAGAGTCGCCTATACCTAGTATTCACTGTACTGTCACTGTTGGAGCTAAACTGAATACTGTTAGACAGCTATATTATGTGACCTGCCAAACTACTGCCACAGACATAGTGTTATACCACACATTACAAAAGCCCTGCATACAATAGTACACTCTGCTAGTCCATAGTGCACTGAGCAAGATGGGCATTATTGTAATTCTCAGTATAACGCACATGCTATACCTTAAATGGACTATACGTCTCCTTGTAGCCCCTAGTTAGTGTGTATTGGCAGTGCTTTTATCTCAGCTGTAATTTATTAATGTTTTGTGATCAGGAAAGGTTTGGTATAACCTCATGCATGTCAGGAACAGCTATACATCCTATGCTTCTGCCTGCTGACTTGAGATGTAGGAGGTAGTCAGTGCAATCACAGAAACTGCCATTTACAGTAATGTAAAGGATATTAAAGTAAGTGAAACCTGAAGTACTTTAAAATATTATTATTATTAGCAGGATATATTAGTTTCAGTGGGTGGTAAATTAGTTGAAATGTACACGTACACATGCTAAAAAATTAATCCTGTTTGAAGAAGATTGCTACCCTCTATTTCCCATTTATTTAAAAAGCCTGTGTTTTAACTGGTTTAATCATTTTATATTACAACCTTTTTTTTGCTTGTTGTCAATCAAAGCATAAGACATCATGCTTTGTAAGAGACAACAATAACAGACATTTTGTCCTTTTTGCGTTAGTAGCTTCATTGCAGGAAAAAAATATCAAGTGACTATGAAATGCAGCACCATCTTCCGCTGTAGCTAAAAGCTATCATTTTCCCCTTATTTTGCATTTTTAATTTTTCACATAACCATTCACTGTGATTTTCTGTTCTGAGTTAGCCAGTTATATAACTTGGAAATTATTTCAAGAAGTAATGTCACATGTTAGTGGAGATGGTGTGTATGTTGGGGTGAGGGGTAGCAGACCCACAGTATGATAAACCAAGAGGCAGTATGGAGTCTGGGGAAGCTCAAAGCTGATGTGGAATAATGCATTAACTAGGATGCAAAAAAGAAAGAAAAAATGTGTATAGATTGTGATCAGAAACATGAACTGTAGCAACAATATAAGAGAAACAACCATTGGAATATCTCAATATACCCAAGGTATACACAGGACAATTGTGTGACTGATGTGCTTTCCTTATAGCTGCATAACATGGATGTCAGTTGAGTTGTGTGGGTAGTGATATACTGTTACTATGTGCAGCCCATGACTATGTCGTGGCATACAGAGTTAGGAAGCAACTCAGAGCACCACCAAGTAGGCTTCACAGGGACGTGAATCTTTTTATAAGTACAATCACAAGCCATACAATGCTATCTTTTAATTAGTGAAAAATGATTCATCAAGAAAGAGAACTAGAAATATGAATGTAAGGTTCTACACATTACTGTGTCTGTGGTGAGGAAGGATGCATCAGTCTGATGGCAGGCAAATCCAATTAAGGTTAATCCGAAAGCTTCCAAGGGTGGGGGTGTAGAGGACAGGATAAAATTGTGATCAGCACAGATGGTTCGAACTAAATTCTTCAAGATTACACAGCATTAAATTAATTATTATTAATAATTATTACATTAATAAAATAAAATAAAATAAATTAAAAGAGTAAAATACACATATACACACTTATATAGATGACAGAAAACAGCTTTTTGAGTGAATCCTAAAATTACCATTTCCATCCTGCATATACATATATTTTCCTTGTGACTCAGCTTTCTTGTTTACTGAGATCTTATCTGCAAAGAATGTAGTGAAATAATTTTTCTAACAACAGCAGTTTCCATTACCTGACTTCTTAACAGCTCATTCTGTTCGTGTAGCTGCTCGCATCGCAGCATGTTCTCAAGTCCCCTTTTAAACTATATCTCAAGCAACAGTTTGTAAATAAATCTTTTCCACCTTTCTCATGCCCTTTGCTTCTCATACAAGTCCTACACATAACCCTGAGTCATCTGATGACTCATAATTTTTTTTTCTGTTCCTACCATTGCTTTAATAGCTTTGCATGATCATAAATCACTGTGTCTGTCCTGCTGACTCATGAAACAGTTTGATTTTTCCACACTCTAAGCACAAACTGGTGAGAATGATATCTCCTCTATACGGCACAATAGTGTTCAATTTAGTATCTTGAAATAAAAATATTTCCGTAAATCAAAGGGACTGTTATGAGAGCCTTGGAGTTGCTTCTGTCTCTGTGGATAGCATAAAGTTACTGAGTGGGGAGCAACAATTAGGTTAGATCACTGGCAGCAGGTGCTTTAAATAATCAATGATCTATCTACATGAACACTTTCCCCCATCTGATGAAAGACTGACACACACACACACACACATATATATATATATATATATATATATATATATATATACACACACACACACACACACACACACACACATATATATATATATATATATATATATATATATATATATATATATATATACACACAAACACACACACACACACACACATATATATATATATATATATATATATATATATTTGTCTACCTTTCTGTACTGGATTCTCTTGCCACATCTGAGAATCAGCCGATCAGTAAGATCTCCACCCTTAGAAATTCTGAAAAGACATACCCTCCTCTGCTTATTCTAATTTTTCTTCTCTTCTTTTCATTTCTCATAAGCTTTTCTCTTTTTATCTTATTCCTGTTATATGCTAATGAGCTGTGTCTTACCCATTCTCCTTAAAATGCTTAACCATCTTTGTTATGTACCTGTTCTACCATTTCTTGTGCATTCTCAAATAATTCCCCCTAGCTCTACACATGTGGCCAGCTATATGACCTTTTGCTATCAGGAATTTTAATTTTTCTGTGATATTGTTGGTATGTGGAGTGAAGTCCTATCAGATTTAGCTAAACAATAGCATCAATACCTCTTCCCTTGACTAATGCTAACATTAACAGGCAGTACCGTAGTAACTCTTTCTGCTGCCTTAACACATGGGTCTACATGTCCTTACTCACCTTTCAGTTTGTGGCATTGAACATCAATCACTTTTCTTCGTATATTAACCCCTTATTTCTCCACACAGCACATTAGCTGTAGCATTAAATTATTTGTTTGGCTCTTCTCACCTTTATTCTCCATATGAGCCAGGCTGCCTACTACGTGCTAGTTGGTAGTTGTTCATTTCATAGGTTCATAGGTACTTGGAAGACTATACATTTGTGAGGATCTTAAGAAGCCTAGCATTCCCATAGTAATTTTTAGCCCTTATATTTTGCATTTGATGCATTTGAATAACACAACAATGGGCTGAGCAAGGATATGATGGGACATTTATATGTTTCACCTTCTATGAAGGACAGGGAGGCTAAACTGGGAGTGAATTTGCAGTCACTCATCCATCCATTTAAATTACATTTGCATAAAGTAAGAGAAGAACTTTGTTTTATGTGGAGTAGAAAACAATTCCATAAACGTGGCATCATGTGTGATACATGCCTGTCCCTACAACGTGATCTGTTATTTATTTATTTATTTGTTTATTGACATTTGTTAACCGGGTTTGTCCAACTGGGCTTGTGGCCCATTTTCAGTGGAGACCCGAGGAGAAAAGCTCCAGTAATACATTTTAAAACAAGTACAATTTTAAACAATATTGATATAATAGCAGTTATAGCAAAATGATTCACATATGTTGGGATACATGCATAAAGTTAAACTTGCATTAAAAAGAAGCTAAGTAACAATTTTACATTGATATAGTTCAATAGGTCAACAATGAACATTTTTTGTTTGTATAAAATTGTGCAAATGCATAGTAGACACATTGGAGAGAGGTGTAATGAGGTACTAAGTATGGTTCTTTTGAGGGTACATAAAGGGAAGGAAGACTAGGTAGGGTCATGGCAAGGGCAGGATCTCGTAGGAAAATGTTTATGACACGATTCAACTTGCAAATGTGTAATAGGTCTGACAGAACAGGATCTATTGAAGCTCTATACATGAGGTAGAGGTCACTTCTCCATAGCAAATGATACTAAGAAGATGGACAAGTCTTTCAGATGGACTGCACAGTCTTCAATTTAGGACTTTAATTTTTTTTAGTCAGAAAACATCGTGGGCATTCCATTTGTGACACATATATAATAAAAGCAGCATTAATTACAATGATCAGCCGAATGAATGCAGAGTACAGTGGAATGATTACATCCCTGGACCTGAATGCAAGACCTTTAGATATAACCCATGCAATGAAAAAGGACTTTCATGCAACAGTGTATACACGATGATCAAAGGACAGCTCACTGTGGATATAGCTTCTCACAACTCTAACTACGGGTCAATTTTTAGTGGTATGTCATCAATATGATAGTTACAAGAGGAGCCATACTTGCCAAAGGATACAGTTATATACTTCTTGGCATTTAGATTATTCCATGGTTTTAATACAAGCTATTTCTTTGGGACAGGTATCTTGGAGCATCTTGCTGTCCTCTGAGGAGTTTATAATGGCACCAAGTTTGCAGTCATTTGCTAACTTGATCAACCACAAATGTTTAACATTAACTTTGACGTGTGAGAAGCAAACGATAAAGAGGTTCATAGGTAGGTACTAGGCTATCGGCCCAAGGGCCTACATAAGCCTAACCAACAAGGTTCCCTGGCTTACTCCACCCAAGAAAGTTATTTTCCTGGGCCACTGTCGAGCAGAGATACAGAAGTGATCTCCGGGGTGTATTTCCTATTTCCCATCCACTCATCAAAATTTTTCTTGAAGAGTGCTAATGAAGAACTTTGTTTGTCATAGATGGGTAGCCTGTTCCAGAGTATGGGAAGTCTCTGGACAGGAATCTATCCCACCAGCATGTCCTGTTTATTGTGGTGACAAGGTTTACGTCCCTAGAGCGTGTAGCTCAGAGGGATTGAGATTTATTTAGGTGTAGCATGTCCAACAGCTCTGCATTCTTCCTGGATTTGACATAGCTTTATATGTTAGGCAGGGATCACCTCGGAGTAAGCGATATGCTACGGAGTAAAGCTGGAGTTTTTTGAGGTGGTCAGTGTAAGGCATTTGTTTGCGGCCAGTAATCCTCATTGTGAGGTACTTCTGTGGCCTTTCCAGCTGCTGCAGATGTCTTCTGAGGTACATTCCAAAAGGGTCGTACTCTATAATGGGTCTAATGAGTGTTGTGTAGAGGGGAACAATGACCTCTTTTTTCCTGGATGAGAACCCTTTTATGATGAGGCATGCCACGTAAAATGCCCTCCAGACTACTGTGGCAATGTGACTATCAAAGGAGAGACTACTGTCCACCTGGGTCCCAAGGTCTCTTATCACGCATTCGGTGTTAAGTAGATTGCTGCCTATGTGGTAGTTCATGGGTACAGAGTTTTTACCAAAGGGGATGACACTGCACTTTTTGGCATTGAGCTTGAGGTCATGGCTCTGACACCAGGCATCTGTCTCAGTGAGGCCCTTTTGTAGGATGTCCACATCATTTTGGGACTTGACTATGGCTCCTAGTTTGCAGTCATCTGCGAACTTCATTAGCCAGAGGCCTTCTGTGTTAGCCTGTACTTCAGAGAAGTAGATACCAAACCAGAGAGGTCCCAGCACGGAACCCTGTGGTACTCCACTTGTCACTGCTTTGAGGTCAGATTTGGAGTCTGCAACTTTTACAGTGTGAGTTCTGTCAGTGAGCCAGTTGGTAACCCATCTTGTGACATAGGGATTTATACCTAGTTTACTGAGTTTAGCTATAATTCCAGAATGGGGGATGGTGTCGAAAGCCTTGGCGAGGTCAAGCTAGGCTGTGTGAGCCACCTTACCCTCATCTACGACTTTGGTGACTGCATCAAAGAAGTCGATCAGGTTCAGGAGGCATGATCTGCCTTTCACAAACCTGACCTGGGTGGGATCCAGAGTTTGGAGGTTATCAATGTCTTTGTTTATGAATTCCATAATGATACGTTCCATGGCCTTGCAGACCAGGCTCATCAGGCTAATAGGTCAATAGTTCCCAGGATCAGTGATGGCTCCCCCTTTGTGGTGTGGGATAACTGCTGCTGTGCACCATTTAGTGGGCACAAAGCCTGATGTGAGGCTATTATTGAACATGGTGCTTAGCTGGGAAGCCAGTTCGTTCTGAAATTCATGTAAAACGCAGCCTGGGATGTTGTATTTTGCTTTAGAGAGTGCAGCTTTTACCTGCATAGTTGTGATTACAGGGACTCTACATTCTTCCTGTACAGATATGGGCCCTTTAGTGGGTGAGAGGGGGGTAAAGTTAGCACTGAACCTATCTGCCAGGATGTTGGCAATATCAGTTGGTTCTGTAATTTTTATGCCTTTGTGCTGTAACTCAGAGCAGATATGGGTGTTGCCATCGAGATTCTTGACATAGCTATAGAATGCTTTGTGGTTGTCCTTGGAATAAGTGGCGATTTTGTTTTCATAGCTAGCTTTGAAGGTTCTTATAAGGGATCTTAGCTTCTTACTGAGGCTGACCAGGGAGCTCCTCCACTCATGGGATTTTACTCTCTTTTGCAACAGTTTTTTCCTTCTGTTGTACAGTTTGTTTATGGCAGGGGACCACCAGATTGGCTTCCTTTTTTTGGAGGATAGCATCTTGGTTCTGTTTGGGTTAGCACGATCCATGCACTCGTGTAAGTGCTTATAGAGTGCATTTGTGTAGGAGTGTCCCAAGGACTGAATCCTGGGGTACACTGCTAGTGACAGTCTCTGTAGGGGGTTTGATGGGTCCTGTTCCAGACTGGTCAGTAGTTCACATAGATGTAATGTTCTTGGCCTTGGGTTGCACCTGGAGAATTTGTTCATGGGAGATTTGAGATAGCTGTACATGTGGGTATATGATATAAGAATATTGGAGGGAAGTGGGAGGGAAGTTTGAGGTAAATTTGTCTACTATTAGATTGGCTATATCTTCTGTGTCTAAGCATGTGATATCATTTACCACTAACCCTGCACAGTGATGGGTACTGTTTCTCAGATTTCTGACATAAAGAACCCTTCATGATTGTGCTATTTTTAACTCTGTTCTGGTTTTGGTTGAGTTGCTCAGGGTTCAGAGTTCATTCTTTAATTTAGCAAGATAATTGTATGCATCTTTAGAGCTACATTTACTTTTGTTTGCAATGAGTTTTTTTTTTACTACAGCCTGTTCATATATATATATATATATATATATATATATATATATATATATATATATATATATATATATATATGTTCCACCATAGAGGTTTATTTGCCTATTTTTGAATTTGGTGTATTTATTTCTGAGAGTAACAGTTGCTTCTATGAGGCTATTTACATGTGCAGAGAATTTAGCAGTGAATAATTCCACATAAGCAGCAGGGGCATCAAGATGGAAGGCACGTTTGTGTTTAGGCAGGTCATCACTCAGTTTTAGTAGATTAGCTTTCACATAATCTCTGAATACTGAGATCCAGAAAAATGCTTCTGACTTCAGTCTTATGGTGAATGTGATTGATCTGTGATCTGATTTAACTAGGAATGAAGTTGCAATTGGTGAGGACAAAGCTGCCCCATGCTGGTAAGGACCAAGTTCCAGGATTTTATTGCTCCTGGTTAGGGTGTAGACTAACTGGTCCATGGAGTTAGACTGATGAAATCCAGAAATGTCTAGGCATACATGTTTGTGGATGTATATGTCTTCTAGTTTGTGGAGGGGTAACAGCAGTTTCTTAGGACAATGGTGCTTGGCTCAGTACATAATGACTCCATACTACTTAGATAGGAGTTATGGGCCGGGGGTGACATAGATATGGTCCTACAATTAGCTATGATATGACAAGGGGGTTTGTTAATGGTATGATGGAAGTGGAGGAGTTACAGGTCATTATCTAAGAATCGGCTTTCAAAAATGTTTGAATAAGACAATAATGGCTAACTGCTCATGCAAGATAAATAACAAGGGAAACACATAACCCTAAAGTCAGTGTTTTTATTCATCTTGAGCCAGGTCTCTATGCACCACAGATATAAACTACATGCATTATGTTCTGCTAAGCTGTGCAGCCTTATATACATTTCATCTGCGCTGAGCTCCTACTAACAGGCAGCACCTCTCAACCTCTTAGAGCAAAAAACCTGGACAAAGCCTAAAATGATTGGGGGGGGGATAAGGACAAATTTTAAATATTGCTCTTACAAACTTAGAAAGTTCCTGAAGGATGTGGAGTTTTAAACTCAAATATTTGTCATTATTTAATTACTTCAATCCTCAGCTATTTGCCAGAAAGGTACAGATTTTAGGAGGAACACACCAAAAAATATGAAGCAAAAATCTGGACATTCTGCAAAAATCTGTACAGTTGAGAGGCTTTGTCTGTCAGGCACATGATCTTGTTTCTGAATCATGCATCAGGCAGCTAAATGACTAGGCCGACAACCAGACTTCTGATTATTTCTAATGCAGACAGTGCCTCTGAATTTCATCTATCATCTCATAAATAGAAATAAAAAGCTGATAGGCAGCTTCTTAGTAGAAGGGAGAACTAAAACAAAATATATTTCTGAAATACTTAATACAAGCATAGTTGAATCCAATGGGTATCTCACAACCTACTCTTCAGTGGTGTAATAATTACTTGTCAGTGCTGACAGGTAGTCAAATGGAATTCTTCCCTTTCCCCTTACCTACCCGTCATTATAGGTGTACTAAATGCGCTATCCTTGGTCCCCTTCTATAAATATGTTTATAAACAATCTTCATACTCCACAAGCATCCCTTGTACATTATGTAGATGATTCCACCCTCTCACACAGCCTCTCACACAATCTAGAAAATTTAGAAAAGATTATACAAAATGCCTCTAACTTTATTGAAAATGGGCTTTGTAAACACAGACTCCTTCTTAATCCAGACAAAACCACACTGCTTTTATTTTTTCCTAAATCACTTACCCATGAGAAAAATAATGTTGTGATCACATTCCTAAATAATACACCAGTTGAAGTAGTGCCTGATACAAAACTACTGGGGTTACAATAGATGGCAGCCTCAAATATGACCTCCAGATACATAGTAATGCAAAAATAAATAAATCACAAAAACTCGGAATGCTATACAGAGGCAACAATTTCCATATTGCATCCAATAGAGTGACTCTTGCCATGACATACTTATACCCCTCTATATTATATGTTTCTGTTATTTTGACTAACCCTCAAGCCACCTTAAAATCTCAGCTATAAGAGTGTTACAACAAGGCAATAAGATTTGCAGCTTATACAAGTTAGAAGACATAACACCGTTCTGCACTAAAAACTCCAAACTGGCTAGAATTATCCCACTAAATGAATTATATCTAAATTCTCCCAGTACACAAAATTATATTGAATCCCATTTCCTGCCCAGCTATTTATTTAAGCTGCAACTAAAAGAGCTCCTCCCTGACCTCTATTTTTCCTTTTTTTATTTCTCTTACTTATTTCCCATAATTGCAATCCTACTTTTATTTATTATTTCTCCTGCATCCCATATCCACTCCACATATTACCTCTACAAATAC